>NW_023458557.1:23669842-23676274 GCF_013731165.1 Rhagoletis pomonella | reverse complement strand
GACCGATCTATTCGAAACAATCTTATTATGGTCCGATTTGCTTAAAACTCGGTACGTAGTTAGCTTTTTAGCACATATGATCAATTTTTTCCGAAAAGTGGACCAGAGACCGATCTATTTGAAAAAACTGTATTTACGGTCCGATTTGCTTAAAATTTGGTACGTAGGTAGCTTTTTAGCATATATGATCCATTTTTTCCGAGAAGTGGACCAGGGACCGATCTGTTCGAAAAAATCTTATTATGGTCCGATTTGCTTAAAATTCGGTACGTAGGTAGCTTTTTAGCATATATGATCCATTTTTTCCCAGAAGTGGACCAGGGATCGATCTATTTGAAAAAATTGTATTTACGGTCCGATTTGCATAAACTTCGGTACGTAGGTAGCTTTTTAGCATATATGATCCATTTTTTCCGAGAAGTGGACCAGGGACCGATCTATTCGAAGAAATCATATTTATGGTCCGATTTGCTTAAAATTCGGTACTTAGGTAGCTTTTTACCTGGATAAGCTTATAGATTCCTGTTTTCCAATTTTAATGCAATTTCGAATATAAATAGCTTTGAGCAACGACCATATCAAGGGGCGAATTCGTCACTTGCCAAGATTTTTTTGTGCCAATCAGAAACAACAGATGCTGTCAAAATATAATTATAATATATAATATATCTCAGCTAATATATATTTTGAATGCCGTTTTTTAGTTTTCGCAAGGCTCGAGAGCGGCTGAACCGATTTTTTTGAAACTGCCACCTGCCGCACGTGTCCCAGGGATGGTTTTAGGCTAAACAAAAATCTATATGTAAAGGGGGCGTGGCACTTCCCATACAAACCGAATTTCTCATGCTACATATCTCTGAAAGTGTCCATGGTAGAGTTCTGGAACTTGGTATGGAGATATACGAAATCAATCGCAATAAATCGAATTTTTATACTGCATATCTCTGAAAGTATTCAGATATGTATGTAGTTGAAATCAAGCCCATACTCATGGAGAAAATTTGGGCTATTTGAAAAGGGGTGTGAGGCCTAAAAACGTACCGACCTTAAGCTATCTTTGAATGTATTTTTTAATTCTTTTGTAGGTGTGTTGGTGAGAAAAATCCTCCTAAATGGTTGTACGGATTTTAACGAAACTTTTTGTGTGTTTGAGTGGGTCTCTGGATGGTTTAGTTTCACAATTTAATCCGACAGTTGGCGCTGTATTTGAGTTATTACTAAAAATCTTATTTATGATCCGATTTGGATAATGTTTTAAATATGTATGCAATACTATTGCAAAAACGTGCTGCCAAGTGGTGCTGAAGTCGAGCTATTACTAAAAATAGCCAAGTGAGAAAAGGGGCCGTGAAGGTCAGATTAAATCGACCTGTTGCACCATTGAGTATATCGAACGCTCCTGCGTTGCAATTGGCCCAATGGATGTGATTTTCCAATATTATTATGCGTTCAAACTTTTAAGGTATTTCGTCTGAAATAAGTATATGTATATTGCATTTCTGTAGAACAATGATTCGCACCCATTTTGAAAGTGCCACCAATTATACTGTAAAGCTCCTAGGACATTTACTATAGAACCGGGTCATTGTTGCCACCAGGGAGTGAAGAGAAAAAAAATGTATTTCGCTTTGCGAATAACCGTGCTATGAAATGCCGCACAACTGAAGAATTTCAAGAACTTCTTCACGGATATTTATTAGGTTATTTAAAGCGGCAAATGACCACCAAACCATAATCTTAACAGACGAATGTGCCAATGAAAATCGTAAACGTAAATTGTTGGTGAAAATGTTGGACCAAAAAGTTTCAATAAAATATATAAAAATTTTGGGCGGGACGAAGTTCGCCGGGTCTGCTAGTAATTACATATAAAGAAAGAAAATTAAAATAAAGGACAAATTTTATTGATTAATTTTGAAATAAATACTTATTCACATATTTACGTATACCATTTTTTACTGAATATTTAATTATTTTAAAAGAAATTTGTAATTGTTGTTTGACGTTTATTAGCTTCTTGTTGTTTTAGAAGTTCAGATTGGAAAATTGATTCAATATTTTTAAGCTGCTCAAAGACCTCGTAGTTATTTTTTGCGAATTGTTGTACGTTTTTTAAAGCCACTATAGCCTCACCATACGTTTGGATACATCCGGGGGCATTGTCTACCTCCTCTTCCCATTCTGAGTTGCTACTTTCATCAATTAGTTCTTTAATGATTTCGGGTTCAATAGACTCTGTCTCGGTGCATACATTATTGTCAAAGTCGATGAATGTAGGCAAGCTTGCTTTATTCACTTGTAACATTTCTTCAGCAGGGGAAATGATTTCAGGGTCAAAAAAATTTGCCTTATTGGAGTTAATGGCAAATCATCTTCAGAGTCACTGGACGACCACCCAGTTTTAACAAAACCCGCTTTGTGAAAGCAGTTTTTTATTGTTGCGGTATTAACTTTTTTCAAGCATTTTTCATAAAATATAATGCCTCCAACACATTTATTGATTTTGCAAGTTCTTTGGAACTCTCAATTTCAGACAAAACTTTTTTTAATAGAGATTTTCGGTAATGCAATTTAAAGTTCTGTATAATTAGGTTGCAAAAATATTAAGTTGACATTTTCTAGCATGAGGTCTCTGGAATGTGAAGTGGCTTTATCTAAAAATAATAAAACCTTTCTATTCTCTTCTTCATTTTTCTATCGAATTGGTGGAGCCATTCCGTCATTGTCTCACGAGTCATCCAGAACTTTCGATTCGATTTCCAAATAGCTGGCAAATCCCTCACATTTATGTTTTTAAAAGCACGAGGGTGGGCAGCTTTACCAATGACTAGCATCTGCTGCTTTTCGCCCGCCATGCTTACACAAAATAGAACTGTTAGGCGTTCTTTGGCTAGTTTTCCACCTACACAAGTTTCTCCCTTTAAAACAAGGTCTTTTGCGGAAGACCGCGGTAAAAAAGTCCGGTTTCTTCAACATTATAGATATCTTCTGGTTTATGAGCAAGCAGCATGGTAGGAATTTTTTGCAAAAATTGGTCGACATCTTTTAAATTAGCAGAGGCCGCTTCGCCTAACAAATTACAAAAAATTCAATTATACACGAAATAGTGAAAGCCTAATTCTTTACCTGAAATGCTTTTGAAGCTGATGTTTTTTCTTTTTTTCCATTTTTGGAGCCAACCATCCGAAGCATTAAAATTAATTACGCCTAACTGCTGTGCAATGTCAAGGGCTTTTGCTTTTACAATTGGCCCTGATATTGGAATTCTTTTATTTCTTACTTGTGCAAACCAATTCAGACACAAATTGTCTATTTGCGACCCATTAGAACCAATAAATCTCCGTTTGGTGTTTAAATTTCCGCCAGAGCACAATTTTAATTTTAATCCGTCTTTATATTTTAAGATTTCCGCAGCTTGAGTTTTGCTAATTTTAAATTTAATCGCAGCGCCCCTAACAGATAGATTTTCTATATGCGCAGCATTAATAACTTCTATTTTTTCTTTTAAAGACAACACATTTTTACGCCCCCATTGTTGCTTATTTAAATTTCATCTGCGTACTGGCAATAACCTTTGCATTTAAATTTTTTTCTAATTATTATGTACTAGCTTATACCCGCGGGTTTCACCCCGCGCTATTATACAAATATAAAAACAATTTAATGATGTTAGATTTTATTTCTGTGCCCATTTCGTTATAGCTCGTTATTTTTTAAGCGAGTTAAGGTATTTAGGCCGTTTAAAACTATGAAATTATAAAATCTCGTCTGCGCGCTAGGCATACGAAAGATATCAATCCCTCTAAGTTTACCTTAAAATGGTTCCAGGTATACGACGCGTAAACATGTAACCTTCTTGGAGGTGCCACGGCGGGTTCTAATATTTCCAACTCAAATTTAGTAACCTGGCCTTGATAAAATTCCACTTCTCATTACTGTAGCAAATGCCTCAAGAGAGCTTTAGATTATAAGGCCGAACCCGGCTCTCCTTTTTCCATTTAATGAAATTTTTTCTATCAGTACGGCACTTATAAAATAAATCTCCATAACAAATTTAAAATACTTCCAAAGATTTTCTATCCTTCCAGAGATATGTATTAAGAAATTTTTAGTATGTATGGGAGGCGACATGCCTCCTTTTTTAATAACTCATATTTTTTCCATGAGCAATTGAAACATTTTGTATACACAACTCCATACCAAGTTCCAGTATTCTTCCACAAACACTTCCAGGGATATGTGGCAAGAAAAAGTCAATTTGCACAGAAAGTGCCACGCCCCTTTTTCTTATAACCCTAATCTTCTTTCATGAATTTAGAATTGATTTTACATATCCCAGTACCAAGTCCAGTACTCTACCATGAACACCTCTAGAGATATGCAGTATAAAAGTAAATTTGTACGGGAGGTACCATGCCGCCTTTTCGAATAACGCAAATTTGTCTCCATGAGTATGGAATTAATTTTGTATACACATCTCGGTGCCAAGTTCCCGTCCTCTGCAATAAACACCACCAGATCATCAGAAATCATTTTGCATGGGAGTTGCCACATCACCTTTTCCAATAACTCTCATTTTTTTCCATGAGGATGGTATTAGTTTCACATACATACATACATATGTATTTCCATACCAACCTTGAAAACTTTACCCCAAAAATTTGATTTGATTTGATTAATTTTGAAATAAATACATATTCACATATTTACGTATACCATTTTTTACTGAATATTTAATTATTTTAAAAGAAATTTGTAATTGTTGTTTGACGTTTATTAGCTTCTTGTTGTTTTAGAAGTTCAGATTGGAAAATTGATTCAATATTTTTAAGCTGCTCAAAGACCTCGTAGTTATTTCTTGCGAATTGTTGTAAGTTTTTTAAAGCCACTATGAACCTGATTTCACACAGTGTTGGAAAGCTGTTAATCTGATTAACGATTAAAAATGACCGATTAAAATGTTAATCGCGTTTGACTATTAAAATTAATTAGTCGTTATCAACTGTACGATTATTGATAACATTTTTGAATCGTTAATCGCTGGCTGCGATTACGTTTAATTAATTTAAAACATTAATCGTTAATCCAATTAAAAATAAAATCTGTCACAAATTTGTCTAGTTTGTCCGAGTTTGAAACCAAACCCCAGTTATAGTAACTATTTTGTATTTTACGCTTATAAAAAGCACATAAAATAAAAATAATATAATTATTGTTATTAGTAATACATAAACTGGGAACTTTTACAATCCTAGTTTGTAAAACGTTTGTTGGTATATATCTTAATGAAAATGCACATCAAATTGCTTAGATGGATGAGGAAACCCGACTTAGCAATTCCGGATTAACTTGCTTTGTATGCACGGGGAAATTCCAGCATAACTTAATTAATCACCAAACCTACTTGATCAAATTAAGAGTTAATGATTAAAATTTTTTTTAATCGCGGTCACGATTAACTATTTAGTCAGATTAAAATTAATCATGATTAACTGTAATCAGATTGAATTTAATCGTATTAACTAACTGATTAAAACATCAATCGATTAATGCCATCATTGATTTCACATAGATATCACTATACCAAGTTTCAGTTCTCTCCCACAAATACTTCCAGAGATATGTATGTAATATGAAAATTCTAATTTGTATGGGAGGGGCCTTGAGTTATCGGACTTACTTTCTGTCTAAGACCATCCTTCCGAAATCCGTAGTAAGTGTACTAAATTTCGTTCTGATCGGAAAACCGGTTAAGGAAGTAGCCTGTTTTTCATTCCAGGTCATAAACCATCTTTGAGCAAAATTTCATTTTCAAACAGGTGGCAATTCTTAAAATAGTAGCTTATTTTCCAGTCTAGGTCATAAGCTATCTGTGTGCAAACTTTCATGCAAATCAGTTCAGTCATTTACGCGTATTAATTTAATTAAACTTTCCTAATACGTGATAACTCTTAAAAGAGTAGCCTATTTTCCAACATAGGTCATAAGCTATCTCTGTGCGAAATGTCATGCAAATAATTAAAACTTTTTTAACAGATGGCAACTCTTCCAAAAAACTAGCCGATTTTCCACTGTAGGTCATAAGCTATCTGCTTGCAAAATTTCGTGGAAATCCGTTCAGACTTTTCCGCGTATTTATTTAATTAAACTTTTTTAGCAGGTGGTAACTCTTAAAAAAAGTAGCCTATTACAACGCTTTTATCAACTTGCAATGTTGTGTTCCAGAAACTTTCAATGTTGTGTTCCAGAAACTTTCAATGTTGTGTGTCCGACACCATAAAGCAAAGCTTTGAAAAGCTCCTATAAAAAAGCATAGTGAATAGGGCGAGGTAGATGACATCTAGATGTCGCCCTATGTACTACGTTTGCTACACCGGAAATAGACGACACGCCATTTCTTTAAATAAAATTAATTGGTGCTCGTTTGTATGT
>NW_023458557.1:23653667-23669442 GCF_013731165.1 Rhagoletis pomonella | reverse complement strand
CAAAAGTTATCAAAACAAATTCTTTGGGACTGAGAAGTATTATTTTCTACTTTTTAGTCCATTTATAAAAGCGTTGTATATTAAAAAGTTTTTTTTATATTATTTATTTTTCAACCTAGCTCATAAGCTATGTGTGTGAAAACTTCCATGCAAATCAGTTCACTCATTTCCGCGTATTAATTAAATTAAACATTTCTAACAGGTGGCAACTCTTAAAAAAAGTAGCGTACTTTCTAACCTAGGTCATAAGCTATCTGCTTGCAAAATTTCATGCAAATCTATTCAGTCGTTTTCGCGTATTAATTTAATGAAACTTTTTTAACAGGTGGAAACTCTTAAGAAAAGTAGCCTATTTTCCACTGTAGGTCATAAGCTATCTGTGTGCAAATTTTCATGCAAATCCATTCAGTCGTTCCCGCATATTAAATAAATTAAACCTTTTTAACAGGTGGCAACTCTTAAAAAAATAGCCTATTAACCAATCTGGCCCATAAGCTATCTGTCTACAAAATTTCATGCAAATCCGTTCAGTCGTTTCCGCGTGATGATTTCCCAAACATCCAAACATACAAACTTTCACATTTATAATATTAGTACGATAAGATTAGTAAGATAAGATAAGATTTGAGATTGAGGGGATTCCCCGAATTATTTATTCGAGGTTTCATTGTTTCGAATTCTCAGGAAATTGTCGCACAGTTGGCAAAAGCTGTACAGAAAGAGTTTAAGTGTCCGGTTAACAGAGATTCGCGTCCGCTTAATAGAGCTTCGGGTACTTAAAAAACTATACTTTTGCGTCCGCGTCCGTACATGGGATCGTCCTGTTAATAGAGCGCACTTTCTATGAAAAATGTGCCATAAAGCTTGGGACCATCAAAATCGCCCGGCTAAGGGAGATGTCCACTTATGAGAGCGTCCGTTTGAAAGAGCTTTCAATGTATATACATAATTATAGGGCCTGTGCCAATCGGTAACTTTTTTCTCCGTGGTGAGACGGGGTGGAAAAATTTGCTATGGTGTACAAATAAATTGAATTTTGCTGTGCCAAATGCAGAGTAAAATTTTGACAGTTGAAAAACCAAACAAACGCTCGTGCGAAAGCTTTATTTTTGTGTGTTGCTGAAATTCTTAAAATTTATATTTATTTTATAATTTGCAAGTAACGTACGCTTTTTTATGCTGTTTCAGCTTTCAGCTTTCATTTTCATATTCACTCCTTATTACCGCCAAGCAATATTATGTGTATACATGGTTATAAGCTGTCAAAATTTTACCTAGCCCCATGAGCTAGGTAAAATTTTGACGTTCGTATTCACCACGAGAAGTGTCAAATTTTTACTTTGATCCGTCAAAATTTTCTAGTTTCTATCAATTGGCACAGGGCCATAGCGTGCAAATCGACAGATGACCTATTGATGATCAAGCACAAAATATCGCAAGCATTTAAATGTATCGGCAAAGGCCCATTGCATCTGTTTTTGGGGATACGTAAACAACGTGAAGGCATATATGTAATACTCCTATATTGGCAGTAAGAGCTAGTACCGTCGAAAAACACTACAGTACAGATATATCAATAAACACGTACGAAAGAAAAGGAACACATACGTTTATAAATAAACATGTACACAACACATATACAAAAACGGCACTCAAGTACACAATACATTGACAAAAACAGTACTAGACTGTCTCGCCCTGATTTCGGAATGCTTACACATTGAGAAGTTAGCTTACTGCCAATATAGAAGTATTACATATATGCGTGAAGGTGAGATTGGTGCAATTACTGTTGACCAAGAGCAGTATATCAAAGATGATGTGGAGAACTGCCGTTAAGCAGCTACACCATTGGATGCGGGGTTTTTGATTGCGTGCTTTGATGAAAAGTGTGCCAAGGCTAATGTCAAGAAATATCAGTCTACAATCGGAGGATTCATGTTTTTAGCTCATTCTGCTAGACCAGATATTCTTCATTCGATTTGAAAGTTGGCTCAAAGAAACACCGCCCCACATAACGAGCATGAAGCTGGCATTAAGAATGTGCTACGTTATTTGGCATCAACAAGTGATTTTAAATTGCATTACAAAGCTACTGGCGAATATTGGCTACGTCGAGGCAGATTGGGGCGGCAATTCAATAGATCGCCTTTCATATACCGGCTATGCATTTTTCCTTGGAGGTGCAGCTTTCTCCTGGGAATCTAAAAAAACAAAGCTGTGTGGCGTTAAGCAGCCCCGAGGCCGAATATATGGCCTTAGCAAATGCAACGACGTCTCTTAAGTGAAATCGCAATTGATATTGATGAAGGGCCGACAAAGATGTTTGGTGACAATTTAAGTGCACAGCAACTTGTAAAGAATCCCGTCTATCACTCCAGAACCAAGCATATCGGCATCAAATATCATTTTGTACGAGACGTAGTAAAAGCTGGTCAAATCGAGCTGCAATATGTCGAAACTCAGAAGATGGTAGCGGATGTATATACTAAAAATTTAATAAAAACGAAACACTGCGAACTTTCTTGCTTTTCAAACCAAATGTATGTCAGCATACTAATAGTTTATGTACTTCTTGAAGCAACCCTGTATTATTATCTACTTTTTATGTATTCTCTTTCATACTTTGATGTTTGAAAATATATTTTCTTTTCTTTTTTGGACTTCAAACCAATAAGGTTAGTATGCTTGAAGCACTTTACTGATAAGGATTTCATGGGTAAATATCATTTACTTTCATTACTCATATATGTCGATATCTAATAAAAGGCTTAGGAATTGCCAGTCGACCATTGCTTCGCCGCGAAACCGTGCCAACCATTTTTGAGTGGGAAATAGAACCTGCTGCGGTGTGTGAGTCACAAAATAACAGCGTTGACGAGGTCCTTGAGCTACAAAATTGTGAAGGCATCAAACATTGTACGATAAATATTATTTATTTATTTACAACAATTAATTATAATACATATTACTATAATATTATAACTAATTAAAAAAGGAAACTTATGGGTACTAGTTGCATAGACCATCGACCCTATATTAAAAGCGAAATTGAATTAAGCTTAGTGTACATATGTATATGGAAAAAAATAAAATAAAAAAGAAAAAATTTCTATTCATTAATTATACGAGCGATGCTTTGCCTTATATAAGGTGGTATAACTTGGCAGATTTAAGGAATGACGTGACAATATTAATATTCGAGGAGTTTATATCTTTAAGTAGCGAAGACGGTGTTTTTGAGTTGAAGTGTTGACGCCTGATGTTGTCCAGTGACTTACAGTCATCCAGTAGATGTGTAACGGTTGGGGTTAGTCCGCATCTTGGGCATATTGATCTATTTTCTCCGGTTAAGAGGTGTGAGTGTGATATTTTTATGTGGCCAATTCTCATACGGGTTACCACACTGCAGTCGCGGCGATTTAAGTCGGCTGGGAAGCGGATGCTGTTTTTGTATGGGTTGATGGCTTTATATGCGTGGTTGAAAGACGACCACTCATTTGACTCCACTTCTTGGTTGATCATTTTTATTTTGTTGAAAATATCTTTTTCAATGCCAGGGACAATCATGTGGCAGGGGCGTATACTAGCGTTTCTGGCAGCAGTATCAGCAAGCTCGTTGCCGTGTATTCCTTTGTGACTGGGAACCCACATCAATTTGATTTTTCTGGGAGATTTGACACAAATCTCGCGTATCTCGGCGAGTAAACTATTGTTACTGTAAATATTTTGTATTCCCGAGATGGTTGATAGGCTGTCAGTGGCTATGACAAATTTTCCTTTGTTGGACTGCGCATATTTTGCCGCTTCAAATACTGCGACTGCTTCAGCTGAAAACACTGAGTAGTAGGATGGAAGTATGCCTGTTGATATGTCGGCTCCTTTGGAATTGATGACAGCGAATGCCGTGACTGATTCGCTTTTCGATCCGTCTGTATATAACCATTGCCAATTGTTTGCGTTGAGTTCAGCTGCCTCTTTCGCGAATATTTTTTTGTAAATTGCAGAGTTGGTAGTTGGTTTGCTATACTGCTGGAGTACCGTGTTGAATGATGAATGCTTTAGCAGCCAGGGAGCTGTTGGGCTGATTCTATTACGCGAGCTCGTAGCAATGTCGTATTGCTTGCAGAGAGATATACTTCTGCGTAGGGTGGATGTCACCTTAAACTTTCGTACGCTCTTAGCTGCTTTCTTTACGTCATTTCGAAGAATGGTGTTGGTTGTGCACAAAAGTTTTGGTATGAGTTTGAGCGTTGTTTGTAGAACTCTTTCGGAGATTGATGGCAGTCCCGCTTCAGCTAGTATACATTTGGTGGGGCTGGTTGGAAAGGCATTAATACTCCGCCGGGCAGCCGTATGATATGGGGATTGAAGAAGTCGGATGTTTGACTCTGCACACCATCCGTATATCGGTAACCCGTAATCGATCTTGGACAGCATAAGAGCCTTAGTCACTTGTGTTAATATTGTCGGATGAACCATCGAGCGCCTGGAGCTAAGGAATCTAATTATGTTGAGGCGTTTATTTAGACTTTCTCTCACGTACTTACAATGGTGCTTAAATGTAAACCTTTTATCAAAAATTACACCTAGTAGTTTAAGGTTGTCAGTGAATTCAATAGTACAATTGTCATATATCAATGGAGGATAATTGCAGTGGTGTTTTTTACAAATATGTAAGATTTTACATTTATTAATCGCTAAAGCTGCTCCTGAGAATTTGCCCCATTCTTTGATATCACATAGAATTTTTAAATATGTATTGTTTAAAGCTACTGTATCATTTATCTTGCTAAAGAGCAAAGCATCGTCTGCATAAATAGACACTTCAATATTTTTGTGTTTAAGAATCACATTATTTAATCGTTCAAATGCGATCATAAATAATACCACTGATAGTGGGGATCCCTGTGGGATGCCATTGTATAATTTATAAAAATCTGACAGTGTGTTGTTTATTCTAACGCGAAAGGAACGTCCGGTCATGAAAGCCTTTACTAAATTGAAAGTCTTTGGACCCACACCCCAGCTGGCGAGTTGTTGAAGTACAGCATGCACCCCCACGCGATCATAAGCTCTTTCAAAATCAGTAGCCAGAATGGTTACATGATTTTTAGCTGAAAGAGCGTCAGACACGTAGTGTTGAAGATGCAACAGAGAATCCATGGTGCAATGTTTTGACTTGAAAGCGGTTTGATTAGGGCTGATAAATTTATTTTTCGTTATGTACCATAGTAGTCGTTTTGCGAGCATTTTCTCAGCGACTTTGCTTAGGCATGATAGTAGTGATATCGGCCGGAAACTATTTACTTCATGTGAGGGTTTGTTTGGTTTCGGTATAGGGACTACGATTCCCGATCGCCAGCTGTGAGGGTAGCTGCCTTTGTTTAACATAAGGTTATACATCTCAAGAAGTTTAATTTTCGCACTTTGTGGCAAATTTTTTAGCATTGGATAGGAAATGCGATCATAACCAGGCGTTTTACCTTTTGCACTTTGTAAGGCTAATTCAAGTTCTGTGAAAGAAAAGTCATATTCTAGGTGCTTCGCAGATAACGTTAATCTGCTGGGATTATATCTCTGCGTGAGTATTCTGTTTTTGTTTTCAACGTATTCTTTAGAGAAATTTTCATCTTTGGAGTACTGGGACCAATGGCTGCCAAAGGCATTCGCTATTTCGGAAGTGGTGGTGAAGACTTTTTGGTCTTTTTCCAGTGATACTATAGTGTGTGATGGGATACCGATTATAGATTTTATGTCATGCCAGACTTTTTTTATGCTAGACGTAGGTGATATTTTGGCCGAAAATTCTTCAAAGGAAGCACGTTTGGCAGCCTTTGCTGCTTTTTTAAAAATGGCATTGGCTTTCTTGTATGAAATTAAGTTGGGTATGGTCCCAGTTTTTTTATAAATACTCCAACAAGTTTGTTTATCTTGCCTTAATTTATTTAGCTCTTGGTTCCACCAACGCACTGTGCATGTCTGGCGGCAAGGTTTTGTTTGAGGGATTGATTGATTTGCAACAGTTTTAATAGCTTTGGTAATTCTTGCCGCAAGAAGGTTGACATCAGAAGTGGTTGCGAAAGTGAAACGCTCTATGCAGTTCGCCTGGTATTTGTGCCAATCAGCTTGGTCAATTTTAAATTTCACCGATATTGCACGTTTTTCAGTTTTAAATTGAGTCTGAAAGGTAGTGGTTATCGGGTAGTGATCACTACCGTGAAGATCTTTCGATATTTTCCATTCACAGTTTGGCATGAGACTGGGTGTGACTAAAGTCAAATCAATATGGGTAAAAGAACTGTGCGTAGATAAGTGCGTGGGTGAACCATTATTTAGTACAGCTAGATCGGCTGAGAGGATGACATCTTCTAGTATTTTGCCCCTAGAGTTAACGTCGTGCGAGCCCCAGAGTGGGCTCCAGGAGTTAAAATCGCCAGTCAATATAATTGGCGTACTTATTGGTGTCAAAAATTTAAGCAGTTCTCTGGATGAGAAACTTTGTTGTGGCGGTATATAGTTATTGAGCACAGTCACTTTAGGATTAAGGCGTATCTCAATCCCCAGTGTGCATATGGTAGAGTTAATATTTAAAGCTTCATGTGGGATATGTTTTTTGATTAGGATACCAATGCCTTGTTTAGCACTTAGGTTCGTATCTAAGTTACAAAAATACCCAGTGAAGTTGTTCGGGCAGAAAAAATTACGTGTATTGAAAGGAAAGTGTGTTTCTTGTATACATATTACGTCGGGATTTTGTTCTTTTATAATTAGTAGTAGTTCGTGGTAATTATTGTTGTAGCCGTTCATATTCCATTGTAGTATAGAGATACACATGGGAGGGAGAAGGGCGTTATAAGTTGTTTTTTCCTAAGCAAGAGAGTTCCCCATTGGAGAATGCCGCAGAAAGAGATGCGCAATCGTTGTCATTAAGTTCTTCTGTAGGAGAGATTGATATTGGTGGGTTTAGAGAGACGAGGTGTGTATTGTTATCTTTATTGTGATCATTGGTTTGCGATATTATTGATATTGAGTGTGGTGGATATATTGTGGTGGAAAGAGAGCTGATAAACTCATCTACGATGTGTTGCTGCGTAACAGGTGTTTTTTGTTGAGTGAAATTTTGAGAGTTTGGTATGTTCGGTGTTATTGAGAAGGGAGAAATTGGGTTCGTAGTTGTTGTGGGTACTAGTTTAGTTTTGTTTTGTGTGTTTGCTTGGCTTTGAGTTTGCTGTTTTTGTGTGTCAGCTGCAATAAAGGAGTAGCTGGCGGTATCAATGGGTTTTGGGGCATTCGCTCTAAAGATTGCTTTTGCTTCACGCAAAGTACATTTTTTTGTTGTTTTGATTTGTAGGATTTCTTTTTGTTGTACAAATTTTGGGCATTGCCTTGATGAGGCGGGGTGCTCTTGTGACCAGTTGACACATTTAGTTTGTGTGCAGACGTCGGGGACGTGGGGAGGGCTGGCATGATTTGCATCTCATTGGATTGGGAAAATATGGACGAATTTTTGCAGAATACCACGAAATGTCAATTTTTTCTGGCAAATTAAAGAGTTCAAAAGTTAAGAGGACTACTCCACTTGGCTTTGGTACTCCATCGTTCATTTTCATGAATTTATACACACCTGTCACTTTTTGGGAGCTTAGTTCCTTAATGATTTCTTCTTCTGGTATGTTGATTAAGCAAGGCGCATATACGGTACCTTTTACAAAGTTCAATGATTCGTGAAGTTTGCAAGCAATTTCACAAATACCAGTCAGCGAAGTTGCTTTAAGAAATTTATCAGCGTCCTTATGTGAGTCCACCAGAACGAGTAGGTTGCCGTCTCTTGTGGGTGTAATTTTTATAATATTTTTTGTAATGAGATGTAGGCTTCGGTTCACCGCAAAGCAGGAAAAATCTGTAATTTTCTTTTCACAATTTTTTGATGTTACTACGATGTATTTGGGTGTTTTAGTTGTTGGATTGGGTAGGTCAGGGAAGGATAAATCTAGTCTTTGTGGCTTTTTACGTCTTTTTGCTTGGGGACTTTCGGAAAGCATCGCAAACCGATTATCCCCAAACGGGGAGGCCCCGGAGGGCATTTTGTGTGCTTTTGTACTTAATTAGTATTTTATTCGTTAAGACAATAGACACTTGAAATTGTAAATTTCACTTGGCGTGACGAAAACACGTGCGTTGCTTTGGAGTTTGACTTTGAAATGACACTTGCACTAAGAACTTGCGCTTGCGATCAAAGCCGAGAGAGAAGCTACCGACGTCTGCTCACGATGAGTATTAGTCGATGACTGTACGATAAATATTATATTAATAATGTCAGTGGTTTATAAGTTGGTTTAAATGAAGGCAATAAAGAATATCGGCCCAGGGACGGTATTGTTGATGCTTCGACATTACCTATCCATAACTGGGTGTACTATGATAGTGATCTTCAAGAAATGGAAGTGTTGAAAGCAGTGTTGCCGTTTTGATCCATATATTTCAAAAGTGATACGTGTTTGTGGAAATTTTCGGAAGATACTTCATTTTTTCGCTCATTTCTCGAGATACTTAAATTTTTCGCGTAGTACAAATTTTGATACATGTGAAAGAGAAAGTATTTATGTATGTATGCGGTGGTTTTTTAAATTGTGACCGAAAATATTGAAACGTTTTGGTGTCAAATAAGCTTAAAGAAAAATGCTTTAAATGAACAATGTATAAATCATTAATTTTTAATTTACTTACTTGCGTCATAAACAGCTCTGCAGGTGAAGAGCGTATATTTTTAGATTTAAAATTGATCCAATATGAAAAGGGAAATAGAATTTCATTACAAACTGTTTAGAATATTATAGTAAAAATCATAGTAAAAATAAAGTCGACACTGAAGGCGGTCTCAAGTTTTGACATAATTTCCCGTGAGCTTAACGTGGAATGTATCACATAATTTGATAATTAACGTAAATGATCGACAGCCATGGGCGTACGGAGAGCATAATTTAGGACCATACTAACCGATTTCGATAATTCTTTTCTGGTGCCTCAGGCGAGGTCCTATACTAATTTGGTATAGATTCGATCACTGGATCATGAAGAAATTAACGGTGCTTCTAAATTTTTATATGAGAATTGAAGTCGGTTGGGTGTTTTGCTTAAAAAATACTTGTTATTGTAACAATTGAGTTGCACCGAGCCCTGCAAAGCAATTTATATTGCATAAAGTTTATTATGAACTTATTGAGTTAAAATACAAATTTGTTCGTTACCTTAATTGCATGCAAACTTTGAAATGCGACTTTTTCTTTACACCAAAATCGTAACCTTGTCATTATTTTTAACCGACTTCAAAAAAAGGAGGACGTTATCTATTCGTCGGAATATTTTTTTTTATGAACATATGTACGGCATAACCGATTTCGATAATTCTTTTTTAAAGGAAAGATGGTACCTCGCTAACGGTAATCCTAACTTAACTTTCTTATTTATTTAAACAATAGTCTTCGAGTATCTTCTGCAAATCGATAAATTGTTTTAGTGATCATTTCATTTTTGTTTTTTCTACAAAACCTCTAAACCTAAATTCAAGTACAAACTAAGAGAAAATATTAAAAGATAATAATTATTTTACCTTTTTTTAAGTAACTGACTGTTTATCAGACTAACAAAAGTAAGCTGAAAAGGACGTTCACAGTTGGTAAAATTATCGAGGAACAACCAGCAGTTTACCAAAACCACCGAAATGGATGTGAAGACACCCAAAGTTTTAATTTATCGCATAAAATTTTGAATTGAAAATTGATTATGAATTCAAAGAAAGAAATTTACCTGCGTAGGCCCATGTCGACAGCTAATAGTTTTAAGTCAAGGCACATTAATACAGGTAGAAGCCAAAATGACGTTGCTCTCATGAGAACCAAACCTTTAAACTTCAACTTGTTTTTCTTTTATTTCCTATATTTCGTTACGCTTTGAATGTCATATCGTTGTTTTTTTTTTAATGTTCGTTAATAACAAATTTTAATTAACATGTGAATTTGAGTAGTGTTGTGCCGTTTATACTTAGTGTATGTGTTAAAAATGCAACACCTGAAGCGTTGTTTTTTATGTGGTTTTAAATATAAAGCAGATACCACTAATTGTTTTTAACGTGCCTCAATGTCCTTCGCGTAGAGAGCGTTGCGAAAACAGCTTTGGGGCAGAACTGCAGCGAAATGCCTTGCTGTGCGTTAAACATTTTAAAGCAGCAGATTTCATAAATGCACCGGGAGGTACAGGTAAGGCACTTTTGATACCAAGTGCTGTTCCTATGACCCTTATGCCGGAAAGCCCTCCAACTCATAAATTAAAAACAGAAAACAACATACAAATTAACAAATTTTAACTAAAGAAAAAAAATAAAAACAAAACTTCAAATTTACTCAAAAACGTCAACCAGCGAAATGTAAGTTTTTATTTTTCCTTACACAAGCTCATTTTTATTTTTACTCTCCCGAAAACTTTGACTTTTGTAGGTTTGATGTCAATTTGGCTTCTACCTGTGTTTATTGTACCATGGTTTTAAGTATGTATGTATGTACATATGTTTGATTTCAAGCACAGTATACAGTAAACCAGCCATTGACAATATGCTTATTTGAAAATTAATACATGAAATATTGTGAATGTATAGGATTTATTTGTCATTAACCCATAGGCAGCGACTGATGGAAAAGTACCCACAAATGTTTGTTGCTGCATTTGACATGTAAATTTGAACAGCAAAATTCGTAAAAAATACTAATAAAACAAAAATATTTTTAATTACTACGTGGGAAGTGGGCGTGGTTATTGGCAGATTTCGCCAAAGTTTAACACTATCCTAACTTATACCAAAGGCAACTTCGACACCGACTTTCGTTAAAATGTCTAAATTTTGTTCGAGTTAGCGTGTTTACAAACAGAGAGGGCTGAACTAGTTCATCTCGTAATTTTGAATATTTTGATATATATGTATTCAAATGTGTATACATACATTTTATACGGTTAACAAACGCGCTTGCTTATCTGCATAAACCGTCTTTACTTGGATTAATTCATGCATTATCCCCTTTCAAATGTGAATAAGCGGCTGAACAAATACATACAAATTTCGCGCATTTGAAAATTAGAGAGTTCTACCTTAAGCTAAGTAATAATTGTTTTACCGCCTAATCGATGGGACCATTTTAAAAAGTTAGCCCGCCATTACTCACTCACGTGTTCGGAACACGGTAGGAACTGCGCCCGGTTATAATCGCTTACGCTTCACGCTTGATTTGCTTGGAATTTTGTTTTTCTCTTTATTTTGTTTTATGTGACTTGAAAATATTTTTCACTATAAGAAAATATTTAAATTGGATTTCATTTGGGTTAACGAAAACGACAACTGTGAAAAAAATATCAACCAATACATTCAAACAATATGTCAAATAAGCATATTTACATTTTTTGTTTTGGCTATCTGGATTACTGTATACTGTGGATTTCAAGTATCTATAAAATCTATACAAAATATTTTTGTTCGTCCTATACAAGATTACAAACAATAATATATTTTCGATAGATTGTCACATTGTATAAAATATTTTTCTTCATGTACATACATACAGTGACTCACAGAAGTATTTTGCATGAGAAGACGATTAAGTAAACCTTTGAATTTATTTTATTTTTATTTATTTTTTTGTTAAGTATTTGACAGGTTGTTAAAATTAGATCTTAATGCTACATAAATAATGTATTAAAACTAAAAAAAAAAATTATTTTTCATGTAAACGTAACAAAACTTAAAAAAATCATAATTGATTGCTCACAAAAGTATTTTGCTTTTGACTAGGTGGTGAATAAATATACGATATTCTATCTATTCAATATTTTGTATGATAGCCATTATTTTTGGAAACCGCCTCCAGCGTCTTGGAATAGATTCTATCAATTTTCGACAAAATTCAGGAGGTATTTTTGCCCATTCTTCGAGCAAAACAGCTTTCAGGTCACTTTTTGACGAAATTTTGTGTCCCCGCACTCTATCTTCGAGATAGGCCCAAAGATTTTCTATGGGGTTGATATCGGGACTTTGGGGAGGTGTTGGCAAATGTTTTGTGTTTAAAAGTATCCACATTTTAACATCATGAGCTGTATGTTTGGGATCGTTGTCGTGTTGAAATAAAAACTCGTTAGTTGACATACCCATTTTTTCAGCACTGGAATGTAAGTAAGTTGTCCTTGAGAATGGACAAATAAAGATGTTTATCCATCGTTCCATCTATAAACACTAGTTTTTCAACTCCCTGATCCGACATACAACCCCACACCATGACAGAACCTCCGCCGTGCTTAACAGTGGATTTAATATTTCTGATTCGCAGCTACTCATTTTTCTTCCGCCATACCATACGACGACCGTCCGGTCCAAAAATGTTGTATTTGCTCTCGTCACTAAATATCACGGTTTTCCAAAACTCAAAACCTTTTGTTTTATAGGTGTTGGCGAATAGAAGTCGCTTTTCTTTATTAACTTTTGTAATTAGTGGCTTTTTCCGCGCTGCACGACCGTGGATATTGTTACTTCTGAGTACTCTGCGCACCGTCTCATCGGATACTTGAGTGTGAAGGGTTGCCTTTATTTTGTCATTAATTTTTGGGGCTGATAAATGTGGGGTTTGGCGATTTTCTTTCAATATTTGGCGTTCTTCTCTCACTGTCAGCAGCTTTGGTCGACCAACACGCGTTATATTCTCTAAATTACCGCGTTCTTTACACCGTTTAATTATGTTTTCGATCGTTTGGCGACATCGACTAAACATATTACAAATATATCTCGTAGGTTTGCCTTCATTGTGATGGTGTAAAATAATCTTTTTTTCAGCTGTAGTTAATTCTTTACCCTTTGGCATTTTCGACGTGCACAGTACCACAATCATGGGCGTAGCCAGAACGAAATTTAGGGGGAGCCCATACAAAAAACAAAAAAATTCAAAACTAATAACTTACTTACTAAAAAATTGTTTATTATAGCTTAAAGTTATTGTAACCAATAGAGGTAAATATGTTGTAACTAACTGTTGTAGCTGTATAAAACTATTCGTCGATTTAAATGGTTAACTTTTTACTGAGCATGTTTATGTTACGAGGAAGCATCGAAAGCCTAACCCCGTCAGTGTGAGACTTTAACCCAAACTAAACTTCCTACCGTCATGTACCGTTCCCCTCCCGGTACCACAGTCAAGGATTTCGTGGGGATTATAACACTGTGTGACTGATAAGGTTATAGATCTATTCTCTTCTTCTTCTTCTTCTTCTTATTTGGTGCTGTAACCGCCAAAGCGATTTTGGCCAACTGACGCCAATTGGAAATGCCAAGTGAAGCCAGAATACTTTCAGAGCTGGGGCGTAGGGGTCCATTCGAACGACATGGTCAAGCCAGTTGAGCCGCTGTATTTTAATTCGCCATATACCAGCACGGGCATGATGAGTGACTTATAGTGTGGTTTTCGTACGTCGAGAGAGGACTTTACTCCTGAATTGCCTACTCAGTCCAAAGCAGTACTTGTTGGCAAGAGCGATTCTGCGTTGGATTTCCATGCTGACATTATTAGCGGTGTTTATGCTGGTTCTTAAGTAAACGAAATTCTCTACTTTCTCGAAATTATAACTCTCAAAAGTGACGTGGGTGCCAAGGCGCGAATGTGCTGATTGTTTGTTTGATGGCAGGGATACTTCGTCTTGTCCTCGTTTACCACCAGACCCATTCGCTTTGCTTCCTTGTCCAACTTGGAAAAGCCAGGACAGGCTTCGCGGTTTTTCTTACCGATGATGTCAGTGTCATCGGCATAAGCCAGTAATTGTACGCTCTTTTAGTAAATTGTTCCTGAGCGGTTCAGTTCTGCAGATCTTATTATCTTCTCAAACATCAGATTAAAGAAGCCACATGAAAGAGAGTCGCCCTGTCTGAAACCCCGTCTGGTGGCGAACGGCAACAGAGCAAGGTAATTTTTCACAGCCGTATGAGTTTTGAGGGGATATAGGAAACTCCTTTTAGTGCTGTCGAAAGCGGCTTTAAAGTCGACATATAGCTGGTGAGTGCCGACCCTTTTCTTGCGGGTCTTTTCCAAGATTTGGCGTATTGTGAATACCTGGTCTATGGTAGACAACACATTCGATAAGACCATGCAACCTATGCTTAGAAGGCTGATCCCGCAGTAGTTGGCACGCATGGCGAGGTCGCCTTTCTTGTGGATTGGGCAGAGCGCATTTGAATTCCAGTCGTCGGGCATGCACCTTATTACCTCCTTGCCATCGTAATTAAATAGCTCAGCTGACAGGCCGTCAGCTCAAGCAGCTTTGGCCCTTTTTTTTCATAGTCAGGCGCTGGGATATCGACTCCATCGTCATCGACTGGGACCTCGGGTTCGTCTTCTCCACTTCTTTCAGTACTTCTGCCATTCAAAAGGGTCGAAAAGTGTTCCCTCCATAATCTAAGTACGTCCTGGACATCGGTCACTAGGTCGCCAAGGTTGTTCCTACAAGAGTCTTGAAACCTTCCGTAAGTCGCCCAACTCTCTACTAAAAATTTCGGGTGTTTTTTCTGTCGGCCAGCATTTCAAGCATTTTCTCACACTCCTCATCGTACCAGTAATGAGCGGGAAATGTGGTTCCACTGATCGCGCAAGTCGGTTTGTTGAAGATGCTCTCTCACAGCAGTTTTGAGGGTCGAGCGCCGAATTCATTGGCCGTCTGTTTTGATTGCAGATTTTCGACGTTGAACTTTCCTTGCATTGTTGGGGGCCCTTTTTTTGCTGCTCCGAGGTTGGGTCGTATATTGGATGCATCAATATAGTAATGCGAGTCGATGTTTCATCTGTTACATCTAAAACATGGAAGAATGCCTTCCGTCTATCACAACATGCTCGATTTGGTTTCCGGTTTTTCGATGTGGAGACATCCATGTAGCTTGATGGATCTTTTTATGCTAGAACCCAGTAATACATACTGCCAAGTTTCGGGCCCCGGCGAAGTCGATCACCCTCAGCTAATATGTACGCTCTAAGATAAAAGAGCCTTGGATGCCTCGTCCTTCTCTTCCATCGGGGCATTGGCGCATATGAATGAGATGTTGAAGAATCTCGCTTTGATGCGGATTGTGGCTAGACTTTCGCCCACTAGAGTGAACGCCGGTCTTTCTCCCACCACAAATCCAACACCGAATTGCACTCCTTTACGTGGCAACTGTAGTAGACGTCGCAAGGCTCCACGCTTACCTTCCTGGCCCCGCCCATCGCATTTCGTGTATGGCGGTGATGTCAGCCTTTATTTTTCCCTAGGACATCAACCTGCCGGGCAGAGGCACCATCCCGATTAAGGGTTCGGATATTCCAAGTGCATACCCTAAAATCATATTCCTTCCTATGTTTGCCGTGATCTTCAACAAAAGAAGGGGGTATCATCCGAGGCATGTGTTTTTTTTTATTGGGCAAGGTTTTAACGTGGCGGAACCCAAACCCAGCGCACGCGGGCCACTCCCAGTTGAATGGCAGTCAAAAGCTTTGCAGTACTGGGAAATGTACAAAACATAGTGGTCAAAAGCGAATATCTCAACTAAACCCTGCGTATTTTTTAAATTCATAGCTCTACATACCTGTATGGTAAACCAAATAGCCGGACCAGACGTTATTCAAAATAAAAAATTTTAAAAATAAACTTTTTTCCGCATACTCTGTAATATTTGTTTACGCGGGGGTTTGGTAGATAACTAACGCTCTGGTGTCCCAGA
>NW_023458557.1:23636354-23653657 GCF_013731165.1 Rhagoletis pomonella | reverse complement strand
ATGCTGAGGACATGCGCATCCTAAATGTGTGCCCTATGAGTGTGCGTAACTAATCTTAAGACTTGTGCAACAAGACTTAACATATTGCCCACGTTGAAAGTATTTACTTTCAAAAAAGGTGAACTATTTCTTATTCAAATAGGAGTTGTGAGGAATCCACTCAATATTCAACCTACTGTACTTATATTTATGTACTTATTTATTCTTATCGACTATTCTATTATCTAAGGGCCAGAGCAGCGGGAAGATATCGTGTTGAGAGACCACATAGCTTCCGAAAGATGACGATCATTCCCATGATGACTCCTGCGATAATGATCCAAGTTGATATATTCGAGCTGTAGTGCATCAGGTGGTGGAAATCGATGTCTTCTGAGAAATCAACAATGGCTGGTGGCCGCGGAATGTCCGGAATCGAGTATGTCAACATAGTCCCTTTTATAGTAATGTGCTTCATGAGCGGTAAACTCCTGCTCATATTAATTGGGGGCATATTGTACTGAATAACAGTGGTTGGTGCCTTGTGTGCCCAAACGCTTACTATCGCGGTTGTTAAGTGGCAGCCAGGTTGCAGTTTGACAATGCCTTGCTCAACTAAAATATGTGCCGTATAAGAGCTGCCGCAACTGACTTCTGCCTTTGTGTCTTCAGGGACGGAGTACAGCCAGCTATTTGAGCATTTAAGCTGCAACCAAACTTCTTGCAGAGGCATTATATTCACCACACATGATAATGGTAATTGCTTCGAATTAAAGAATAGCTCTAATTCGTACGACTGGTCCTTTCTTACATTGTAGAGTGGTCCAATTTGGGGACACAGCGTGATTCTTCTCATTTTCTGGCAATACGAATATTTAGTTTCTGTCAGGCTACTATACATTGATTTCTCCTTATTTACTACCAGATATTCATATGCGAGTTTAAAGCTCACGAAGTAGCCGTCGTGCAGAATCGGATAACTGGTCAATGCAAATAACTGTAGCTGTTGGCTTTGTATAAGTGGTATTTGAATTCGCACTAAACAGAAGCCTTGGTTTATAGTGGCTGTGACCCGTGATATTTTTGATAGTTCAAACGGGTCGGTATCTGGCAATTGTAAGTCATCATTTAAATTTGCCGTAATTGTTGCTATTTGGGTTTGGAATCTGTCGATAGGTAAAATCCTTTTCATGAAATTTCCCTTTGAGTTCCAAATCAAATCCGTAATATCTCCTTGCAGTTGCTCTATTGACTCTATTGCAATGTTAATGCTTGCTATATAGTTTTGAAAGCCTTCCATTGCTAATTCATTTTCAGCCGCTTTCTTTATTATTTGTATGGAGTCCGATATTTGGTTAAAATTATTTCGAACAACTTCATTTTGTTTCTTCAAAACCTCTTGCGTTATGTCTTTAATGGAGGATTGATTTTGGTATAGCTTAAGCAAGTATTCTTCATTTTTATGGGTCCTTTTTATTGTCGCCACCAATTCATCTGCGTGTTCTTCATCCATTAGACCAAACACTGAATGATACACGCTTCCAACGAATGGCAGTATAGACCTAGATGCTCTATTTCTTCCATTAAATCTCATCAGTGCATCCTTTTGGTTGACTTCTTTAATGCGATGAATGACCTGATTACTGATTACTGTCAAACTGTCTTGCCTCTCTATTAATATCCCTGACTTGTCCCTAAATTTTTCTATAATTACTTGACAATTGAAGAGTGGTAGTACTAATAAAAAGGTTAACATCGTCATTAGAACATTTTTATTTTTATGCCTTACATTCCTATTCTTATGGGATTCCTCATTTTTACTTATATTTCTTTCCGTTTCCGTAGGAAAAGGACAAACATTGGTTATTGATCTTTTTGTCATTCCAGTGCTGGTCCTTACGTCTACCATCCTGCATTTTCCATCTTTTCCGATGATGAGGTTCTCAACCCTGCCCCTTCTCCAAGTCATTGTTGGAAGATTTTCTTCCTTAAGGAGAACTAAACTCCCTTGGGGTAAGTTATCTTGTGGCCTTTGCCACTTGATTCTTTTCTGAAGTTCGCTTAGGCACTCCAGTGACCAGCACTTCCAAAATTCCTTTGAATTTCTTTCCACTGCTTTCCAGTGGTCCCGCACCCCGTGATAACAATGGTTTTCACTACTGTCTGCAAGTGTGGTTAAAGTCTCCCCTATAAGAAAATGACTTGGAGTTAAAACCTGGAAGTCATTCGGATCCTCCGATAATGGTGTTAGAGGTCGTGAATTCAATACTGCTTCTATCTGGGTCATGAGTGTGCACATCTCTTCAAAGGTCAATGTGCCTTCAACTACTCTGTGAAAATGCTTCTTAACCGATTTAACAGCAGCTTCCCATAACCCTCCTACGTGTGGAGATCGAGCTGGTATATTCACCCAATTAATGCTGTGTACAGCACAGAACGAGGAGACTTCTTTTCCGAGTTGCTCCTTTTGAAATAATATATAAATTTCATGTAAACTATTTGCTGCCCCAATGAAATTTGTTCCGTTGTCGGAGTATATTTTTGCAGGACAACCACGTCTTCCCACAAATCTTTTTAAGGCTCCTATAAAAGCTGCTGAGCTTAGACCTGATACCACTTCTAGGTGAACTGCCTTTGTGCTGAAACACACAAATACACACACATAGGCTTTATCTACTCGTTTGCCTCTTATTTTGTGGTGAATTTGTATAGGACCCAAGAAATCAACCCCGGTATTCAAGAAGGGCCTGGTGCATCTTACTCTATCTGCTGGTAAATTACCCATGATTTGAAAAAGGGGACGAGGATTTGCCCTGAAGCATCTATAGCAATTGTTAACAATTCTTTTTGTGAGTTGCCTGCCCCTTAAAGGCCAAAAGTTCTGCCTAACTATTGCGAGAAGGCCTTGCGGTCCTATATGTAAATGTTTTTGATGGATTCCCTCCACCAAAATTTTAACTAAAGTGTCTTCATATGGAAGTACTGCAGGATGTTTTGCTTCTTCTGGAATATTGCCTTCTTGTAGACGTCCTCCAACTCTAATGATGCCATTTTTTGTCCAAAAATGGTGATAGAGTTATCAGCTTCGAGCTCTTTTCTAAATTTTTGTTACCTGAAAGGAGACTTAGTTCTTTGTTAAAATATTTAGTTTGTATATATTTCAAAATAAAATTCAAAGCTTCTTTTCGATAATATAAGTGATTCTGAATTTCGAGTTCTTTCTTAGGACGCTTTAATGTAATATCTTTAAATTTGATAAGCAAAGCAACCACATTTAATAAGAATTCAAAATTATTTTTGTGGTCAATTGAATCAATTAAAGAGCAATTCCTTACCAAAACACCTGCTGTTATAGCAGTTTTCTTTATATCTGGAAGCGATGTTAAAGGCTTTGTGACAATTTTTTTTCTGTATGACTCCATGTTAGCTAAGTGCATTGGTCCATTAAACCACAGACTATTATTAATTATTTCTTCTGGATATAACCCTCTTGTTATTAAATCAGCTGGGTTTGATTTTATGTCAATATGTCTCCATTGCTGCCCTTTGGTTTGCACCTGAATAAAGTTTACCCTATTCGACACAAATATTTGCAATTTTGCAGGATCTAATTGTAGCCAACTAAGGACGATTGTTGAATCCGTATAATAAATATGCTTGTCTTTTAGATTAAGTGCTTTTGATACTTTTTCCATTAATTTTACTAACAGTACCGCAGCACATAGTTCTAATCGAGGTAACGTCTGAATTTTTAATGGGGCGACTTTCGATTTGGAAGCTAATAGATTTATTTTAATATTTCCCGATTTGTCTACTGATTTTACATATACCACAGCGCCATAGGCTCTCATGGATGCATCTGAGTATCCGTGTAATTCTATTTCTTTTGCGTCAGGTAATAATGCGTATCTGGGAAGATTTATTTCATTCAATAATTTCATTTGATTTCTTAAATGTACCCAGGATCGCATGGTTTCTCCTGTAACGGCTTGATCCCAGTCGATTTTTTCTTTCCATATTTGTTGTAGTATCAATTTTGCCACCACTACAACTGGACTCAAAAGACCTAAAGGATCAAATAGTTTCGCAATATCAGAAAGTATTTGGCGCTTTGTAATTTTGAAGTCAGTTTCTAAATAAGATTTTATTGAGATGTCATCTTTAGCTGGATTCTAAGCGATTCCTAGGGCTTTTATATTCTCAGCTTTATTAGATGTTATATCTAATTTAATTTCTCGATCTTCGCTAGGAATTTCGTTCAACAAACTAGGATGATTAGCACACCATTTTCTCAATTTGAATCCATATGAATTTAATATATGAATTATTTGTTGCTGCATATTTTTTAGCTCAGTTAGATTATCACAACCTGTCATCAAATCGTCCATATAAAAGTCTGACTGAATGCATTGTGAAGCTGTTGGAAATTTATCTTTATTATCTTCTGCTGCTGTTTGTAGACATTTTACTGCTAAGTAAGGTGCACTCGCAGTGCCATAAGTAACAGTTTTTAATCTGTATGTCTTTAGGGCCTCCGATGGCTTCCACCTCCAGTAAATTAGTTGGAAATTTTGATGTTCTTCGTTTACCCAAATTTGTCTGAACATTTTCTCAATGTCTGGTGATATTACAAATTTGTGTTTTCTGAAACGCATCAGAATATCAAATAAATCATCTTGTAGCCTTGGCCCCGTATGTAATAAATTATTTAATGATATATTTGTAGTAGTTTTTGCAGATGCATCAAAAACTACTCTCAATTTTGTAGAAGTGCTATCTGGCTTCAGTACATAATGATGAGGTAAATAACATTTGAACTGAAGTTGGTTTGGAGTGGCTAGAGCCTCCATTTGATTTAATTTTATATACTCCTTCATAAATTCATGATACTGTGACTTTACTTCATAGTTTTTCTCCAATTTCTTTTCCATAGCTAAGAACCTTCTTTTAGCAGTAATCTCTGAATTTCCTAATTGTTCAATGTCTCCTTTAAAGGGGAGGTTTACTCCGAACTTCCCATCCACTTTTCTGGTTGTGGTTTTTTGTCTTTTTCCATATCTTCCTCAATTTCCCAAAACTGTTTTATTTGGTTTTCTATTGTGGGCTCGGAAAAAGAGGCCAAACTGCAAATGTATGGGGCTCTATTAATTGCAGCTCCTGTAATAACCCAACCCAATTTGGTTTTGTGGGCTATTAAATTATTTTCATTCAATGAAATTTTTTCTCCTTCAAAGAGATCCCCATAGGTTAATTCGTAACCTATTAATATGTCCACTTCCTTAGGAACATTAAAATTTGGATCAGCTAATTCAATGTTATTTGGAATCTTTTTAATAATGGCTTTTTCTGCCGGCAATTTGGACATTAATTCCTGCGCTATTAGTACGTCTAGATTTGTTTCGAAATTGCTCATATGCATTCTGGACTTAATTTTTATATTTACCCGTTCTTCAATTTTTGAACGTGTTTTGCCAACACCTTCTATCGCTGCCGATTTAATTGCTTCGCCCTTAAGTCTTAATTTCTTTAGGAACGATTTTGACATCAAATTTACTTGAGAGCCGCTATCAAGAAGCGCTCTGCCTTTGATCCATTTGCCTTTGGCATCTTGGATATAAACAACCGCTGTAGCTAACAAAATGCATTTTTCTGAATTTTCGCATCCTTGCTTAATGGTACTTTTTGTCACTGCACCTTTTTCATTACTAACTTTGTGTAAGAATGTGCTTCATTACATATACGACAATTATACCCATTGCAATTTTTACTCGAATGTCCATTTTTTAAACATTTCGAGCATAAGTTATTTTTTCTAACCTTTTCCCATTTTTCTTTAATGGTAAGTTCTTTAAATTTTGTGCATTGAAAAAGGAAATGTCGATTATTACATCCCATGATGCATTCGATTTCCTTTTTGTTTGCCAATTCTTTAATATGGTCATCCCATTTGGATGACCCATCCTTTTTTGATGATTTTTGTACTGCTTGCAGTGCATAAAACTCATGATTTAAAAATTTCACCAATGAGTCAACAATGGGTATTTCTCGTGAGTTCTGAAGTGAAGTTTCATACTCCAATCTTAAATCATTACTCATTTTTCGTACTAAAATGAAACTTAAAAGGCCTTGCAGTATACTTTCAGAACTCAATTTTGTTGCTTTTAGAGCTTGCAAATTTTCCTCAATCACTTCTTTCAATCGTTTTACACTTTCTAGATTTTCAGTCGTATAGGGTGCCCCCATTATGTTCGAAAAATGAATGGCAGTTTGCGCTCTCAAGTTGGTATATTTATTATCCAAGAGGTTCCAAGCAATTGGATAGTTTTCTGCATTTGCTGGTAGGTTCGCGATCGTCATTGCCACTTCCCCTCTTAGCTTTGATTTCAAGCAAATCATTTTCTGTGTATCCGAGATACTGGCTGAACCTATTAATTGGGAAAACAATTCTCTAAACGTGTTCCACTGAATATAGTCTCCAGAGAATACCGGAATATCTATTTTTGGCAGTGTGTAGGGCAGATTTTCATTCTGCGTTTTTTATCTTCAGGAGCGAAGTCCAAAGCCTCATCGAGTTTAAAACTTACGTTGAGAAATAAATCTTCTAAACAATTCTCGTCACATTCTCCTAAATAATTGCGATACATCATTTTAGCTTCTTTGGCACTTTCCAGAAGGAAGACTTTTGGAATCTTATTTCCCAAAAATTTGTCAATAGTCTTGCTAAGATCTTCTAAAACGAACTTTAATTGCCGTTCTGATTTTGAAATCATGGGAGCTGTAGCGATTGAACCTAAGGTGTGACTAGATGTAGGTGGCTGAGGTGCTGGTCGTGAGGCTATCACTCCCGCTGCTTGCAAACTATCTTTTAGTGCTTTAGCTTCCATTTCCATGGTCAAAATTAGAGTTGAGGTATTATTGAAAAATCCCCTAATTTGCTCTGCATGGTTATCTTTAAAATAAGGGTTTCTCTTTAGGGTTGAAGAGGCCTCTTTGAGGATACACTCGTTCTCCTCAAATTGCCTAGACAGATCGGTTACTACACCCCTCCAACGTTGGATCTGTCCCTCTTCAATATTTTGCCCCCTAAAATTTTTTATTTCCTCATACAGAGCAGAGATTCTGCTTGCAATGGTTTGATTTTCGTTAAGCGCAGAATCCATTGCTTTTAAATTTTTTTTATTAAGGATTTAATACACACAAAAAACTATGTAGATAAAAGACTAAGAGTATATATGTATGAATATATTAATACTTACCACTACTCTTATACTGCCAATTTTAATTTGAAACAAAAAAAATTTCACTTTTCAAAAAAACTCACTTAGGGTCACCAACTGTTTACGCGGGGGTTTGGTAGATAACTAACGCTCTGGTGTCCCAGAGCCTTTATTTATAACAAAAACTCTTAACCTACACATACACAATTCTTACCCTAACCATAGTATATCTAAAACATGTGTGTTGCACTACACATGTAGTAGGTATGTATAACTTATCTAGAAAAACACTTAAACCGACAGTGCCAGGAAGTAATAAAAATAGTATACGGTTTCACTTGCATTTTAAGCCAATCGCATTTCATAACATTTAAGAAACGCATACGTGACTATTCCCATACACCCTGGCACTGAATTGTAATGTCTATAATTGCCAACTAAACAACCCTTAGGTCATGTTGTGCGCATGTGCACTATGTATGTATGTGTACAATGCCGTTGCACGTGCGCACAATTGCTACTTTCTATTGTTCTACTTATCGGCCTTACAATCGTTACCACATGCTGAGGACATGCGCATCCTAAATGTGTGCCCTATGAGTGTGCGTCACTAATCTTAAGACTTGTGCAACAAGACTTAACAATATTCTTCCGCAATTTTGTAAGGTAAACTAACAATTTATAATCATTGCTTTGCAGCGAAATATCTTATCTTAAATTATACACATAGGTATGTATAAATATGAGGACGTATTGAGTAGAAGAAAATATCAAAAAGTTAAAAATCCAGAAATAGTCCTAATTTTATGATGGTTCCTTATATATTTTAACTACATTGCATTTGAGTATGGAGAGGCAACTATCTGGAAGTATTTTACATAAAAAATTTACTAAGTATTGCCCGGTTTGTAGAGTGCAGTTAAAGAAAACACATGAAAAGGCACGTTTTTTTTAAATTCGAAAAAATGTAAATATTTCAAAAACGGTGACACTTTTACCTGAAAATTTTTTGTTTATCAGGGAGCTCACCCCCCCACCTACCTTCCCCTAAAGTTTGGCACGTTACTTCTGGGACACCCTGTATAGGAAAAACCTCCCCCCCTTCCCTTACCTGGCTACGCCCATGACCACAATTACAGATGAAATGAATTCAGTCACTAGCAAAATTGATGATAAAACGCACTAGTAACCACCACTTCAGCGAAAATAGAAAAACAAACGAAACTGCGCCCAGTAACCGTTTCAAAAACAAAAAGCAAAATACTTTTGTGAGCACAGAATTCCATTGCTACGCACGTTTTTTGTTGTATGTACCTAACGGTACAATTTTTGTGCACGCCCTGTAGCCAATTTCCTAAGAAAATGCTCAATAATTGGAGTGCGCATTTGATTTAGTAAGCTCGGATATTTAGTGCATAAGAAATTTGAAATTTGTGCACACAAGTAATTATGCAAAATACTTCTGTGAGCCACTGTATGTATGCGTATTAATGGGAATTACATGATTTTTCGGTTATTGACAATCATAAAAAGCAAAGGTATGAAACCAAATGACATTTTTTTAAGTTTTTTCTAACTTTATACTTTGATAGTTAAATAAAAAACGTGTGATACATTTCATCCATTTTTTTGCTTCTTTTACTATACATTTTTTCATTCCGTGCACCGAGCTCGCTACATTGAAGCGGGTGTCGGACCTGCAATTGAAGAGACACGCATGGAAAATGGAGTCACTGCAAAAACGTTTGGATGGAATGGCTGCCGAAATGAAAAATGCGGAAGATGCACTAGCTTCCATCTTTACCAAAGGGCAGATACCGAAGCTGAAGTCTGGGTCGAAGCGACGAAAATGGGCGGAAGAGGATATTGCGAAGTCAATATCGTCGTATGCTGTCAGTCCAAAAGCATGCAGATTGATATATAAGCAATGCTTTCTACTCCCATCGGTCCGCACACTTCAGAGTTGGGCATAAAAATTGGACATTTCGCGCGAACTTATAACCCCAGTATTCCGGTTATTGGCAGCCGCTACCCACATGAACGAGGCACAGAAGTTATGCGTGTTGAGTTTCGACGAAATGATAGTAAGACAGTCTTACTTCGTCGGACTCAACATTAGCCCCCGTCAACTACGTACAGGTAGCGATGCTGAGAGGTAAACATTACAATCAAGATTTTTAAAGAATATCAAACCTTTATAAAGGCTTCTTATATTTCCGGTCTAATGGCAAAGTGGAAACAGCCAATCTGTTAGGACTTCGACTGCAAAATGACTTCCGTTTTCTTCGAAGCATGTTGCAGAAGTGAAAAGATTGCGGCTATAACATAGTGGCTGTCTTGGGTGTATGCGATCTTGGATGTACTAATAGGGCCCTTTTTGATGATCTTGGCGTAACTGAAAACCAGCCGTGGTAAATAATCACAATTAAACTTATTGATTTCACTTCTTAAAATACTTCTCATTTCCATAGTTTTATTTTCAATGACCAAAGGATTTGCGTTTTCGCTGACGTGCCGCACTTGCTAAAACTTTTGCGAAATCATTTCCTTGATCAAGGTTTCCTAATTAATGGGAAACCTGTGAAAAAGGAGATAATTTTGGAGTTATTGCTAATTACAAGCACGGACTTGACAATAACTCACAAGATTTCTGCAAGTAACTTGACCGTGGCTAGAGCTCACCGCGAAAAGGTAAAGAGGGCAGCGAAACTATTTTCGCATACTGTAGCGCAGGCCATAACAAAGTAGCAAATCTGGGTCATTTGCAGAACCAAAACTGGACCGAATGCTTCCAGTTAATCAAAACAGTATGTGTTATTATATTATATTATGAGATTTTTATATTATATATTATTTTACTATATTACATACCGTTATCTTGATTCACAAAGGCCCTAACCAACACTTTTTCGAAACTGCGTTTTTCACAGATGTTGGTAGGATGTACTAAAATATATCTTCAATAAAAATTTCAAAGTGTTAGTACAAAAAACAGTGACGTTACATGCCACTTTTAAAAAAGCTCTACCTGTTTTTGATACTATTTTTATAATGCTTTTTGCTTCTCCTGTAAAATAAAAAAAATGTTGTTTAGGGCCTTTTTGATTTAAGGTTACGATATATTTAAACCTCAATATTAAAACTCACGTTCAAATTATAAACCTTAGAAAAACGACTGGTTTGACGTTCTAAATGTCGGGGTGCCTCACGGACGGACTCCAGGAAGCGGTATCTTGCTTACGGTTTAGCTACCGAGGAGCAAAACAAGGTCCTAGGCGAGATTACCGACCTAGCCAAAAATATGAGGGTGCTCTGCAAATTTAGTCTGCTGCCATTCCAAAAAGGTAAAGTAATACATATGTTTATCTCAAAAATTACATTAAATGTTTGTTACTTTTTCTTACTGTATCCCTAGGAATCATTCAAAATAATACGGTGTGGAAGTTGTTATTCGAGGACAATAAAGCTCGTCAAGTATGTCTTGACGTATCGACTGAACCAAGACGTACTCGAAAATTTCTTCGGCATTATTCGGCCAAAAGGCGGATTACATGGCGAGGGTGGGTTATCCATGCCAAGCTCCTCTATGATGGTCCATATACGAAGTCTTGAGTCAGTGTTTAAGGCATTGAACGAATACTGCTTGCTTATTACAAATGATTTTGTAAAAACTCACATTGAGCATGCTGCAACAATTCAATGCCACATTAAAGTGAAAAAATTATTTTCCAGGGCAAGAATGTTTTTTAATATACGAAAATTAAATAAAGAACTCGTTGAAAGTACCCATAAAAGAAAAAGAAAAGCCAAGAAACACTGACCTAGATCCATATGGTACCATTACACAGGGCAACACTGATTTTGGTGCAGCAAATGTTAAAGCTGTTTTTGATAGACTTTTTTGTGCTGATTACGAGTCCGTAAGTATAAAGATTCCGTCACTTACAGATTTTGAGAAAATCGAGGTCAAAGTGTCAAGAAATCGGGTTTTTGCAGTATTTGAGAAGCTTAAGCAAAGAGTAAAATAGAAATAGAACCTTCCACTTAGGCTTAACTTAAAGCTAGAACCCTAGACTACTGTCTCTGAAAATACCATCCTTGCACCTTGACTTGATGGACATTTATAGTCATTTGTTGAACAATAAAAAATACTGGAAAATTGTGCTAAATATTGAAAAAAAAAATTGCCAAAATAAGTTTTTGCTGTTCAATAGTTGACTATAAGTAACCTTAGGTTCAAGACGCAGAGATGGTATTTTTAGGGATTGTAGTCGAAAGTTCAAGCCTTAATTTAAGCTTAAGTGGAAGGTTCTATCACCTTTTGTTTAGTTGCGGCGGGGACTCAAACTTCACCAAAAATCAGTTTTTGCCGTTCAATAAATGACTATAAGTGACCATCAATTCAAGGTGCAGGAATGGTATTTTCAAGGACAGTAGTCGAGGGTTCTTGCTTTAATTTAAGCCTAAGTGGAAGGTTCTATTTCTATTTTACTCTTTGCTTAAGCTTCTCAAATATTCCAAAAACCAAATTTTTTGACACTTTGACCTCGATTTTGTCAAAATCTGTACGTGATGGAATCTTTATTCTTACGGATTCATAATAACCACAAAAAAGTCTATTAAAAACAGCTTTAACATTTGCCGCACCAAAAATTGTTCATCTTTGTTGGCCTGTGTTATAGAACCGTAAGTACATATAAATACCAAACATGTGGTAAGTTTTGAACGAAAGCGTTTTTGAATTTGTAGAAACTAACAGTTCTTTACTTGCAGCATGAATCTGCATTTCACACTCACTGATCTCAGTATTTCAGACGCCTAAGATTAAAAGGTATGAATGCAACGTAAGTCCCTAGTTTTAAAAAATCATCAAGCGTCTGTTATATAAATGGTAATATAAATTTATTTATTTGCAGGCAAGTAATATGATTTAGCCAAAGGCCCTTCTCAGGGCTGTCAATTAATTAACAAAGAGATCCAAATTTTATGTTTACATATGTACATATATATGTGTCAATCAACAAAAGGTCCTTTTCAGGACCGCAATTATGTTGACACTAAGATCAAAATTTTTATGTTTACATACGTACATAACTATCGCTTATTTACTTCAATATTGTCAATATTGTTTGGGTTTTTTAAGTTGTGACACTGTTGAAGTAAATTAGCTATATATTAAGTTAACAAAGAAATGTTCATACGTACATATATACCGCTGTATGTATGTATGTATGTATGTTTCATACGTACATATATACCGCTCATTTCAGGGGCGGTTCCACAAAATTATTTAGGGGGGGGGGAGGTTTCCTAAATATTTATGAACCTCTTATCGATTTGTATTTTTATTAAATGAATTTTTCGCAACTATTGTAGAATGTTGATTTAATTGACAATTAACAATGTTTTATTTTATAACATTATATCCAATCTTCTTGGTTTTTTTGACATAATGTCGATAACATTTTCGTTCGTTACTTCCACGTCTCGGTGCACGTGCACCAACGCTAGCCCGTTCAATCGATCTTCGCCTGTTTTACTTCGTAGATACATAAGTTTTCAATCTGCGTTCGCTTGAAGCCACTGACACGGGAAGAGTTGCGCAAATTTGTAGCAACCGATGTATGGATGGGTACAATTGTTGTTTGCAGTTATTGAGAGCGTCCACCGGAATCTTTGAACAATGCCTGCAAACCAGTGTTGCCCATTTACCACAATTGTGATAGACCTACCACATTCTAGGTAATTTTTCAATTCTCCACAACTACCACATATTTTAAAAAACTACCACAATTTTACTGAAATAAAATTATTAACCTAATTTGAAAAATGTTTTTTTTTTTTTTCATAAGGGTTGAACAGTCAATTTTCTCCTCAATAGGAATTTAAATGTCAAGAAAATTTATTGTGAACTTTGTGTTAGTCGAAGAGCTGAAGGTGCTGCCGTTTCAAAATTTCTATTGCGTGCGTGAAGGAAAATCTGCACTTACAGGAGGCGATTTTCTTAGAGATTCGACATCGCCTGAGAATACGCCTGTTATGTGGCATAAAAAAACAGTATTTCTACAGACAACAACACTTAAGAACAGATTGCAAAAATTAGAAATAAGACCTTTTTTTGACAAATTTTTACGTTACTACAAATATTCTACCACACGTTTCTAGAGATCTACCACTGTTTTTATTAAAAATCTACCACTAATTTGGTTTCTAAAGTGACAACACTGCTGCAAACATAAAAAGTGTATTAAGAGTGTGAATATTATAAGGGAGAGGGTAAATATCAAAAATATGTTGTTGTGTTCTAACGTTTTCCATATCGCGAAGTTGGCTGAGAATTCACCCACAATATTATTCGGCCATTGTTTTTCAAAAGCTTGCATCGTTTCAAGCATTTTTTCTGTATTGAGTTCCGTGCGTTTTGTTGGCAAGATATTCTGAGTTTTCGACAGTAACTCACGATGATCCAGAAAACTAACGGGACAAAAATCGATCGATATTTATTCACTGCTGCCTCGAATTGGCATGCATTTGCTCAGCTGTATGCTTATACCATTAATTTGTTAGTTTCGTGTTGAAATATTTTTTGCAATTCCCAGAACGATGTTGTTGTAATTGATATTCACGTTGTTGTCGTTTGGCTCAGTAACTTAAATTTGTTGAGCATCCCTGCCTTGAATAATCGGCGGCTGAAGGGGCAAATGTACCAGTAAACACACAACTGCAGCTTTCTTGCATTAGCTCCACGCGGTAAATATTGTACATGTAAACACATATTTGTATAAATAGATACATATGTATGTATGTATGAATGAACCTAGCTTATGGTGATGATATACGCACCAATTGATCACGCTGATCTTCACCGTTTCGCAAAAGTATATTCCAATATTCAAATTGCTGCGCGTCTCTAAATGGTTGTGTGCGCAGAACTCGCGCTTGTATGCTGAAAAAATATAAAACTGGCCAATTTCTTTCGATGGAATAACTTCTCAAAGCATTGCCGCACTGTTAGCAGCTCGTCCATTACTTCATTACAACAATTACAGCGTGTGATACTGTCTGTATCGGACATTTTAGCTAAAGTGAATGAAAAGGCTATTATGGTACTCATACGATGAGAGCAGTAGTCAGTGCAGGCGGCATGACAAAACAGGAGCACGGTGACTAGTCATGTCGGATGGCCGGGGTTCTTGCTCTCACTACTGTTCCCTGCGCCATAGCAGAGAAAAGTCATGCCTGTCAAACATCTTCGCTTCCGGAATGGCCGGAAGTATCGGATGGACCATAAAAAATATTCAAAAAAATCAATAAAAGCGGTTACAAAATAAATCTAAAAAAGAAACGCTAAATTAAATATCTGAAATGAAATCGAAAATCTAAGAGAAACCAAGAGTCTAAACTAAAAATAATCAAAAAACCTAACCTATTTTAGTAGAATTTTCGTAAAATTTTATTTTATGCCGATTTATATTAGGTTGTTTTATTTATATATCTTTCGTTTTATTAGATTCTAAATTCGGGTTTGTTTACTTATATTTTATTTAAAATTTCTACTTAGTTAGTTCTTCTAATTCAATTTAACTTGATTTTAATTCAGTTAAGTTAGTTTCCCCCATATTCTATTTAATTTTTTTAATAATATTATTATTTTCTTTATTTTTTTAACCTTTTTTTTGGTTTACATAAAGAAAAATTCCCTTTTTCCTATATCGATGGTTAGTGAATTCTTAGTTTTTATAAATGTAGATATATAAGCTTAGCTCACAAAAAAAAATTATTTTTTTCTTGTTTAAACTTTATGTTATTTTGAATCAATATTATTTAAGTTCCAGTTTTAGCTTTTACGTTAATTCGTTTCTAAGCCCTACATACTACAATAGTTTCTGATTTTGTTGTATCCCCTTTTTTCTCTCAAGATATTCTTAAATTTTTTTTTGTTCGAATGCTTATTTTTTTCTGTTTAAACATTTTTTTGGTTTACTTCTGATTTCTCCTAACTATTCATTTGGGTTCTCGGGTTTTCCCCTTTTGTTTTGGGTTTTAAATAATTTTAATTTTACTTTATAATTTTTCAAAAAAGTTTTAATTAAGCAAATGATTATTATTATATTTTTTATAATAAAAAAATACTTTTAGTTTAGGCCCGAATGACTCACCCACGGTTGCATTACGCTTGCGTGAGGCTCTGCTGTTGTTGTTGCTGCGTGTGAAGTTGTTGTTGCTGATATTCTTGTGGCTGGTGGTGATACGCTGCTGCTGATGTGACAACCGTGTTTGTTGTTGTCGTTGTTGTACTGCGGCGGCTGCTGTGCTTACCCCGGCTGATGACGTTGTTGTTGTTGTCTCACGCAACTTTTGTTGTTGTTGCGTTCTTGCCACCGTTGTTGTTGCCGCTAAAAGCGGTCGCTGCTGGTGCTATTGGTACGGTTGCCTCGTTGCAACCGTCGTTGCTGTGGTTGCCTCGCGCAACTTTTGTTGTTGTTGTTGTTGGTGCCGCTACTCCGGCACATGGATGCCGCGCGGTGGCGGTTAAGACCGCGCTCTGGCGGTACGGCAATTGTTGTTGTGCGGTGGCGCGGTGATGACCACGCTCTTGTTTTTGTTGCTGCGCAGCGCTCCCCGTGCGTTATGCAATAGCGTAACAGATATACCCGGAGCGCGGTATAGAGAACTGCGGGAATGCCAAATATGAATATTTTTGTTATTATTAACATCAGTGTTACAAAGAAACTTACCTCGTGGCAGTGGTGGTTGATGCTTGGGACAAATCGCGCTGTGTTGATCTAATTCGAAGGTGTGGAAGCGCCTCTAGATCAGTGTGGTGGAGGCTATCAATTCGTGCGGCGTTCTATGCCGCTACTACTTTTGTAGACGTTGTTTTCCTCGTATGTCAACGACGTAGTCCCTGCTCTGAGGTGTCGCTGTCGATTTGATGGCGGTAGTTATGTCTTTTTTTTATTGTTGCTTTTCCTTTGTCAGCGTTCTTGAAGCACGGAATTTTGCTTCCAGGCGTATTTTATCACTTAAGACACACGAATGCGGCTGCTGGGTTACCAGCGGCTCTGCACTTTTTCGCAAAATTTTTAGAATTGCAAATTTCTGCTCCTTGCCTATTTTAATCACAGGTTTTTTTGGTAATTATCTTGTATAGTTTTTAAAAATTTCCGCGCACTTGAATCACTTTTCTTTTGTTTAATTTTTTTGTGTTATTTTTTTGTTATTTTAATAGTTTTATACATTTTCACGCGCACTTGAAACACTTTTATTTTCTTTTTTTTTGTTATTTTAATAGTTTTATAAAAAATTCCACGCGCATTTATAGCATTTTTCTTTTCTTTATGTTCCACTGCTCAGCCGTTCCGAATATTTCGGGTAAAAGAAAAGAGGAAATTTTGACGGCTCAGAATACAAGTTTGACATTTCTCGTGGTGAATATGAACGTCAGAATTTTACTTAGCTCATGGGGTTGGGTAAAATTTGACAGCTTCTAAATGTGTATACACGTAATATTGTTGACGGTAATAAAGAGTGAAAATCAAAACGGAATCTGATGAAAACATAAAGAACGTACGTTACTTGCAAGTTTTAAAATAGATGTGAATTTTAAAAATTACAGAAACACTCATGGCCTTATTCATAAAAAATAAAGTAGGTTTAAAGAGCTTTATAAAATGACGTTTTCACATGATTCAATTATTAAAGGTTTTGTAAGTAGCTTTTTTCTAAAATTTGGCACTCCCACCCACAGGGATGGTTTTTAGAAGCAGAAGAAAAAGGGGAAGAATTCAATCACACTTCCTAAAATGGGAGCTAAATTCTATAAAAACGTGTGGATAATAGTGAATGGTGGTATTTTAAAACAAAAACGAATTTGATTTAATTATTTAATTTAAACAAGCTTATTTACATCGAATATAACCCCCTATTGTTATTAAAAATAAATATTTCTATGTTTATACCAAACTTGCGTACGTCAGATGGCGCATAACTCGAGAATGGATGGTCCACTTTCAGCTTTTTTTTTGTTGTATTTGTTTGCCAGTTGATGGACATGAAGAAGCTATTTGTTTGCGGAAAATATGCAATATTTATTAAACAAAAAAA
>NW_023458557.1:23605072-23636344 GCF_013731165.1 Rhagoletis pomonella | reverse complement strand
AAAAAAACGGCAAATAAAAAAATTTGGAGCTTACGTTTCTTTCGCGGTTATGGCTCGATTGTTTCGAATATGGTAATTCGAATTCTTTGATGTCGCACTTTTAATGTTCTGGGGAGAATATTCAACACTGGCTTACACAGCCGCAATTGGCGATTCGTGCCGGACGAACTCAGGAAGAATAAAAATGACACGCAGCTACTGAACGACTGAGATAGGGAACGTGATCTACATCGTCAAATGAGAAGTGGCGTAATGGGGCTTTCGCACGAGGCGATTTTCAGGCAACTTTTGCGTTCACCTCACGCCGGGTTGCACGAAAAAAAATTTGAATGACTAAAAATATCAAAATATAAAAAAATATCAAAATATTCGCCATAAAAAGGCGTTTGCATTGTTCAACTTTGCGTTCTACTTTTAGTTGAACGGCCTTTCAACTAAATCGCTTTCAACAAAGTTGGTCGCCAGCCAACGTTCGCCTCGTGCGTACACCTTTTAGGTGTGCAATTACTTCGCGCCATTGACTAAACCGAGCTGTCGTGTGACGATTGGGCCTATGCGTCAAAGTCTCATTCGGAGACACTAGGATTGTGTTGTGGAGGACAATACCTAAATACCTTCGTTGGCTTATTTACCAAAACCATTGTACGCTTTACTTTACAGCGACTTGGCAGAATCAAGAGGTCTCCAAGAATATCGACAAATACATTTCGGCCTTTAAGGGAATTTCGTCTCTTTAGCCTACATTGAATTTCTGTAGTCCAACGATTCTCACCCATTTTGTCCTGTTGGCGCCAGCGAATGAAGAACAAACATTTCTTCAAATTTAAAAAGTAAAAATTTCACTACTAACATTTTAAAAATGTTCTTAAAACTTGCAAAGAAATTCGGAAAAGAAATATCACTGTTTTTGTTTTTAGGAGTAGGGTGGGAGTGTCATTGATAAAATTAGAGCGAGAGAAAGTTTTTCTTACAAAACCTTTCATTATTGAATCATGACGTTTTCATACATTTTTCAGTTTATAAACTTTTTTTAAAGCTACTTTATTTTTTATGAATAAGGCCATCAGAATATAGCTTCTGCACGATCGTTTGTGTGGTTTTCACTGTCAAAATTTTACTTTGCATTTGGCACAGCAAAATTCTATTTATTTGTACACCATAGAAAATTTTCCCCACCGCCTCACCATGGAGAAAAGGTTACCGATTGGCACTGGCCCTATATCATATTGATGTTTCCGCCAGAAAGTTTTAGTGCAAAAGAAAACGCAGCTGTCAAACTACCAAGTTACCTTAATAGATGCCAAGATATAAGCCCTGATATATATTGCTCTCTACATTCTAACATATGTGTCAAGATATAAACTCCATCCTGTGGAGACGGACAGTTACAGACAATTGTCACAACTATCACTAGCCTCCGCTGGAAAGCGTTTATTACCCAAAAAAAAGTACCCAAACAACTTCTGCAGGAACTAGCGACAATTAGCGACAACTATCCGTAAAGAAACACAGCTGTCGTCAAAATGGCAGACCTTCCATGCAGTTTTAGCGTTGCCGTACCCTCTAGAAGAATAAAATATTTAATTTCTGCGCGGCGAACAGTAACCCATAACAAACCTGCTTCACTTCACGACTCGTCACAGAAGCGAACCGGAAAAAGGGAATTAGATGGCAAAATCACAAGAACGTCGGCACGACTCACCCCTGAGATATTGAGTCTAAAAAAAAAAGTATTTAGCCTGGCAAGGAATTACAGCCCCGTAGGTCAGGTAGCAGTTAGAGTTCGTCAGACTCAGTATTGGTAGTCTAATAAGTTTAGTTCTATGATACGGGACCACTAAAGTTAACGCTTGTACTATTTTCCACGTCAGTATTCGCTTGAAATTCTGGCTGGATCCGTTTTGTATAGTCGGCCTCCGGAACAATGAGTAAACTCATTTAGTTAATACTCAGTCGGGCTCCTGTCATTCTTGTATTCGTAAAACAATGAGTTTAATGTTTTAAAATGTTCAATGTGGGGTTTCATTAAGTCAGGGTGGTTTGGGTAATTCTGGTAAAAAAAATTAAAAGTTAGGTCACAGTTTGGTTAGCATATTCGACTCGAAACTCAATCCCGGTTGCGTAACTAAGTATGGGTTGCATTAGCGTTATTTCGAAATGATTATGTCAGAATTATTCCGAGTAAACCATGGACCAACAATCAAATCCGGTGTTGCGGTGGTTCTCTATTGTTTTAGGCCAGATGCCTACACCCCAATTGCCGAACTTAGTCGCTCTTAACACCATGCCCCCCACTAGTCTAACACCGCTAAGAAGAACGCAGGGCATGCTGTCCTGAAAAGGACAGTTGGCCGCGAGTTTATAGCCGACCGACGGCTTTCAAAAAACGTGTATCAGCCCAATTCTGAATATTCCCGAAGATTTCATTTCTCGCAGATTTTACTTTTCTCGAGAATAAAATCCTCCTATTCTAAGCTGGCAGGGAGCAGCATTTTCCCCAAAAAATTGGGAGCAGGAAATTCGAACTTTCGAAGAGCTGTTTGACAGTTTTTTGAAAGCTCAACTCCCGCCATTTAATTTACGTGTCTTACACATAAAACATAAAAGTGTATTTGCAATTGAAGCTATTAATAAATTAGTGCGCGGAAATTTCAATTCTTTATTTAAATTATGGTTCCAACTTTTGACTACACGGGTAAGTTCAATTTTTTTTTTATTTCGGTCGCGCGTTTTCATGCAATAAACCAAAATAAGTGGCTTAATACCATAAGGTGCAGTTGTGACTGTGAATTTTGGAATCCAGATTACGTTTACTCAGCATGCCAGATATGGACAAAGAACTTGAGGAGCGTTTAAGCACAAATAACAAAAATCTGCAGGAATTGTTGGCCAACAAGTTGCTACTGGAAGAACAGATTCATGATTTAAAAAAACGTTTGGCGCGTGGAGAAGGTGGGCGTAATGCGGCGGTAGCCCTGCAAGTAAAACTTACTTGTATGACTAAAGGAATGGGTGAAGGTAACACAGGATAATTGTTTCCCCAACATGTTGGTCAGTACGATGGCCCTACCGCCCACAGTGGTTCGGATCGAAAATCTAGCTGGAAGAAACTATTTAAACAAATACTCTTTGATCGATTTTTAAAGAACTTCTTATATAGGAGATTTTTGGGTCGCTCATTACGAATCAAAAAAATCGGTAGATTTCTAGGTATCTGGGTTTTTCTGGGTTGCTGATAACGAATCTGAAGTCATTTACTAAAAATTCAAAATGGCGGATCCAATATGACAGACGAAAAATTTAAAGAATCGGTAGAAACTGGGTATCCGTGGGTTTTCGGGGTCGCCGATCTTGAATCTTAAGCCAATTATCAAAAAATCAAAATGGCGGATCCAATATGGCGGAAAAAATCGGTCGATTTCTTGAATCTGGGTATCTGGGGTTTTCTGGGTCGCTGAATACGAATCTAAGATCAATTACTCAAAATTAAAAATGACGGATCCAACATGGAAAACGAAATATTTAAAAAATCTTAGCCCTTCATATATGAAAACTTTTTGTTCACAGATTATACTTATAACGATTACAAATTTGTTAAAAGTTTAATGGAAAATAGTTGTCTTAAGATTGTTTGTGATTGTATATTTCGCTTTATATTTTCAGTTCACAATAATAATGACTTAGTAATTTTAAAATAATATAATAGAACATAATTCCCTAATAAAAATATCCTTATCATAACTATGCAACACTCACATATTGACAAGTTTTGACTATTTATTTTATTATTATTTAATCTTAATTACTTTTTCATAAAAATGTGGTTTGTTCTTTAACAAAAACCGTATAAATCCAAGTTTCAAGCTTTGTGGAATATTTGAAAACAAAACCCAACAAGCTTTCGATGTTTTTAATAAGGTTTCCTAGAAAGAGCCGAGTTCAGCAAAGCACGCCAGTCGTTTCTCTTCTGTGCCAACTGACGCCAATTGGAAACGCCAAGTGAAGCCAAGTCCTTCTCCACCTGATCTTCCCATCGCAGTGGGGGCCTCCCTCTTCCTCCGCTACCACCAGCGGGTTCGGAGTTGAATACTCTCAGAGCTGGAGCGTCGGTGTCCATTCGAACGACATGGCCAAGCCAGCGGAGCCGCTGTATTTTAATTCGCTGCATTATGTCCATGTCGTTGTAAAGCTCATACACCTCATCGTTCGATCGTCTGCGGTACTCGCCGTCGCCAACGCGTAAAGGCCCGTAAATCTTCCGCAAAATCTTTCTCTCGAACCCTCCAAGAGCCGCCTCATCGGATGTTGTCATTGTCCAGGCTTCTGCGCCATATACCAGCGCGGGCATGATGAGTGACTTATAGAGCGTGGTTTTCGTACGTCGATAGAGGACTTTACTCCTGAATGGGAACATAGTCTTTTTAACGATTTTTTTTCTGTGCTTTAAATACCTGCATTAGTTTCTTTTTTAAAAAAACTACTAGACACAAAAGAAGAAGTGTGCACTGTTCATAGGGATATACATACATTACATTGAATCCTTGGCTAAAAACTTCTGTGGTAAAACTGTCTCTTCTTTGCTATTTAAAGTTAAAGAGTAAGCTCCTTCAATAGGGATTTCCAGCAGAAATTATCAACGTCTGGCTATTAAGAGAATCGAACCAATAAACAGCAAAAAATTATTTCTCCAACCTTCTCTCAAGTTGATATCCAACATCATTCTCCAACTCATCTCTAAACGACGCGCAGATACGTAAAAAGTGGTAAAGAAACGAATTTTTAATTATCAAATGAAAAACGAAAGCTATATAAAAAGGAAAGTTACCAACAAAAAGTAAATAATCTTCAAAGTATCCTCAAATAAGCTGGAAATAAAATAAAAGGCGAAGTGAATCAAGTGGCAAAATTACTGTCGGACTGTATACATACATACATATATGAAAGAATGCACACATGCAACGCCTCTAGCCATTGTGTGTCATAACTTTAAGTTATCGATGCAATTTTTTTTTCATTCCCCCCTTCGCCAAATCCCGGCTACGCTACTGATCCACCGCCATCAATAGATGTATGGGACAGAAATAATTTTGGAAACTTTTTTGTGCACCTCCCCTCGCGCATACTTGGTGAATTGTGATTTAGAGGACCGCATGGGCCATGTACCATATGTTTTACAATAGTTTCAAACAAAACCGGATCCTCCTCTTTTTTTTGGCAATTCTGCTGATATGACACGGTCAATTATCTTAATCTTATGTTTTTGACCAGCAAAATTAATAGGTGAATGTGGGGCAACCCAGGTTTTTGCCAGTCGACTGTCTACATATGGACCAGGGATGTTGCGAATGTGGAATTTTAGACATCCGCGGATGCGAATGCGGATGCGAATATCTAACAGCTAATGTCCGCGGATGCGGATTCGAATGCGGATGCCAAGAATTTTTAAGAAACAATTAGAATCTAGCAGAATGGGGTGATCGTTGTTTAAACAGCGCTTGCAAGCCAAACCAGATACATATATCAGGTTGTTCTAAAAAATTTTTAAAATAATTCTTCATTCTCATTGGCCGTTTCAGAACGTGGGCAATCTGTAACTTCATCAGCGTTTTTCGATTTTAGTTTTTGTAATTCATTTTTAATACTTTCTAAAGCTAAATAGGTGGATATGGAAAATAAATTATTATTTTCCAGGAATGGAAATTTTTGACAAAATTCTGTTTTTTTAAAAACGTGGCTGCCAGCCGAATCGGATCAGAATGTTGTTATTTTTTTTTTAAAGCACCCTGTTTTGTATAAGCATTCGAATCTCAGATAGTTACGTAACTCTTATCTTATTAAAGGTCAGACCTATAGTTTTTCAATTATTTGAGCATCCCCAACCAACATTTAGGTTTGAGCTCAACTTGAGGTTAAGTTGAGAACTAAGGTTTTTATACCTTTCATGAGCATGAAATGGTATTATAACTTTTGTCCGATGTTTGTAAGTACCAGAACAAAAAGAGATAGACCCATGAAAATGTATACTTATATGATCAGAACGTCAAGCTGAGTTGATTTAGCCATGTCCGTCTGTCCGTCTGTCCGTCTGTCTGTCTGTTTGTATGCAATCTAGTCTCTCAGTTTTCGAGATATCCGGATCAAATTTGGTAGGTGGGTGTATTTTTATAATGTATTAATCATTTGTCGGAACCGGAAGAATCGGACCACTATAACATATAGCTCCCATACAACTGATTGTTCAGATATGAGATTTTTCATTATAACTTCTCCATTTATGCAGCTACGAACATGAAATTTTGGAATACTTGCACCCATTATCAACAGAATACTTACAGTGAAAATTACAAAGATCGGGTCACTATAACCTATAGCTCCCATACAACTGATTGTTCAGATATAAAATTTTGCGTTATAACTCCTCCATTTATATAGCTAGGAACATGAAACTCCGCACTGTTTTCAATAATTATCAACAGAAAACTTACAGTGAAAATTAAAAAGATCGGGTAACTATAACCTATAGCTCCCATACAACTGATTGTTCAGATATGAGATTTTTCGTTATAATTCATCCATTTATGTAGCTAGGACCATGCGCTGTTTTCACTCATTATCAACAGAAGACTTACAGCGAAAATAACAAAGATCGGGTCACTATAACCTGCAGCCCCCATACAACTGATTGTTGTGATATGAGGTCTTTTATCATAACTCCTCCATTTATGCAGCTAGGAACATGAAATTTCGCACCATTTTCACTCAATATTAACAGAATACTTACAGTGAAAATAACAAGGGTCGGATGACTACAACATATATCTTCCATACATCTGATTGTTCAGATATGGGATTTTACTGTAAAACTCCTTTATTTGAACAGCTAAAACCGATAAATTTCGTAAGATATTTTATAAATAATAATACAAAGTCTACTGAGAAAATCGTCAAAATCTATGCTGTATAAGCTTTATCTCCTATAGCACTGATTGTTAAGATACCAGTTTTTGCCATATATCTCCTTTATGTACGAAACTAAACCCAATAAATTGTGTTACCGGTTTACATACCGATCACATAGCGGTGAAAATCACTTAGATTGGTGTCATATAAAGTATATCTTCCATACCTCTGATTGTTTAGATGCAATTTTTTATATAAGTATGTAACTCCTCTATCGATGTACGCAGATGTATTCAAAAGCAGTAATCTGTCAAAGTAAAATTTGCAGATGTTCATGAAAGGTATGAAGCCTTCGGCATAGCCGAAGACAGCGCTGCTCTTACTTGTTTTTGTATAAAAAAGGACTGTTTCTCAAGTTGTGAAAATGCTAGTTCTCAACTTGAACTGCAATGTAATCAGCGTTGCCAGGTTGACATTTTTAACGTCATTCGGACGTTTTTTGTATCCTGTTGAAGTTTGGACGTTTTTGTGTAAAAAATGACGTTTTTCAACTTCCCAGTAATTTTTCTATGTTACTAAATCTTGTAAGTAGAACTGATTTTGAATTATTTTCTTAATAAATCTTTACAATCTTTGTGTTTTGCTGCAGCTACTTCAAAAGATATTAATTTTTTAGACACATATGACTTAAATATGATGCAAACCAAGCGTACGCGCATTTTTTGGATTCTTGGACTAAGGATCCCGTGTTCAAAGGCTGGTTGTGTAAACACTTGAGGTTACGAGGCTTGTTGTAATGTTTGCAATTGCACATTAAAAGCCAAATCAGGAAGAGCCGATCTATGGCAACACGCACGCTCACAAAAGCATCAAAAAAGCTGTGCAGCATAAAACGTCAGAAAAAGTAGGCAACTTTTTTAAGACTTTCTTGAAAATGTAATGAACGCAAAAAAGGCTAAAGTATTGCTATGCTCCCTCTTAGCAGAGCGTAATTTACCATTTTCGACAACCGAGCCCCTAACCAAATATCTACAAGAAAAAAAATTATTAAAAATCAACGCGATTATTTAGCCCCTTTAAACTTACACATTATTGCCCTGAAATTTAATGGGCTATCAAACTGCATACTCAAAAAATTCTAAAAAATCTGAATAAAATGTTGAAAATCTAGCAGAAAATTTGCAGATTTTTTACAATTTTTGCACAAAGTTTGAAATGTGGATTTATATATTGTTTGTCATATAATGAGCTTGGCTTTTATGAAAAAATAAAAAACATTAAATAAACAAAAGAGAAACAGCCAAAATCGATGAAAATGTTGATGACTTAATCAGCTGATCACAAGTGTATGTATAAAATGATTTTTATATTAACGATCTCAAACCAGTTTACAATGAATTTCAAATGTGTTTTGTCGATATGACATTTTAATATACCTTACGTACATATGTACCTTTGTATGCAATAAAAGTTTAATATGAACAATTTATTTAAAAAAAGACGTTATTGGGTAGGAAATTACGTTTTTTCAGACCAAGAGGGACGTTTTCTCATGCCGAAGACCTGGCAACACTGAATGTAATTCTCCAATTGGTCTCAAACATATCATTGAAATACTGAAATTGAAATAGTAAAATACCTTATACCTTTTTGATTGAAACGACATACATAGATGAATTTAAATATTAGTTTTTCATTTTATTACACCTTTTGTATTATGTAGTTAATCAATATCGTATTACAATAATTCACTTCACAGTACACTTAGGTCTCTTTTTATGCGGTAGATGCGTTCCTCAGAAAGCCGCATAAAAAAAATCCGCATAAAAAAGTACTTTACTTTCATACAAAAACAGGGGATGCGTTCCAGCATTTTCATATCCGCATAAATTCAGATACTCCATCTAAAAAATTCTAAAAAACCGCATAAAACAAGTGAGGCATTATTGAGCACTTATTATTCCATGTAAAAGCGAACATTAATGAAATAAATAAAGTTTTATCTGTATTTTAACCAAAAAAAAAATAAAAATACCACAATAAATACATGAATTATGTAAGAATACATAAAAAAAATTTAGAAAAAAAGGTTTTTTCTTAACAGCGGTCGCCCTCGGCAGGCAATGGCAAACCTCCGAGTGTATTTTTGCCATGAAAAACAGCTTCTCGTAAAAATACAATCGCCGTTCGGAGTCGGCGTAAAACTGTAGGTCCCTCCCCTTTGTGTGACAACATCAAGGCGCACACCACAAATTGGAGGAGAAGCTCGGCCAAACACTAACATGTGTGTAAGCGCCAATCTATTATTATTATGTAAGAATACAAAGACAAATTATTTATCAGAAGCATTGTCTTGTACACACTGAAAAAAGTAATAAAAGCAAAATCCCTACTACGAAATAATGGTTTGAAAAACCTCATAAATTCAAAAAATCCGCATAAAAAGAGACCTAAGTGTGTGCGCCTTTTTACCGTTGAAAATTTTTTCTCTACTCGTTTATTCCATGGGGGGTATTCATGTCATTAGGGTGCTCTTTAATATAAAAAATATGGATGGAACATGAAAGAAAAGTGCAAACAAAGTTTCTCGACAACGTTTCTAAACAATGTTTCTTCATTTTCATTTGCACCAAAGTGCACCCAGCAGCCGCGTCGTTTTTGATAAAAATAAACGATTTTTGGTGAAAATGAAAGGGCAGTTTCAGATTCCTTTTGATGGTATGAATATTTGCATTTTAATTATTTTAAATGCCACCATCTTCAAATTGAAAAAAACCGCTTAAAATCGCCAACCTGAGAAAACTGAGAAATTACTTTTCTATATACAATCCAGACTTTTAGAAAAACTTGGTTTCATCAATTCCGCAGCCGACTGCCGAACAGTGTAATTCAATTAGTTAATAACTATTATATTAATTGCGTGTACTTAATATTTCTGAAAATATATTGTTCTTAAAAAGCCTTAAAAGGAAGCATTTTTAACTTTGTGGTACTTTCATCTCCTTTTCGGCACTATTTTTGCAGTCCATTAGGCACGATTTGAAATTTTGAAATTCCATCTCTGGCTGATATAGACATAGATTACACAGGCCAACAAAAAGGGGGAAATAATTTTGTAACCTAAAATGTTAAAGCTGTTTTTGATAGACTTCTGCATGCTGATTACGAATCCGTAAGTAAAAAGTTTCCATCACGTCCAGATATTGAGAAAAATGTGGTCTAAGTATCAAAAAATCGCGTTTTTTGCAATATTTGAGAAGCTCTAGCAAAAAAAAGGTGATAGAACCATACACTTCGGCTTAAAGTAAAGCTAGAACTCTCGACTACTCTCCCTGAAAATACCTTTCGTGCACCTTGACTTGATGGTCACATATAGTCATTTGTTGAATAGCAAAAACTGATTTTGGCGAAGTTTGAGTACCTACCGCAATTGAAACAAGTAAGAGCAGCGCTGTCTTCGGCTAAGCCGAAGGCTTCATACCTTTCATGAACATCTAAAAAGTTTACTTTAACAGATTACTACATTTAAAAAAAATTATATATTCACAGCATGCATAGATTCTCCTCTAAATATACAAAATCATATCTAAACAATCAGAGGTATGGAAGATATACCTTATATAGCACCAATCTAAGTGATTTGCACTGCTGTGTGATCGGTATGTAAACCGGTAACACAATTTAATGGGTTTAGCTTCCTGCATAAAGGAGATGTATCGCAAAAACTGGTATCTGAACAATCGGTGTATAAAAGATAAAGTTTATACTAGCCCTGCTGCCGTCCCCGCCACTCCAGGAGGCAAGGGAACATCGACAGGTGCAATCCCTAAAGCGGCGTCGGCGACATCAGACCGCATGGCTAAGCCAGCGGCCTCTGAGGTGCGCCATTCTGGCACTAATGTAGCGATGGGCAGTAGCCATCCCCAGAAGCACATTAGTGCATCAGAAAGGTACTATCGTACCAGACGGTCAGCCCTCAGAATCCTGGAGAGACTGAGGGATAAGAAGCCAGAAGAACTGACCGCAGAAGAGCTGGACTCAAGAAATTGGGCCGAAAAGTTTATGGCTGAACACCAGGCGAAAGCCAAACAAGAGTCTGCTCAAGGCAAGCGGAAGTCCTCTAGGGAGCTAAGCTCGGAACCCAAGAGAACAAGGGTATCCGCCTTTTTAACAGCGGACGAGCTGCAGAAAAGATCCTTCGCGGACGCGGCGAAGGACACATTTACCAGGGCTGTGATAGACCGCAGCTCACTTGATGGTGCAATATCACCACAAAACTGGGACCTGGTCAACAGGCGACTCTGGGCCGTCTATAAGGAGGTTCTAGGGGAAAACCCAGGACCACCCCCCAGTTGTGCGGACGCCGGTTGGTTCCAAAACCGCGTCAAATTAACAAGGTGCGCGGACCAGAGATCCGTCGACCTATACACCCTGGCCATCAGTCGCGTAGGCGAGGTCTGGCCGGGTGCACGCCTTGAGGCGATAAAGCGGGAAGACATTCCCAATCGGCCCAGATCCAGGGCCTGGATTCCAGACTTCCACACCGACCCACAGGAAGTGCTGGAATGGATACGTATGGGCAACCCCGAGCTACCCACCCACGACTGGAAGGTAGCAAAGATAGGCGATATCGATGGCAAGCGACGGTTAGCGGTAATAGTCCTCAACGAGGAATCAGTAGAACCGCTAGCCAACCAAAACTGGAGGATAAATTATGGCTTCCAAGCCTTGAACCTCCATGTTTATCGGCAGGACGTGTCAGGGAAACAACACCCTACCGACGAAGCGAGCGCAGTGGAAAGTGCTACTGACGACGAAGTGGCATCCACCTCCGGAATGGTCGGCGAACTCTTCGAGAGGGTGACTCTAGAAGAGGGGGCGGGGGACCACTCCGACTTTTCCGACACCATGGTGGAAGGAGAAGGGGAGGCTATCCTCCCCCTTTCTGACGAAGAGGACGTCAACCGGACTGTGGTTGGCTGTCCAGCAGCAGCACGCGAAACTGATGGTGGGGATAGTTCAGATTAATCTCCACCACTGCAAGGCGGCCTCAGCCGCACTTCTCCTCCGTCTCGCCGAAAGAGAAGAGGAGATCGCACTCATCCAGGAGCCTTGGGTCATAAAAGATCGGGTTTGTGGATTGAATATGAAGGGATACAAGCTGTTCTATGTAACTGACAAAGGTAAACCCAGGTCGTGCATATTGATAAAAAAGTGTATTAATGCATTTCTCTTGATACAGTTTAGCGATGCGGACAACGTCATCATAGCAGTGGAATCAGGCGGAGTGTCTATTTGGCTGGCTTCCACATATATGGCCCACGACGCAGAAACATTACCTCCACCACAATCCTTAAGGGGCGCGGTAATGGAGGCCTCTAGACGCGGCACTCCGATGGTCATAGGAGCGGACGCGAATGCCCATCATCACATATGGGGCAGCTCAGATACAAATGAACGCGGTGAGTCGATATTCGAATTCATTATGTGCAATAACTTACAGGTTAGCAACGTAGGTGATACCCCTACCTTTGTGACGTCTGTTAGAAGGGAGGTCCTTGACATTACATGTGTCAATGAGCAGGGGGCAGAACTCTTGAATGACTGGAGAGTCTCAAAAGACAACTCCTTTTCGGATCACATGTACGTCGTTTATAACCTATACGTACCAGTAAGAAAACAACAAGCGGTCTTAAACCGCAGAAAAACAAATTGGAAAAATTGGATTCTAATAATATTTCCGGCCTCACAAATCAAATAAACTCGGAACATCAACTTGATAACGTCGTAGACGATATAACTAAAGCATTTCATCGTGCAGCAAAATCAGCCTGCCCAATCAGGGCAACAAGTAGGAAACCAAAACCTCCATGGTGGTCCACTGAAATTGCAACCCTCAGAAGGGAATGCAGATCAAAATTTAATGAAGCTAAGAGATCCAACTCTTGGAGTGAATTTAAAGACTGGCAACGCCGATTTAAGTATGCAATAAGAGACGCTAAGCGCTCCTCATGGAGGAACTTCTGTCAGAAGATAGAAAGTACTTCGGAGGCCAGCAGACTGCGCAAAATACTATCTATGAGTCCCAGCAATATTAGCTATCTCATCAAGGAGGATGGTGATTGGACAACTAGCAGCGAAGAAACTCTAGAGCTTCTTGTACAGACGCACTTTCCGGGTTGCCTCCACAGTAGAGTCACAAATACCCGAATCATAGGCAACCATGATGACATTCCAGCGAATATCATAACCGAGGAGAACATAAAGCATGCTATTAGCAGCTTCCAACCGTTTAAATCTCCGGGACCAGACGGCATTATTCCCGCTGACCTACAGCATACAGCAGGAATGATTGCACCCATACTCGTACCAGTCTTTGAAGCAGTGTTACGAATGAATTATATACCCCACAAATGGGAGGAGGTAAGAGTAGTTTTCATTCCCAAGGCAGGGAAAACTACACACACGAGACCAAAAGACTTCAGACCAATTAGTCTGTCGTCTTTCCTGTTGAAATCTCTAGAGAGAATAATAGATGGGCACATTAGAGACAAGGTGGGCAGCAAACTTCCGGCAGCCCAGCATGCCTACAACAAAGGGAGATCAGTCGAAACAGCACTCCATTCTTTAGTGCACACAATTGAAAGATCACTTTATTACAAAGAATACACCCTCGCGGCCTTCCTGGACATCGAGGGTGCTTTCAACAATGTATCTCCTGCAGCGATTATCTCATCTCTGATAAATCTGGGAGTAAGCAATTCACTAACCTCATTTATTGAACGAATGTTAATCGGCCGAGAAATAAGCGCAGGATTAGGTGAATCAGTTATAAAAAGGTTCCCCGTCAGGGGTACACCCCAGGGGGGAGTAATATCACCGCTCCTGTGGAATATAGCAGTAGACAGCCTTCTTCGGGAACTTGAAGACATTGGCGGTCAGATAATTGCATACGCCGACGATATTGTAATAGCTATCTCGGGTAAACATCTTTCAACATTGACAGATCTGATCCAAAGATCCCTCAACAAACTATCCCTGTGGTGTAACAGGCGAGGACTGGGAGTGAATCCTGAAAAAACAGACCTTGTGCTGTTCACCAGGAAGCACAAGATACCTGATCTCGGGAACATAACCCTAGAGGGCAATACCCTCGCAATAAAGGAAGAGACCAAATATCTAGGTCTCATAGTAGATAGGAAACTAAACTGGGGGCCCAACGTTGCAGATAGAGTGCGCAAAGCAACAGTGGCACTATATTCCTGCAGCAGAGCAATAGGGAAAAAATGGGGGATGGAACCCAAAATAATACACTGGCTATACACGGCGGTGGTTAGGCCAATTCTCTATCACGGTATAGTGGTATGGTGGAACGCCCTTGGGAAAGGGGTAAACTTCAAAAAAATGGACAAGGTTCAAAGGCTTGCGTCCACACTCATAACTGGTGCGATGAGAACAACACCATCCAAGGCACTGTATGCCCTACTGAATTTTCTTCCGGTGGACCTACATGCCAAACAAGTCGCAAGTGGTATTCTAATAATTATTCTAAATAAGTGGTCAAATACCAGTTATGGTCACGGTAGAATATTAACGGAAGTTCCGGGGCTACCCGGATTGGTGGACTATGCACTTCCGGAACCTGCACCCGCTACAGCGTTCGCGACCCTCCTACCCTCAAGGGAAGAGTGGAAGCATGACGCTGTAAGTAGTGGAGAGTCCATCCATGTATACACAGATGGCTCAAAGCTCGAGGGTAGGGTTGGAGGAGGTGTATATTCCCATCACCTGGGAATCTCCCTCAGCTTTCGTCTCCCGGACCACTGTAGCGTTTTTCAGGCTGAACTGATGGCAATCGACAGGGCCACGAAACTGGTAAAGTGTGATATGATACCCCAAGTTGATATCTACATCTTCACTGACAGCCAGGCGGCAATAAAGTCCCTCACGAAGCAGTCGACAACCTCCATGGTAGCCATGAAATGCCGCGCATCTCTTAACGAGATGGCTGAGTCACTTCGCCCAAAGGTAATATGGGTTCCGGGACACTGCGGCATAGAGGGGAATTGTAAGGCCGACGAACTGGCGCGACTTGGCATGAAACTTCCTTTTGAGGATATAAATGACGAAATAGGAATACCCTTGCAAACTTGTAAGCTACTTATCTCCGAGAGGCTCACTAAAGTAGCGAACGAAAGGTGGCAGGACGAAATCACCTGCAAAACTGCCAAACAATTATGGCCGGTGCTCAGCGCCAACCGCCCTGGCCTACTACTGAGTCTAAATAAGTCCAATATTAGATTATTAGTATCCGTCATAACAGGACACTGCCTAATTGGCAAGCACGCCGATCGACTCGGCCTACGCTCACATGACTTCTGTAGAAGCTGTCAAGATGAAGAAGAGGAGGAAACGATTCTCCACCTGTTGTGCCAATGCCCTGCTCTATCTAGACGAAGACTCTCCACTCTCGGTAGGCAATTCTTCGACAACTTGGAGGACCTTAGATGCGTCGAAATCAGGGATCTTCTAAAATTCGTTCAAAGTTCAAAATGGTTTTAGGAGGGATCGGGAGTTGCTGACCCAACATGCGGCATCACAATGGGCCCTGAGCCTAAGTGTGTCTTATAGACGACCGCGACAACCTACCTTCCTACCTTATACAACATAGATTTTGACGATTTCCTCAGTAGACTTTGTATTATTATTTATAAAATAGCTAAAATAAAATAAAAAAGGAGATTTTCAGTAAAACCCCATATCTGAACAATCAGTTGTATGGAGGCAATAAATAGGTTATAGTGACCCGATCTTTGTTAACTTTACTGTAAACTTTTTTTCATAATGAGTGAAAATAGTGCGAAATTTCATGGTTCTAGCTGCATAAATGGAGAAGTTATAACAAAAAAATCTCATATCGGCCAGAAACTGTATATATATTTACAAGCTCATACAATTCAAAACACCGAAATATCTTCACGAGAAGTTAGAATTACCTAAGTCTTGTAGGCATCAAAATCTGATTATCCCTAAATTTTCCTATTTGCCCTCATCTCGGCTATTTTTTGTTAATGCTGTGAGGCTGTGGAATTCCATTCCTGATACCTAAATACATAAATATTCCAGACTTTCGAACATAAATTTAAATGCATTTTTCATTAAATGTTATTAAAAGTAAAAGGTTTCAGGTACAATAAATACTATATTTTTATCTTTTTTAATAATATTGAATACGCAAAAGAAAACCTTTTAGTTAAAAATAAAATGAATACTTTAGTTCATTTTTGAGTGAACTACAATAGAAATAAAAGTGTTCATTAAAATAAATTAAATTCATTAACTTTGCACATTTTAGTATATTAGTTTTAAAAAATTATAAAGGTAATAATTAATGTTTAAAATTTGAGATTTGGATAAGAATAAAATAAATAAATAGTTAATAATAATTTTTATCCATTGTTCGTCTTGTTGATTGATAATAGAAATTAACAAATAATTATGTTAATCGTGTAATTAAAAAAAGTCAAAAATAATTGAAAATAATCGAAAATAACAAAATAATAATGTAATTAAAATTAATGATTTAATTCACATTTTTTTAAGTAATTAATTATTCATCATTAAAAAGGTGGTAATATCGGTATGTAATCATTAAACGGTTATCCAAGAAACATGCTTTAATCAATAATCATTATGAATATTTATCATTATTTAACAGGTCTGGTATAATTGAATACGTACTCGATTTGTTGGTTTACAAAATATACCCAAATAATAGTTATATTATTTTGTGTACTGTTTTGTATTAAACTGTCGAAGTCAAATAAAACAAGGCATGACTAAATCGTTTTGTACTTGGCACAAGTCTGATAATTTTCGAACTAGTTCGGTTTCTGTCAGGAAATTCTAGTTATAAACTAGAATTTTTCCTGACTAGTTTGGGGTTTCACTGCAGGGTATATATATATATATAAAGTATGAGTATTTAATATTGAGAAGATTGAGCTTCTGAGAAGGAGTGAAGGTTGTTAGAAAGAGAAGTGGGACTGGAAAATCTAAAATTGTTTGTATCAATAGAGTTTTGAGTTTTTTCGATTTCCATACTTTCTTTGTTTTGTTGTTCATTGTTGAGTAGTTTGAAGGCAGAAAGTGGTTTTCGTTAGTCGAGCTATTTGCGGTATTTTTGTTTTCGAGTTTATTGTTGTTTTGATACTGAATGATACGTTGCGACAGAAGGCCACACAAGAAATTGTCACTGATTGTTTTTTGTTCTCTGGTTTGTGAGAAGGAAAAATGCTGTTGTTGTTGTTGTTGTTGTTGTTCGAGCGGTCTTTTTGGATTTCCGTTTTGTGCAGTTTTCGTTGAATCTTGTTTTTGGCTATTACTTGTGGTTTGGTTTCTAATAAGAGAGGAGAAAGAAGGGCCACCGACAATTGAAGGAATTTGAATTTTGTATAGATTTATGGCTTCTTTCATTGTACATTTGTTTTGTACTTGCAGTTTTAAAATCTCTCTTGATTGTAGAAACTTTGAACAAGATCTGTCAGAAGAGGGATGCTTTCCTGAGCAGTTTGCACACAGTGTACGAGTGCATATGTCTGGGGTGTGAGGAGGTAAATTGCATTGATCACACGTTTTTGGGTTGTTGCAGCGTTTCGCTGTATGATTTAGCTTACCGCAATTTTTGCATCGCATTGGGCTAGGAAAATATGGTCAGACCCAGACTGAATGCCATGTGACATCCATGCGGTTAGGAAGATGGTACTTATCAAAAGTGAGGAGACATACCCCGGTATGTTTTGGTTTTCCATCTATAATTTTCGCAAACTTATATACTTCTACAACTCCTTGGTCAGATAGGTTTTTAACAATTTCGTCTTCACTGAGATCGATTAAGCATGGGGCATATATTGTGCCTTTAGTGTAGTTTAGTTTGTCGTGATACTTTGTATTCACTTCGCACTTCGTGTAAAAACTTAGTACGAATGAACTTTTCAGAAGTCAGTTTGTCTTTTAATAATAGGCACAGACTGCCATCACGCAATTCGGTAATTTTGATAATATCCTTAAATATTAATTTTAAGGCTGAATGAACTGCAAAACAATTGTGTTTAATTAATGGTTTGTTGTCATCAGCGGAAGATGCCACTATGTATTTAGGATTTTTTGTTTCAATTTCTGGAAGTTTAGGGAAAGTCTCAATGCCTTTTTTAATTTGTTTCGTTTTGGTTGGGGATCAGAGGCCAGTGAGGCGAATCTGTTGTCCCAAGATTGGGGGGCCCGGGGGCCATCGCGTCTTGTGCACCATAGTAAAATTTGTGTATTTATTTTTGTTCTACGAAGTACTAAAATTTAGTTAACAGCTCAATTCAGTGACGAGGAGGGCGAAACGCTTAATGCACAACTAGAAGTCGTAAACTGAGCTCGGGGCGAAATGACAGCGATAAACACGTCTGCTCGACACGAGTGATAGTCGGTGACTGCATGGGTAACTCCGGCAGAAATATATTTCTTTGGTTCGAGTGAAAATAAAAACAAACAAATGAAATGACGGCGAGAGAAATTTTCAAAAATGCTAGCAAACGTTAAAATTCTTAAATTTATCTCTCAGCGCATGATGCAATAATGAAAGGTTTTGTACGTTGTGACAGCTCGAAATCGAACTACCTTAGGTCAATATTGTATTTTGGCAGTACAAGAAAAACGGGAAAAAAGCCTTCTCAACAGCGTCTACGCGGAAAGCTGTTCTGCGAAAAAATACCGTGGGCCCTTATATAGTTTCGCCTAAGCAAAACTAGTTTGACCTAAGATCGGGTTTGGCGGGTAACATATATATGGCTTGGTAGTCTCATAAATTTGTAGATAATTAAAATAATAAAATTAGGCGTGTTTCTATTCACAGGAATATGATAATATGCTTAAAATTTTTGAGCTGATGAATACCCAGCTAGAACAGTATGGCTTATATAATTCCTTATATGTGCCGCTTCACTAAGAAAAGTATCTTTTATGAATTTGAAACGTTTCCCTTATATTGTACAGGCCAAATAGAGCAATTCATTTACGCGTGATCTTTTGTCCCCCTCTTTCATATGGCTTCTCGTGCGCATATATCAGGTTTAATAGCTGTTGACCATACCGACAATGCCTCATAATCAGTTTTACTAGAACAATTCGTGTTCTCGAGAAAAAAATTCACAATCCAAAAATCTGAGTATAGCGGCCTAATTCTTTTCTCAAAATTTTGAAAATTCTTCGTTTTTTGGCCTATATTTCCTTTGCATGGTATTTTCAATAAAATATAGGCCAAAAAACGATAAATATTCAAAATTTAGAAAAAAAGATTTTTCAGATTTGTGGATCGTGAATTTTTTTCTTCTCGGAGAACACGAATTGGTCTAGTAAATCTGAGTATGAGGGATTATTGATATGGCCAACAGCTATCAAGCCTGATATATCCGCACTATAGGTTTTTTTTTGTGTTCCACAGTGTTATATAAGGGATACTTTGAGGAATCATATAAGGAATTATACATTACCCAAGTTCACGAATATCCAAATTCGTGTCATACAGCAAGCCTTGACTACTTTTTAATGATTTATTTATTTGTTTTTGAAATTAGTGATATATTTCAGAATTTATAATTAATACGTTGTGTTCATTTTAGTAAATCCACTTTGATTTGATTTTTAATTGTACAATTCTCTTTTCTCTATTTATTTCTCCATCTTCTTTTTATTTTGTATTATTTTTTTTTCTTTGTGTTTTTCTTTTTGGGTTTCCCAACTGCAACGTGTGACTATTAAATGACTACTATTTAATCTTACTTTTATTTAATTTTTATTTTTAATTTTATTTTTAAATTTAAGATAACTGTTTGTATTTAAATTTATTGCTATTATATTTTTACGTTAGATTTAAGATAACTCTGTATCAGACGATTTTGCGTTTTAATTTTGTAATTGAATGCTATTGATGTACTACAAAAGACTGAGTCTTACAGGTACAACCTCATTTCTTAAATAAATAAATATCACAAATAAATATCTGAACAATCAGTTGTATGGAGGCAATAGGTTATAGCGACCCGATCTTCGCCATTTTCACTGTAAGTATATTTTTGTTAATGAGTGGAAATATTGCGAAATTTCATGTTCCCAGCTGTGTAGATGGAGGAGTTATAATGAAAATTCTCATAACTGAACCATCAGTTGTATGGGAGATCAGTGTTATTGTCACCCGATATTTGTTATTTTCACTGTAAGTATTTTGTTAATAATGACTGAAAATAGTGCGAATTTTCATGTTCCTAGCTGCATAAATGGAGAAGTTATGGCAAAAAATCTCATATCTGAACAATCAGTTGTATGGAATGGGGATGTTGCGAATTTGGAATTTTAGACGTCCGCGGATGCGAATATCTAACAGCTAACATCCGCGGATGCGGATGCGAATGCGGATGTCAAGTATTTTAAAGAAACAATTAGAATCTAGCATAATGGCGAGATCGTTGTTTAAACAGCGCTTACAAGCCAAACCAGATGTGTCGACTTTTCTAAAGCTTTTTAAAAAGAATTCTTCATTATCATTTCTTTGGCTGTTTCAGTATTTGGGGAACCTGTAACGCCATCAGCGTTTTTCGATTTTAGTTTTTGTAACTCATTTTTAATATTTGCTTCAGCGCCTGGTTTGAAAAACTTTTGCTTATAGCGAGCAAAATAGGTGGATATGGAAAATAAATTAATATTTTCCAGGAATGAAAGTTCTGAACCAAATTCTGTTTTCAAAGTCGTGGCTGCAAACCGAATCGGATCAGAATATTGTTATTCTTAAAAAAAAGCGCCCTGCTTTTTTATAAGCATTTTGATCTTAGAAAGTTACGTAATTCTTATCTTATTAAAGGTCAGACCTATAGTATTTTAATTATTTGAGCATCGATTCTCTTTATAGCCAGACGTTGATCATTTCTGCTGGAAATCCCTATGGAAGGAGCTCACTCCTAGACTTTAAATAGCAAAGAAGGGACATTTTTAACAAAAACTTTTTTAGCCAAGGATCCAGTGTATATCCCTATAAAAAAAATATTGTCCGACAAGTAAACAAAATTAATGTTTTTTAAATTTTTGTTAAAAATAAATTCCCCCAAAGAGCCCCATTTGAAATTATTGAAACGAATACATATATGTAACATCAAAAGCGAATCACAAAAATTTGGTTAAGAATTACAGTGCACACTTTCTTCTTTTGTGGTTATAGTTTTTTAAGATCAGTTCAAAAAAGTCATAATAAAGAAAGAAACCAATCCAGGTATTTAAAGCAAGAAAATAACAATTTTTAAGACTATGTTCTCTTTGACGTACGTCAAAGGTCTAGTAGAAGTCGGAACTTGTATGACTGCCCATTGATAGCTCGGTTGTAAAGCCTAAGAAACAATATGTTTAAAAACATTTTTATCAAAGTTGATAAATATGACATTTGACCAGTTTTGTTACTCAAAAACTCCCACGACCACAGGCAAAAATATTGGCTACAACTTGTAATTTTGTTTGCCATATATAAGTTTTATCGGTGCACTTGCACAACATTCGCATTCGCAGAAGCTCCGCATTGATAATTGCGAATGCGAAAACGAATGCGAATGTTAAAATTAATGCGGAAGCATTCGCAATAATCAATGCGGAGCTTTTGCGAATGCGAATGTTGTGCCAGGGGACCGATAAAACGTATATATGGCAAACAAAATGACAAATTGTAGCCAACATTCTTGCCTGTGGTCGTGGGGGTATTTGTGTAACAAAACTGGTCAAATGTCATATTTATTAACTTTGACAAAAATGTCGTTAACCATATTATTTCTTAAGCTATATAACCGCGTTATCAATGGGCAGTCACGCAAGTTCCAACTTCTACTTGACTTTTAACGTACATACGTCAAAGGGAACATAGTCTTCTTCTTCTTATTATTTGGCGCTGTAACCGGCTTAGCGATTTTGGCCGAGTTCAGCAAAGCACGCCAGTCGTTTCTCTTCTGTGCCAACTGACGCCAATTGGAAACGCCAAGTGAAGCCAAGTCCTTCTCCACCTGATCTTTCAATAGCATTGGGGGCCTCCCTCTTCCTCCGCTACCAAAACATCTCATAAACCTCATCGTTCGATCGTCTCCAAGAGCCGCCTCATCGGATGTTGTCATTCTTCTGCTTCGGCTTCTGCGCCATATACCAGCACGGGCATGATGAGTGACTTATAGAGCGTGGTTTTCGTACGTCGAGAGAAGACTTTACTCCTTAATGGGAACATAGTCTTTTTAGCGAATTTTTTTCTGTGCTTTAAATACCTGCATTGGTTTCTTTTTTTATTATGATTTTTTTGGATTAATCCTAAAAAAAACTACTAGACACAAAAGAAGAAGTGTGCACTGTTCATAGGGATATACATACATTACATTGAATCCTTGGCTAAAAACTTCAGTGGTAAAACTGCCTCTTCTTTGCTATTTGAAGTTAAAGAGTAATCTCCTTAACAGGGATTTCCAGCAGAAATTATCAACGTCTGGCTATTAAGAGAATCGAACCAATTAACACCAAAAAATTGTTTCTGCAACCTTGGAGAAATTAATAGTTCTCAAGTTGATATCCAACATCATTCTTCAACTCATCTCTTACCGACGCGCAGATACGAATTTTTAATTATCAAGTGAAAAACGAAAGCTATATAAAAAGGAAAATTAATAACAAAAAGTAAATAATCTGGAAATAAGATGGAAATAAAATAAAAGGCGAAGTGAATCAAGTGGCAAAATTACTGTCGGACTGTATACTAGGCTGGGTCGATTTTGTATGGGGGAAAATAAAAGGCATTTGACCGTATTGTAATAGTAATGTTATGATGTCTTAGGTCTAAGCCAATTGTTATTGGCCACGAAAGATTAATTTAAAACTTATCTTTAGACCGCGCAATTGAATCAAAGTGTATGAATTTTTAAAATTTAACTTTGGCTTGTAATATCTATGGTATGCGTTAATTGTTATAAATAGGACGATATATCAAATTAAGGGTTATTAAATTTAGTATTTCTCGTTCAGTTATCATTTTTCAATAAGTCTACACGTTTTTAAGGTATTAAGATAAAACTCACAAAAACTATAATTTTCCTTTATGAATTTTCAATTCTTCATTGCTTCAGCAACCAAGTGAAAAATTCAAAAAAGTGAGACGAGATATATTTCAAACGTTCTAATGTTTTCGGATGTTTATATAATATTAAGTGGGCCATGGGCCGATTGGGTCAGTTTCCAAGATTGTGGTGATTGAAGTCAAACATGTATTGTCAAAGATTACGAATCGTTTGATAAGTTAATAGTAGTTTCAAGTATATAAGTATTTATATACATTAACATAATACAATTAGGGTGAGAAACGCCCATTTTAAGTCCATTTATGCAGTCTTGAAAATTGTTCGCGGTCTCTAATTCTGCCGTTATATGAAAGTAGGGGACGTGCAATAAGTGTTTAGATAAACACAAATATTTTAGTTAATTCCATGATGTGAAAAAGTGACTGTAGGTAAATGCAATAGTATTTAACATATCCTGGGAAATCCTTTCGAGGACTCTCCAATTGGACGATATTGCTTTGCATTTAGCTTGAACGAAAAAAGTCACTCCCTGACACCCTTTTCCGTAATCCGGCTCTTTCATTTAAAAGTTATTTATACAATTTAAGAGAAATTTTTTTAGAAAAAAGCTTGAGATCCACTTAAATTTTGCCATATAACTTTGGTAAATGTTACGCGATCGGTACTTAATAATTACCAAATTGAAGGCGAGACTTAATGCTACCGGTTTTTGATAATAATATGATTAAAATCGCTCAGATTATAAACAAATTATTTTAAAACAAAAAAAAATTTTGAACAAAGTTTTTTGTTATTTTCTTATATTTGCAATTTTTATATTGTATGCATAAATATAAGTAAACCAATTAGTGTTTCAAGAGGTTGTGCCTGTTCAGTGTTTCCAGACCCATTTGCATAAACAAAATTTTTCCACGATGATGGAAAATAATGGCTTTTCTATTAGAGTTACCGAAATTGTCTCTATATTTGCAAAAATTCGCAAACTATAGCTAATATTAAAAAAGATTAGAATATTTGGAACCAGCGACATGCCAGCACGCCAGCAATATTAAAGCTGTTCTTTACATCTTTTGTGTATAATCCAGTGCAATTATCAAGAGAACAATTCAAATTTTATTGAAAACAGATAATCTTGAGATTAACGATAAGGTAAAGGGAGAGAAATGAAATTTGACTTTATCTTTTGCTTAAACGGATTCATTATCTAATAATATGCACCAAACCATTTTGCCGATCCCAGAATTTATAACAAGAATTGGTCTTATTCGACTAGTGTGCTGTGGGTCACTTTGCGGTCGATGCGCGGGATCTTACAACTAAAATAAAATACTAATATTTTGCAGGCTTGTTGTTGACTTCATGATACAATATATTTTCACTATTACCAAGGGATCTGAGAAAAATTAGATTTTCGACCCGCCCTACTGTATACATACTGTGAAGTGAATTATTGTAATACGATATTGATTAACTACATAATACATAAGGAGTAATAAAATGAAAAATTAATATTTAAATTCATCTATGTATGCCGTTTCAATCAAAAAGGTATAAGGTATTTTACTATTTCAATTTCAGTATTTCAATGATATTTTTGAGACCAATTGGAGAATTACATTCAGTGTTGCCAGGTCTTCGGCATGAGAAAACGTCCCTCTTGGTCTGAAAAAACGTTCCTACCCAAAAACGTATTTTTTTAAATAAATGTACAAAAGTTGTTCTTATTAAACTTTTATTGCATACAAACGTACATATGTACGTAAGGTATATGAAAATTTCATATCGACAGAACACATTTAAAATTCATTGTAAACTGGTTTGAGATCGTTAATATGAAAATCATTTTATACATACACTTGTGATCAGCTGATTAGGTCATCAACATTTTGATCGATTTTGGCGGTTTCTCTTTTGTGTATTTAATGTTTTTTATTTTTTCCTAAAAGCCAAGTTCATATGACAAACAAAATATAAATCCACATTTCAAACTTTGTGCAAAAATTATAAAAAATCTGCAAATTTTCAACATTTTATTCAGATTTTTTAGAATTTTTTGAGTATGCAGTTTGATAGCCCATTAAATTTCAGGGCTAAATAATCGCGTTGATTTTTAATAATTTTTTTGTTGTTGTAGACATTTGGTTAGGGGCTCGGTTATCGAAATTGGTAATTTACGCTCTGCTAAGAGTGAGCATAGCAATACTTTAGCCTTTTTTGCGTTCATTACATTTTCAAGAAAGTCTTAAAAAAGTTGCCTACTTTTTCTGACGTTTTATGCTGCACAGCTTTTTTGATGCTTTTGTGAGCGTGCGTGTTGCCATAGATCGGCTCTTCCTGATTTGGCTATTAATGTGCAATTGCAAACATTACAACAAGCCTCGTAACCTCAAGTGTTTACAGAACCAGCCTTTGAACACGGGATCCTTAGTCCAAGAATCCAAAAAATGCGCGTAGGCTTGGTTTGCATCATATTTAAGTCATATGTGTGTAAAAAATAAATATCTTTTGAAGTAGCTGCAGCAAAACACAAAGATTGTAAAGATTTATTAAGAAAATAATTCAAAATCAGTTCTACTTACAAGATTTAGTAACAAATAAAAATCACTGGGAAGTTAAAAAACGTAATTTTTTACATAAAAAACGTCCAAACGTCAACAGGATACAAAAAACGTCCGAATGATGTTAAAAACGTCAACCTGGCAGCGCTGATTACATTGCAGTTCAAGTTGAGAACTAGCATTTTCTCAACTTGAGAAACAGTCCTTTTTTATACAAAAAAAAAAACCCTTTTTGTTGAGAACGCTATGATCCTCCACTTGAGGTACTGTTGAGAAACACCGTTGGAGATTTGAGAAATACCTTAGTTCTCAACTTAACCTCAAGTTGAGCTCAAACCTAAATGTTGGTTGGGGATGCTCAAATAATTAAAAAACTATAGGTCTGACCTTTAATAAGATACGAATTACGTAACTATCTGAGATTCGAATGCTTATAAAAAACAGGGTGCTTTAAAAAAAATAACAATATTCTGATCCGATTCGGCTGGCAGCCACGTTTAAAAAAAAACAGAATTTTGTTAAAAATTTCCATTCCTGGAAAATAATAATTTCTTTTCCATATTCAGCTATTTAGCTTTAGAAAGTATTAAAAATGTATTACAAAACCTAAAATCGAAAAACGCTGATGAAGTTACAGATTACCCACGTTCTGAAACGGCCAATGAGAATGAAGAATTCTTTTTGAAAATTTTTAGAACAACCTGATATATGCATCTGGTTTGGCTTGTAAGCGCTGTTTAAACAACGACCTCGCCATTCTGCTAGATTCTAATTGTTTCTTAAAAATTCTTGACATCCGCATTCGAATCCGAATCCGCGGATGTTAGCTGTTAGATATTCGCATCCGCATTCGCATCCGCGGATGTCTAAAATTCTACATTCGGAACATCCCTAATCTGAACAATCAGTTGTATGGGAGCTATAGGTTACAGTGACCCGATCTTTATAATTTTCACTATAAGTTCTGCTGATAGTGGGTGGAAGTATTGCATAATTTCATGTTCCTAGCAGCATAAATGGAGAAGTTATAGCGAAAAATCTCATATGTGAACAATCAGTTGTATGGGAGCTATATGTTACAGTGGTCCGATCCTTCTGGTTCCGACAAATGATTAATATATTTTAAAAATAACCCAGACGGACAGACGGACCTGGCTAAATCGACTCAGCTCGACGTTCTGATCATTTAATTATACATTTCAATGGGTGTATCTCTTCTTTTTCTGGTACTTACAAAAATCGGACCAAAGTTATAATACCATTTCATGCTCATGAAAGGTATAGAAATATGGTAGAATTTTCCACTTATGCTTAAATTAAAGCTTGAAATTTCAACTAAAATCCCTGAAAATACCATCTCTGGACCTTGACCCTAAGATCACTTTTAGTCCTTTATTGAACAGCAAAAACGGATTTGGGCACAATTTTCTTTCTTTCAATAGCACAATACTCTAGTATTTTGTAATTGTTCAATAAATAACTATCAGTGACCATCAAGTCAAGGTGCACGAATGGTATTTTCAGGGATAGTAGTCGAGAGTTCTAGCTTTAATTTAAGCAGAAGTGTAAGGTTCTATCACCTTTTTTTGGTAGAGCTTCTCAAATATTGCAAAAAACGCGATTTTCTGATACTTAGACCACGTTTTTTTCAAAATCTGGACGTGATGCAAACATTTTAGTTACGGATTCGTAATCAGCATGAAAATCTATCACAAACAGCTTTAACATTTTTGGTTACAAAATTGTTTCCAATTTTAGTTGGCCTGTGTTACATGATACGAATCTCTGCATCCAGCCAATCAGAGCATCCCATGATTTTGTACTCTAATTTAGCAGCACTAATACGCCATGGCCGCTGTGGTGTAGTGGTAAGCAGTGCGCGCTTTCAATCATCATCAGCACCTGGGTTCAAGCCCTGGTCAAAGCAACATCGCAAAAATATAGAAAACGGTTTTTTCTTAACAGCGGTCGCCCCTCGGCAGGCAATGGCAAACCTCCGAGTGTATTTCTGCCATGAAAAACAGCTTCTCATAAAAATACAGTCCCCGTTCGGAGTCGGCGTAAAACTGTAGGTCCCTCCGCTTTGTGTGACAACATCAAGGCGCACGCCACAAGTCGGAGGTGAAGCTCGGCCAAACACAAACATATGTGTAAGCGCCAAACTATTTTTATTATTATTATTAACACGCCATGGGGAGCTAAGCAAAATGGCCTAGTGTATTTCGCAAAAGGTCTGAAAAGACTAGTATGTATAGGCTCAATATTCAAATGCATAATCCACCAACCGATAATTTTATATATTCATTAAAAGATAATTTGTCATCAGTCTGAATTAAAAAAATTATAAATCAGAAGGATAAAATAGCATTGTGTTATTAATTCAAAAGTGAAAAATGTTATTTCATTGACGAAGGGTGGGATCTATCCCCCCAAATTCCGCCCTGGCTACGCCACTGCCATGGATATATAAATTACCGTCGACTTTCACCGGAAGAAAGTGGAGAAACAACCTTTGTCAGAAATATTTCAACAGATAATAAATGGGTAGTGCCTTTCAATCGATTGCTCCTGAAGATTTTCGACGCACATATAAACGTAGAATTATGTAGCTCTGTAAAAGCGATTAAATATGTTACTAAATACATAACTAAAGGCAGTGACTAAGTAATAAAGTCCAACAACAGTCTGGGCGGTACATTTGCAGTTCAGGAGCGATGTGGCGTATTTTCGGATTCAACATGCACGAACGTGCATCTACAATTACCCACCTTGCATTCCATTTTCAAAATGGTCAAAGGATTTATTACACTGAAACCAACGTCAACGAAGTCGTAAACAATCCACTATCAATCTTCCAGAAAATTTCAGAGAACGAAACAAGGAAAAATAGCCCCTGATTGTCCCGGCATAAAAAACAGATGCTCTTGGCAGATTATATGTCTTTTCGCCTACTTATTTGGCGCTGTAACCACCTAAGCGATTTTGGCCGAGTTCAGCAAAGCACGCCAGTCGTTTCTCTTCTGTGCCAACTGACGCCAATTGGAAACACCAAGTGAAGCCAAGTCCTTCTCCACCTGATCTTTCCATCGCAGTGGGAGCCTCCCTCTCCCTCTGCTACCACCAGCGGGTTCCGAGTTGAATACTTCCAGAGCTGGAACCTCGGTGTCCATTCGAACGACATAGCCAAGCCAGCAGAGCCGCTGTATTTTAATTCGCTGCATGATGTCCATGTCGTTGTAAAGCTCATACAGCTCATCGTTCGATCGTCTGCAGTACTCACCGTCGCCAATGCGTAACGGCATGTATATCTTCCGCAAAATATTTCTCTCGAATACTTCAAGAGCCGCCTCATCGGATGTTGTCATTGTCCATGCTTCTGAGCCATATACCAGCACGGGCATGATGAGTGAATTATAGAGTGAGGTTTTTGTACGTCGTGATAGGACTTTACTCCTGAATTGCCTACATACTCCAAAGTAGCACTTGTTGACAGGAGTGAAACGAAATTCTCTACTTCCTCGAAATTGTAACTGCCAACAGTGCTGACTGTTTGTTTGATGACAGGATACCTCGTTTTGTCCTCGTTTACCACCAGACCCATTCGCTTTGCTTCCTTGTCCAACTTGGAAAAGGCAGAACAGACTTCGCGGTTTTTGATACCGATGATATCGATGTCATCGGCATAAGCCAGCAGTCGCACGCTCTTGTATTGTTCCTGAGCGGTTCAGTTCTGCAGCTCTTATTATCTTCTCCAAAATCAGATTAAAGAAGTCACATGAAAGGGAGTCGCCCTGTCTGAAACCCCGTTTGGTGGCGAACGGCTCGGAGAGGTCTTTCCGAATTCTGACGGAGCTGGTGGTATTGCTCAACGTCATTTTACACAGCCGTATGAGTTTTGAGGGGATCCCAAATTCAGACATAGCGGTGTTTAGGTAACTCCTTTTAGTGCTGTCAAAAGCGGCTTTAAAGTCGACAAATAGGTGGTGAGTGTCGATCCTTTTCTCGCGGGTCTTTTCCAAGATTTGGCGTATTGTTAATACCTGGTCTATGGTGGATTTGCCTGGTCTAAAGCCACACTGATAAAGCCCAATCAGTTCATTGACGGTGGGCTTGAGTCTTTCACACAATACGCTCGATAAGACCTTGTAACCTATGCTTAGAAGGCTGATCCCGCGGTAGTTGGCGCTAATGGCGGGGTCGACTTTCTTGTGGATTGGGCAGAGCACACTTAAATTCCAGTCGTCGGGCATGCGTTCATCTGACCATATTCTGACCAAGAGTTGATGCATGCACCTTATCAACTCCTCCCCGCCGTACTTGAATAGCTCAGCTGGCAGGCTGTCAGCTCCAGCAGCTTTGTTGTTTTTCAGCCGCTTTATTGCTATTCGTACCTCATCATAGTCAGGCGGTGGAACGTCGACTCCGTCATCACCGACTGTGGACTCGGGTTCTTCTTCTCCACAACTTTCCGTGCTGCTAGCATTCAGTAAGGCGGAGAAGTGTTGCCTCCATAATTTAACTACGCTCTGAACATCGGTTACTAGGTCGCCATTGTTGTTCTTACAGGAGTACGGCCTGGTCTTTAAACCTTCCGTAAGTCGCCTAACTCTTTGGTAAAATGTTCGGGCATTCTTCCTGTCGGCCAGCATTTCAAGCTCTTCGCACTCACGTATTTCGGCCTCTCTCTTCTTATTGCGGCAAATACGTCTCGCTTCCCTCTTCAGATCCCTATAGCAGTCCCACATAGCGTGCGTTGCGCCCGAGTCAGCGTGGCCCTGTAGGCGGCATCTTTTTTCTGTGCAGCTTACTGACACTCCTCATCGCACCAGTTCTTCTTTCGGGCTCGCTGAAATCCGACTACTTCTTCGGCGGCGGTACTTAATGAGCGGGAAATGTGGTTCCACTGCTCGCATATGTCGGTTTGTTGAAGAGTGCTCTATGAGAGCAGATGTGAGAGTCGAGTAGCGAAAGCGCTGGCTGTCTGTTGTGATTGCAGCTTTTCGACGTTAAGCTTTCCTTGCATATTTCGGCGCACATTTTTTGCTGCACAGAGGCGGGTGCGTATCTTGGCTGCAACAAGATAGTGGTCCGAGTCGATGTTTGGGCCTCGGAGTGTGCCTACGTCTAAAACACTGGAAGCGTGCCTTCCGTCTATCACAACATGATCGATTTGCTTTCTCGTTTTTCGATCCGGAGACAGCCACGTAGCTTAATGGATCTTTTTATGCTTGAACCAAGTACTGCATACTACCATGTTTCGGGCCCCGGCGAAGTCGATCAGCCTCAATCCGTTGTCGGACGTTTCGTCGGTGAGACTGAATTTTCCGACGGTGGTTCCAAAGATCCCTTCCTTGCCCACCCTGGAACTGAAGTCGCCAACCAAGATTTTGATATCATGACGGGGGCAGCGTTCGTACGTGCGCTCCAAGCGCTCATAGATGAGATCCTTGGATGCCTCATCCTTCTCCTCAGTCGGGGAATGGGCGCAGATGAGCGAGATGTTGAAGAATCTCGCTTTGATGCGGATTGTGGCCAGACGCTCGTCCACCGGGGTGAACGACAGTACTCGGCGACGGAGTCTCTCTCCCACCACAAATCCAACTCCGAATTTGCGCTCCTTTACATGCAGCAGCACCTACTGGTGAACAGACGCTGCAGACTTCAGTGAGCCCTTAAAC
>NW_023458557.1:23551232-23580072 GCF_013731165.1 Rhagoletis pomonella | reverse complement strand
TTTTAGTACACTTCTAAGCAAGTTAGGATTTTCTGCTTTTCACCACGTGAAAAAGCATCTCATCTTCCATCCGAATCAACCAAAAAGTGAAAATAGATTTTTTGACACCTAAGCCCCCTTTCCGTAGACCAGGTCACATATATTGCTTGGCAGCGGCAGAGCTGAAATGCGCAATGACTTCGTTCATACATACATATATATGTATACATACATACGTGCATTCAAACATACATATATACATATGTAGGTACTCGTACCCGTCATGCGTCGCTTTATTTCTTTTTTCCCCTTCCCAATACTACCTATATCTTCCTTCTCACTCATGTAACGTTTTCAGTTTTAAAAATTTCACTCTCCATTTTTGCGATACCGCCGCCTAAGAAGTTTCACTTCAAAAATTGGATTTATGTCACTATACAAGGAGTGACATAATCCCAAATTTTAAAATTGGATTTATGCCACTTGGAGCTATGTCACGGCATCCCCTTGATCGTTCGGTGACATGTTTCTCCCAGGCTGCTGTTCTTCCTACGACATGTTAAATAACTCCTCTATCTTGCGCGAAAATGAGAGGATGTTATCCGTAGCGTTAAGAAGGTACAACTCGTTCATGACTCGAACACTTGGTTGCTGTGGCACCTCCTGAACGGATGTGCCGAATGTGCCAGCAGTGCACCGGTTGAGGTAATCTGTTGGTAGGAAATCTACAGGATGTTCTATACTCGTGTCGATCTCAGTAAATATTGAACCGACAACCTGATTTTCGAGAGCTCTGGCTACACTACGTGTGACCCTGTGATTCGAACCTAGCAGACCCAATCCTCCTGCAACTATTCTACCTTCAGAATCCTGCTCTTCGATACAATAAAATTTCGCGGCAAAAATGTGCAACGCACGATGGAAATTTAAGTTTTTGAAGAACTGCAACCAAGAAAAAAATCAAATCTCACCTCGAGTAAACAAAAATTTAAGGCCGAAAATTCCAAAAAAAATAAATAATCCGAATAAAAAAAGCGAACTAAAAAATATTGGAAAGGTGAATCTGGTGAAACGCAGTCTTAGATTTTTAAGATTATAAATATTATAATCATAATGGTAACATTTACGTTTACACCAAAAGTAATCGTAATGGTATATAATTTAAGGATTACAATTAAAAAATCGTAATTAAATTGTAATCGTAATCAAAACTTACCCAGTTCTGTTATGTACTTACATTGTTCATAACGGTTTCAATCTCTAGAGCAGGGTTGTTGCGAATATTCGCATTCGCATTCGCAACCGCGGAGTTTCCGCATTAATTTCAACACTCGAATTCGCCTTCGCATTCGCAAAAATCAATGCGGATCTTTTGCGAATGCGAATATTGAAGGGACCGAAAATTACAGTTTTTTACGAGTTAAACTTGGCCAAATATTTCTATTCCGAAATAAAAGTACTTTCCGGATAATAAACAAATCGCTTATCCAAATTAAACAAGTTTGGTATCAAATGAAAGAGGACTTAAATAGCTTTAAAACTGAAATGTCTAAACGAGGAAAGCCACATATTGAAAAATATTTCAATAAAAAATGTTAATTAATAACCATAGAACAAACCTTGGGTCAGGTATGTATTTATATGAACTTCTTTAGTATTAGATTATAAAAAAAAATTATAAATCGAGGTGGTAATCTTCGTTCGTTTTTTTCTGTTTAAAAGCTATTTCAGTCCTCTTTCATATGATACCAAATTTGTTTAATTTGGATAAGCGGTTTGTTTATTGTCCGGAAAGGACGTTTATTTCGGAATAAAAAATATTAGGCCAAATTTAACACGTAAAAAAGTAACTGTTATTTTCGGTCCCTAGAATATTATGCAAATGCACTGATAACACGTATATCTGAACAGTCACAGAAGAAAGCATTAAAAATTAATTACAAAAACTAAAATCGAAAAACGCTGATGACGTTACAGGTTCTCCGAATTCCGAAACAACCAAAAGAATGAGAATGAAGAATTCTTTAGAAAACAACGGTGTTTAGACAACGATCGTGCCATGATGCTAGATTGTGAAGATGGAAGTCAGGAGGATACATCCGACATTTGCGGCCCCGATGAAATTCTCAGAAAGTAATTATTGCACCGCAATAAAAATAAATAAATATAACTGAGAGTCCTCTGGTGCAGTGTCAATCGAAATGAATTTACAACTTTGTCAAGTTTCAAGTTTTTCAAGTTTGTCGCCTAGAGCAAGTAGTTATAAATTGGCGCAGGTTTGATTTACGACCCTTTAAAAAGTTTTTATTAAATACAATGTTCAAATTTTTAAATCCAAGTACTAAAAAAACATTCAGTCTTATCATGAGTTTAATTTTCCCCGAACCGGTTCACTTTTCACTTTTGGTTTTCATGTATTTACTATGGGCGGAATACAAATTTTCGGGCGAAACTCAGGATAAGGCAGATTATTAAAAATTACTAACCTTTCCCTTTTTTATTTACCTAAGTCACCTAATTTACCCACCTAATTTATTAAAAATACATGACATCAGCATTCGCATCCGCATCCGCGCATGTTACCTTTCAAACATCCGCATCCGCATTCGCATCCGCGGATGTCTAAAATTCCTCATTCGCAACATCCCTACTCCAGAGTTATTTGAAAAAAAGTGCGAGATAAAGTTTCGCTATACTAAGACAGTGATATGATCATTCAACAGAAACTTCATAAATTATTAAACCGAATTTCCGCCAGGCAACGAAATGACAAAAAATGTATGCCACTTAAAAAATCCCATGTGGAAACAAACATGATGACACGGGAAGTATTTAATGCCCAACATAGTGGTAAAATATTTTTTCATTTAATGCCTAGTGAAAACTCAATGTTAGCCCTATTTAAGAAAACTTTTAAATTTTTTCGAAATTTTGTTTGTTTTTCACAATTGTTTAGCACAAAGGAGAAAAAAATTTACGTTTACTTTAAAATTAACCAGTATTTTAAGAAGTGTAAGGGAGCCAGTGCTGCCAACTACGTATTTCCGAGTAAAAAATCAGACTTTTATAAAAGCCCGCTAGAAAATAACTAAATTCCACAAAGCAAAAGCTGAAGAATAAATAGGTTTATATTTATATAATTTTAATCAAATTCATTTGAAACACTAGTTGAAATTAAAATTGATAATCGAATAATGCAGCTGGGATCGAAGTTAATCAGAAATGAAAAATAAGAACAAAAGTTAATACACACTATTATATACATATAAGTAAAATAACGGTGGGTTTTGGCCAAGGCACATAAATACAGGTAGAAGCCAAAATGACGTTGCTCTCATGAGAACCAAACCTTTAAACTTCAACTTGATTTTATTTTATTTCCTATATTTCGTTACGCTTAAAATGTCATGTCGTTTGTTTTTTTTGAATGTTCGTTAAAAACAAATTTTAATTAACATTTGCATTTTTGTAGTGTTGTGCGGTTTATACTTAGTGTATGTGTTAAAAATGCGGCACCTGAAGCGTTGATTTTTATGTGGTGTTAAATATAATGCAGACATCACTAATTTTTTTAACGTGCCTCAATGCCCTCGGCGTAAGGAGCGTTGGGAAAGCAGCTGTGGGGTAGAGCTGCAGCGAAATGCCTTGCTGTGCGTTAAGCATTTTAAAGCAGCAGATTTCATAAATGCACCAGGAGGTACAGGAAAGGCACGTTTGATGCCAAGTGCTCTTCCTATGACCCTTATGCCGGAAAGTCCTTCCAACAACACTGCAACTCATAAATCAAGTTGTGAAAGCTTAATAAATGATCGCGCTTCACAAACTGAGTAAGCATTGTTAAAACGCGATATATTTATAGAAATATTTTTAATTTAAGTCGTTTAGTGGAGACTTAGAACAATCCAGCTACAAACTCGAAATTCTGTTGCTGAAGTCAAGAATTGAAAATCTGGAGGGTGAAAACTCAGCACTCAAGACAGAGTTGGAGAAAGCCAAACTTATTGAAAATGCATTCCAGGGAATGTCGCAATCATTATTTGTGTTCCGTTGTTTTATTGATTGCCCAACGTTATGCCTAGTACATATATCGCTTTATACATACATTTGTATATTATACAAAATTAAAACAGGTACTATAAATATAAACTTTCAATGTATAAAAAAAAGGAAAGGAACATACAAATTAACAAATTTTAACTAAAGAAAATAAATAAATAAATACAAAACTTCAAATTTACTTAAAAACGTCAAGCAGCGAAATGTAATTTTTTTATTTTTCCTTACACACGCTCATTTTTATTTTTACTCTCCCGAAAACTTTGACTTTTGTAGGTTTGATGTCAATTTGGCTTCTACCTGTTTTTATTGTACCATGGGTTTTGGCATTTTCTACGGTGTCACTCATTTTCTTCCATACAAAGCAAGGTACATTGAACAGGTAGTATCAGTAGAGCAGCTGATTTGATTTATTTTCAAATTATTTGGTCTCGAAAATGTCAAATATTTTTAATTTTTTCTCACAAAAATTCTGAATTGTTAAAATCCATTTGCATGTGAAACCTTTTTCCATACAAAACAAGCGATTGAATAGCAGCTTTTGGAACGTTCGCCCAACTCAGCAGCACGACCGCTGATTACTGGGCCTTGCAAAGGATGGATCAATGCTTCGAGAAGCAAACAAATTTACTAGGAAAGAAAGTTGCATCAATTTTTATTTTTTCCAATTTCAATTTTTTATTTTTTATAATTTTTTGTATTTCACATGGCACGCTTTGATTTAGAAGAAAAAATTCAGAACAGTTTTTGACACTTTCGATACCAGAAGCAACAACAAAATACACGCAAATGTTGTTTTTGCTCTACTGATACTACCTGTTTAATGTGCCTTGATACAAAGTATGTTCGATTTTTTTTTGTGTGGAAGAAAATGAACACCACTGTCAACAAAAAAATAAAAAATCCCAAAAATCAACGGTAATATGTTTCGGTTTTATAATTATGCAACGGAGTGTACTGTTACCTTGTTTGACTTGTGGTTAGAGCAACTTTGAATTGTTTTTGCTTTTTTTTAACAATTGGGCAATTCACAAGGTGTCGTATTTGTCGTGTTTGTCGTGAAGTCATGATATTTCATGACAGTTGTAAAAATGTTGTTATTGTTTTGTGAAGAAAAATAACACATGACGATACAAGTCTGCAACCTATGTTTATTCGGTGTTATGTGAGGTTAAGTGCTGAGATATAATAAATAATCGTAACAGGTGTTCACAACCGTCGTGTTTTAACACAACTTTTGTTAGGAATAATAACTTCACAACACCTTGTGAATTGCCCAAATGTTAACCTTTTCGTTATTTATGTGTTAAAATAAATATAAAGCAAACTTTTTGTACTTTCCGTACCTTACTTAACAGTATTCAGAAGAAACACATCGTACACAGAGCCTCCAACTTGGCTCAAACCGTGCCATTTTTGGCCGTATTTTACTTCAAATGGCACCTAATTTTCCAATTTGGCACTTTTGAAATCCTTTGTGTGTATTTCTTTTTGTCAACTAAAATTTTCTAATTTCTATTTATCTTACTTTTCATTGCACTTTTGACAGCTTTTTTGGCACTTTTATTTTTTTATTTGGCACATTTTGGCACTGCTTTATCCTCAATATGGCACTTCATAGCTAAGTATAGTTGGCAACCCTGATCGTTCTAACTGAAATTTTTTCGCCAGCGCTATAGTAGAAGTACCTATCTATGTACACTTTTAAGATGCATGCATATGAATTATGCGTGGCTTTTATTGTATCTCTGTATTTCCATAACTCCATGTGTGAGGAATAATGTATTTCTTAACAGAAGTGCTTAAAACTTAACAGTTTGGCAATTTAAAGACTGTTGAAGCTGATTTCCTTACTAGCGCCTGCAACTATACTTCTTATTTACCACCGCCGGCAGCTTTAACAATTTTATAGTGGTTTTCCGTTCTTTGGCAAATTACGCTCTGTTAGCCATAAATTTTACTATGTTTTGACCGCCTGGACCATATAGGGCATTGATTTATATTTTAAATTGCATTGTCATCGTGATTGGAACTATGCTGAAAGTCTCTACCTTGAGGGGAAGTTAGTTTAAAATCGCTTGGAAATTTCCGCGGGATGACCAAGTTAAATAAAAGCTTGTAAAAAAGCTTTCTTTAAGTTTGCTTGTTGGGATATTATATAAAGGGTTCTACAATAAGGGCGGGTAGATGTTGAACAATGTATGTATGAGTTACTAATGAAATATCGTTCAAATAAATGGTTATAAAAACGTTGATAAAAAGCTTTATTTTGAAAATTTTGAATGATGAATGATGAATTTTTAGTCAGTTTATATTCATACGCTTATAAGTGACCCTTTTTGAACCTTATTATAAGTTTATATTTATGCGCTTATAAAAAGCGGCCACTGTGGTGTAGTGGTATGCAGTGCGCGCTTCCACTCCGCAGCGCCTGGGTTCAAGCCCTGGTCAAAGCAACATCGCAAAAAAATTTAGAAAAAAGGTTTTTCTTAACAGCGGCCACCTTCTCATAAAAATACAATCGCCGTTCGAAGTCGGCGTACAACTGTAGGTCCCTCCACTTTGTGTGAAAACATCAAGGCGCACGCCACAAATCGGAGGAGAAGCTCGACCAAATACTAACATTTGTGTAAGCGCCAATCTATTACATAATTATTATTAAAAAGCCTTTTCTTGAACATTTGTTATAAGTTTATATTTATAAGCTTATAACCAAGGTTTCATTTCGATTATATTCCGCTTACTTTCAAGCGTTTTGTAAACAAAAAATCGACGTTTCGTAAGTTTAGTGTTTATAATTGTAAACTTAAAAAAGTTTTAAGTTTATTTTGCTGTTGGGTATTGCTGGCAAACGTCAGAATGCCTCTCAATTATCATGATACAATAATTTTTAGAAGGTAGTTTCACTTCAAAATTTTTGACATAAACCGTGTCTGTGACAAACGAGCAATGTGGCCACTGCTACGATATAGAACTTGGGGATTATCGCTTGTTATTTTAGATATTTTTTAACAGAACATGTAAAGATTTATATGTTTCATAACTGATCACTTAATTTTTAATATAAATATACCTATTTTATACATACATTTTTGCCACTGCTAATCACATGAATAAAAATCATAAAAATGAAAATATGACAGCAATATTTCTTGTTTATAATGGATTAGATCCATCGCACACCACGGACTTTATGGGCCGCCAATTTAGATGTGCTCGCTAGTCTTTCCATTGCACCACAACCTATTGGTCAGAGCGATTAAGCTGGGGTAATGGCGCACCTCCATACATCTTCATGTACATATTTCAAGCGAGCCCTATCATTTAAATAGGCGGCCGATAAAGTCTTTGGTGAGCGGTGGCTCTTATAGCTGTGTCCTTACATCTATTCCGTGTGTTGCAATATCCAGGAAAGCAGCAGTTAATTTTTTATGAAGAAAATTATTACAAAATATTCGAAAATTTCTTAACTTATATGTTTGGCTTTTCTTTCTTTTATTTTTCCAACATCAAAAGCTGGATTTTTTTTTTTGAAAAAGTTGGTACAACAAAAAATACGAAACACGTTTTCTGTCAGATAGCTAACATGGCGGATAAGAAGAAGAAGTGAAACTACCTTCTAAAAATTATTGTATCATGCTCAATTATTTTACCTTGTTATGTTTTTATCATGCAACAAAGTACAAATTTCAAACTAGACCAAAGTCTACTACCTAAACCTTATGGAGCATTTAGTTTCTCTACTGTAACGGAAGACGATGTGTTAAGAAGTATTTATTACATTAAATCGAATTCTATAGATGAGGACTTTATAACTTTAAAGTTTTTAAAAATGATTCTTCCATACATACTTCCAACCTTGACCCATATTTTAAACTTATTCTTCACTACTCTAATATTTCCGGATGCCTGGAATAACCCTGGCTACTCCTATTTCCCAAAGGCATAATGTTGCTTCACCATCGGATTTTCGTCCGATTAGCATCTTGTATTCGTTGTCAAAAGTCTTGGAAAAGCTAAGGATAAAGCAAATATTCAGTTATCTAGATAAAAATAAACTCCTCACATCGAATCTGTCTGGATATATGTAGAAGTGGTCACAGTTGTACCACAGCTATTCTGAAAGTAACTGAAGATTTAGGCTGGCATTTGATAGGGGTGATATAACTGTTTCATAGACTTTGTTAGACTTTTCCAACGCTTTTGACATGGTTGATCACAAAATACTTTTAGTTAAGCTAAACAAATATTTTGGATTTTCTGATGGTGTGGTAAAATTAATGGAAAATAACTTAGTAGCCCATGGCGGAATTATACCAGGCGAAGTAATTAGAGCGAGGAAAAAGATTTTGACACTGACTTGTTTATTGCGCCATGTTAGTAACCGTTGGAAAACGCTGTAGCTAAAAATAAGAGTTCGGAACTGAGGAAACTCTACTCAGGAGTTCCACAGGGGTCTATACTAGCACCAACTTTATTTAGTGTTTTCATGAACGACATCGTTAAATGCTGTAAAAACGTGTCTATCCATTTGTATGCCGATGATGCCCAAATCTACCTCTCTCTTCCAGTCAGGGTTGCCAACCGTACTATAATATGTAGTATTGTACTATTTTTTGGGTCTGCGTACTATATACTGTTGGAAAAAATATAGTATGCAAAAATACTATATTTCTTCAGTTACAAATATAAATATATTTCAGTATTTTTCAAGAAAGAAATGTTTTGAAATCGATGACATTTATACTGAAATAACAATATTAAAAGAAGTATACCTTAAAACAAACTGAACACAGATCAAAAATGGAAACATTATTAAAATATACTCAAATTCACAGTTTATACTGAAAATCTGTAGTTAACTGTGGATTCTGAGTTAACTACGCATTGTGAATTTGGCCCTTAGAAAGATTTACCAAATTTACTTAAAATTATTTCGCTCGGATACAAAATATACTCATATAAACTACACCTTAAGTAAAATTTTATTTCATATTAAGAAAGTTAAGGCACACGGCAGACTTTATACCACCAGACATAAAACTAGGCTTGGTGCGAACTTTTACAGTTCCGCTAATCTCTTATGATGAGCTTGTTTATGTTTATGTTTTTCACAGAAATGTGTGGACCGATGTATCAAGAATCTATATCATAGGCTTCGTATTTCCTGATTTAATTTTCTATATTCATTTTCCATTGTATTCCTCGTGGTTTCAATAATTTCATCTATGTGATTTCGACTATATCCAGCCGTATGGATTTCAGGTAGGATTTGTATAATGGCCTGGCCAGGGCGGAACGTTTTCCTTTCATCATTTAAAAAGTAGTATTTCGATATGACGACGGGTTGAATTGGGCATTGACTTTGCAGAGCAATGTGGAAGGGCCCTTTTTTGAAAGGTAACAAAGTCTCCGTTGTATTGCGCGTACCCTCAGGGAAAAATAAAAGCTTGCAATCACGTTCTCTGATTGCTCTAGACTCCTTCTGTAAAGCATTGATAGAGTCTTTCTTGCTTGCGCGATTAATAAAAAGCGTCCCCCATAACCAAGCTCCAAAACCAAAAAAAGGGAACAAAAGAACTTCCTTTTTCGATACTACAGTTGCCCGTCCAATTACTGGCCATAAATACGCTAACCCTAGGAAAATATGTCAGTATTTCCAGATTAGTCAATATAATATTTTTACCACATAAGTCGATGAAGCTTTGATGATTAATCAGTACAACAGCCCCTTGTTCGATGTGAATATTTTCAAGACCTCGCACTGTCATTGTAACACCTAGTGCTTTGCAAAGTTGTCGGCAACCCCAGGCTGGTATGCTGTTACGATAAATGGTAGAATTTAGAGCTGAATAAATATTTATCAGGAAAAATTTATGTATTTACTTACAGTGCATTTCGATAGTTGCGCGGCCTGAGAAGCATAAGAGGTATGCATAAGAGAACTACAGCCCCAGAGCCAATGATGAATATCGCCATTTTCAGTTTGTATGGAGCCTTTGAGGAAGCACTGAGGATGAGGGCCAACAAACAGGCTAGACCAATCATTTCGCACACGCAGGTCATTTTGCTAACTAAAAATAGAAGCAATTATAAACTATCTTAACGGTTTTTTTCGTTTCCATTATTATTTAAACTATGTATGTATGTACATAAGTACATAGTACGAGCAAGTCGGAGTAAAAGCAAGACTCCTACGAGCGGTGAAGAAAAAGCGACTGAAACTTTTCGAGCGTAAAAGCAAAACAAACATTTTTCAGCGAAAAATGAAAACGGAAAATTTCTGAGTAAAAATGAAATAACTTTTTGTCGATTTTTTGTTGTGAAGTATATGATGTTTCATTTATCCACTTAATTTGTTTGTGTTTTTTTTGCTCTGAAACTTTAAGGGCCTTATTCTGTATCACGAACGATAGGCAAGACGAACGATTCGTCTGCAGACGACAACCTCTCTGATTGCGATTTTAAACTCTATCGGTCGTCTTCGTCTCGCTTTTCATACATTACGTTGCAATGGTCTCGGTAGCGTTTAAACCGGCTAAAATGATGCCGCCGGACTAATTTTTGAAGCATTCCTCTGCAGACGAATCGTTCGTGTTGTCTATCGTTAGTGATACAGAATAAGGCTGTAAGTCCAGTTAGAGGTGCATAACCATAAAGCAGTGTTTGCATTGTTCAATTTTCACAGGCGAATCAAAAGTTGAACGAGAGTTGGCTGCCGACCAACTTCATTGAAAGCGATTTGTTGAAAGGCCTTTTGCACTATTCAACTTTCGCATTCAAAAAAAAGTTGAACAATGCAAACGCTGCTGAACGCCACAGCCATAACTTTGCCAAAACAGTAGTGGAATTCACTACGCTATTTTAAATACACTTGTTATCGTTAAGTCAACTAAACGACAAATTTATCGATTTATCGATTTAGTAAACGTTTTCGTAATAACATTCTTCTTCTTTTTTGGCGCTGTAACCGCCTAAGCGATTTTGGCCGAGTTCAGCAAAGCACGCCAGTCGTTTCTCTTCTGAGCCAACTGACGCCAATTGGAAACGCCAAGTGAAGCCAAGTCCTTCTCTACCTGATCTTTTTATCCCAGTGGGGGCCTCCCTCTTCCTCTGCTACCACCAGTGGGTTCCGAGTTGAATACTTTCAGAGCTGGAGCGTCGGTGTCCATTCGAACGACATGGCAAAGCCAGCGAAGCCGCTGTATTTTAATTCGCTGCACTATGTCCATGTCGTTGTAAAGCTCATACAGCTCATCGTTCCATCGTCTGCGGTACTCGCCGTCACCAACGCGTAAAGGCCCGTAAATCTTCCGCAAAATCTTTCTCTCAAATACTCCAAGAGCCGCCTCATCGGATGTTGTCATTGTCCATGCTTCTGCGCCATATACCAGCATGGGCATTATGAGTGACTTATAGAGCGTGGTTTTCGGACATCGAGATAGGACTTTACTCCTGAATTGCCTACTCAGTCCAAAGTAGCACTTGATGGCAAGAGTGATTCTGCGTTGGATTTCAATGCTGACATTATTATCGGTGCTGACATTATTATCGGGCTGGTTCCTAAGTAAACGAAATTCTCTACTTTCTCGAAATTGTAACTGTCAACAGTGACGTAGGTACCAAGGCGCGAATGTGCTGACTGTTTGTTTGATGACAGGAGATACTTCGTCTTGTCCTCGTTTACCACAGACCCATTCGCTTTGCTTCCCTATTCAACTTGGAAAAGGCAGAACCGACTTCGCGGTTTTTGTTACCGACGATGTCGATGTCATCGGCATAAGCCGTAACAACATTAGCTAGCGTAAAATTAGCTGTTGTTGTTAAGTTCATGACGTCTAGTTTGGTGTTGCTAGCAAAAATAAAAAGTTCTCCAGTACATGATTAAATAATAAATATAGTGAAAATATGTATTTTGAATACCTCGGTTATAATTTATCGGGACGTGAGCAGCAGTTAAACGTGTGGAGGGTAAATCGGCGTATGTTGCGAAGAGGGGACAACCCGTTTGAACTGGCCCCAACGGAGTTCCCGAAATTATACAGGCTAGGACCGAACTTGGCAGCCGATCTAGCTCAACGGTTGGAAATACATTTAAAAGTATCTAGAATAACTGCAATATCAGCTGAAAAGCAGGTCCGGCACTAGATCTTTAAGCTTAATGCAGTTTCTTATAACTAATCTTGTACTTTGGGCGGCTATGCCTCCTTTACGTTTTCATGACACTGGATGTTACCAGCGCCAGAACATTCTCCTCAGCACCTGCTCGTTATGTTGGGGGAACCATTGAGCGATCGAATGCACATATATTTCTATTTTGGTTTCGAAAAATTATGAGGAGGCATACGTTAATCACCATGGCTACCACTCATTGAATGTACAAATGGTAAGCAAATCCTTATGAAGAAAATGATTACATAATTACCACCGCGGCGTATACATATTTGGTATGGATATGCGACCCAAATTTGAAGATTTTAAACGTAAATGCAAAGTATCCGGGAGCACGACATGACTCCTATATTTGGAGCTCCTCTGCAGTGCGACAAGTCATGCAGCGAGCTTTTGCAAATGGAAACAGCAACATGTTTTTGATTGGTAATTCTTTTTGTTACTTTTGTTACAAACAACGAAAACGGCTATTTTTTTTTTATATATATGTACATATGAGAACATATTGCATTGAACTGAATTTGATATAACTCGGCTTTGGAGCCACCTATCGAAAAAGCTAAAAGTTTTTGCACTCCTCCTCCGAAACACCTTTCCAACAAAGTAACAATCTTTCGAATCGGTTAAGAAACATAGGAGAAAATTGTTCCCAATTATTCATGCTTGCCTATTTATATATGGATATATGAGGACATATTGTAACTGTAAATCAACCGTCGTTGCGTGCGGACGTGTTTTTTATCGCTCTCGGTTTTCGAATATTTGCTAATGGGTTCCATAACTTTATTAGTGTCAAATAGATTACTAACACTTAATGAAGTTTTTTCTATGTTCGTGCATAATTTTTGAGACAGTGACTCTTGTATATTATAAGCAAATAACGAAAAAAGACGTTCCTATTAAAAATGCCTTGCTGCTGTAACCATAAAGTTGAGCGTTCGCAACCAAAGATCCAGTGCGCAAAGTGCAATGAACTATTTCATTTAGAATGTGTGAATATTTTGCCAGCAGACGCTGAGTTTCTGCTTAACTCAGAGAGGCCTTTTCGGTGCAAAGTGTGTGCTGAAGCTCGGCGATATTCTATTCGCTCCCCGCCTCCTCCTGTTATTCTTAACGAGAGTGTTGTTGCTACTAATGCCATTGCTTCGGATTCCTCTAGCAAAGAAATCGGTGCCCATCGCAATAACAACCTCCCACAGCAGCACAAAATTCCTAAAAGTGCCTCGCCTAATCAACTAACTAGTACAGCAAGTGGGTCTATCGAAAATGCCAATAATAACCTTAATCTAAACTTAGTGCCGAAAGAGATTGCTACTCTTAGGGCAGAAAATGCCCGCGCTGTCTCGCTAAAGTAAGTGATACCACCAGTGTTGCCGCGCCGTCTCAAGAAAATGTATCCCTGACCAAGCCAAAAATGTATCCAAATATATCCAATTTTCTTTTTTTACATATACATCTCATAATTTGTAAGAAAACCAAACATTTTCATGAAAAAGACATAATTTAACCCATCCTAAGGACTTGGAATACATGTGCATAAAATCAAACATTTGTAATTTCAATTTATAAAGTACATTTTTTGTGCATAAGTATTTTGCAAAGTAAATATAATAAACAGGAAGTACACTCTAAAAAGAGCATGTAAAACTTCTACTGAAAAGTATCTATTTTTCAACAAGAATCTGTATAAATATACGTATAGGTTGTTCAGTATTTGATTTTGAACTTGAGATCTTTAAGATATACACATAAATACACATATACAGAATGTTTAAAATTGCAAAAATTTTCAAACTACAAATACATTTCCTACTAATAATAAACATTATTTTATTTTAAACATTTTATGTGTAATTTTGCTCTTCCGACAAATTCGTTATGTAAAATGAAACAGGCAATGATTAATTTTATTACACCGCATGCAAATTTGCACACATTAAAAGAGGAAACTGGTTACTTCTCTCAATATGCGCAAATAAACAAAATTTTTTTAGAGTGTATTTAAAGTCTTTTCAGTAAAATTCATAAAAGTTTCCTTAAATAAATCAAATTTAGTTTTTTAAACTACATTGAAATCTTCTTTCTTTTTAAATTAACAAATGAAAATATGTGATATGAAAGAGATTACTACAGAAAGAGTATAATTTACTTTATGTATATCGTCGTTTAAAGTACAAAACCGCGTATCGTTATTCTGCAAAACCGCGTAACTGACATTTGCTGCCGAAAATTGGATTTGCTCACGCAAGCTCTTGGCTCAATCCTTATCCATTCGTCCTGAAATATACTAGCCAGAAATACGATTGCTTTATAAAAAAGAGATCCATTTTGAAATATAAGTGTTTTTACTCTATAGAAAATAATTTATGCAACGTCACATACGCGGTTTTGCATTATCTTGATACGCGGTTTTGCATTTTGTTGATACGCGATTTTGTACTTTAAACCACGATATGTATATTAAGATCTTGCATAAAGTATCCTTTTAAGCTAATTAAAGCAATTGCGCTTATACCTATTTTGGTGAGATCTCTTCATATGTTCATTGCTTCGTTCACAAAAAATAAAATGCTTTAATTTCACGCTTAAGTAGCGATTCTTTATACGTGGATACCACTAGTGAGTCCAACAACAAGCAGCAGGTATCATTGGGTTCGATTTTCAATGCAATCGTCTCTCTACGTGCTGAGAATGCTCGTATGCATAATCCCATTTCAACTCTTCATGACTATAATCAGGCATGGGCAGAGAGTTAGCAGGTGCTAAAAGAGCGTAAGCGTTGCGTGTACGTATACAAGCGAGAGCGCATCGATGAGAACACGACAGCATGCTAAATGAATTAGGTACACTAACGCATGCTCACTTTTAGCTCACGCTTGTTTGTGGTAGTGCCCACCTCTGAATATAATAATAAATTAACAAACAAGGCGGACAGCATGCATTCGGATCTCTTACATATGCAGCGTAGCCTTCGGGAAAAAGGTGATGCTATAAAATCACTCACAATGGAAATCAAAGATCTACGTGCTACTGTTAGTGTTGCTTTTGTGAAGGTACGTAGTCAAAAAGAAGCGAATTACGAAATGGTGCACTTATTGATGTTAGTACCACTAACAATCTGCGATCATATCGCGCATGGAAGCCAAAACTTAAGTTCTGAACACATTGAAAACGACGAGCTACCGACCACAGCTTCCAATTTGTCATCTTTATTATCTAAGCGCTTTGTCGATGGCGACATGACTTCTTTGAACGCTGCAGCGACATCATGAATTTGTACGAGTTTGACATAAAAGAAGAGGAAGAACCTTATCTGTCGCCAGAAAAATAGAAATAGATCTAATCGGGCCACAACCACAGCCGCCGCGTAGCCCGGTCGTCGCCAAAATAATTATCTACATAAGAGTACGTGTTAAAATAATTTGACAGCTGTGGTTTGTAGCTCGTTGTTTTCATTGTGTTCGGGCTATAAGGCTAAAACCTCTGTAGTTGCTAATAATGCCCTCGCTGTCCCCTGCAAAAATCGTTGGACCATGTAGTCTATTTGTGGTATATTGGAGTACTTACAAAAGTGCTCCTCTGTCATGCTGTAGCGGACCAACTCGTGTCTCTGCACCAGCTTATTGTTACCCTATCACTGCTCGTGCTTTAACGAAATGTGATTGAAGTTAAGCATTTGAAAGTACATTTGCATGTCTGGCTGTAGCTAAACGTGTAGAGATGCTAGCTATTATTTCTTAGCTCCCAGCATGTTCGGGTTCGAATGTCGTCAGAGGCAACATGTAATTTTTAATTTTTGTTTGTGGTTTTTATTCATTTCAAAAAAAGCATCTGCGAAGTGAAGAACAAAAGCGTGTACAAACGAAAAAAATATAACAACAATGTCATTGGAGTATGTTAGGAGTAGTTTTGTGCTACTCTGATGTAATGCAGAGATGGAGTACATGGTCCTGCCCTAGGACATCGCAATGTTAATTGGACCATATTTTTTATATGAATTGTGGTTAATTTTGGAGTACTCCTTGGTCCTTCGGGAGTACTCTTTACATGCATGCATGGAGTAGTCGCGATTTTTGCAGGGTCTCTACTGTTGTCTCTGGTGCTTCTGATAAAAATGTGTACACTCATGCTGGCTCGGTGCTGCCAACGAATGTTACACACACTTCCACATATACTGAAATGCCTGCGGTCTCTGTTGCTGCTGGTACTGCTGTTAAAAATGTGTACACTCATGCTGGTTCGGCGTTGCCAATGAACGCTGCGCACACACACATATGCTGATATGTTAAAGACGACTGCTGATAACTCGACTGCGAATTTTACATACTCATTGGCGCCTGCTGTTAGCTCTGCAGAGATCAAAAATGCACAGTGGTCTACTGTTGAGAATAAAAGGGGTAAAAAACAAGTAAGGGTTGTTGGTACAAACATTAGCAAAGACTTGGATGTGGCTGTCCGATATAAGTGGTTACATCTAGCGTCATTCTCGCCATCTGTTTCGGAAGAAGATATAATAAACTATGTTTCCAATCAGGCGGGTTTGAACAAAGATACATTAGTATGCTATAAACTAGTTAAAAAAGATGTGGAAATTTCAAGTCTAAAGCGTGTAAACTTCAAGCTGGCGGTGCCGGAGACAATGTTTTCTAAATTGCTTAGTTCGGAAATCTGGCCCACTAACGTGACGGTCAAACCTTTTCGGTTTTTTCCAAAGGACCAACAACAGCCGCTTCAGACATAGTTAATTCTCCCCCCTTTTGCTAATAGCTTAAGGGTATACTTCCAAAATATGTCTGGCATGCGAACAAAAGATGATATCGTGCATTATTTTACTGCGCAGATGGATAACGACGTCTATGTACTTGTTGAGACATGGTTAACCTCAAACTTTTTTGATGCTGAATTCTTCGATGCTAACCTCTTCAACGTCTTTCGTAAAGACAGGGATGCTGTGAAAACTGGTTGCCAAAGAGGTGGTGGTGTAATCGTTGCTGTCAAGCGCGAACTACGCGCGCTCCTGATCTCTCTAGCTAATGATGATTCACTTCTGGATCAACTTTGCGTCAGTATTAGTGGCAACTCTTCAAAAGAATCCCTGTATGTAGTAACCTCATATATACCACCAGGAAGCTCATATGAGTTATAACTACAAAGCACATGCTGATAATATTTCATCATTAGTTTTAATTATTTTGCGTGATAACCATTAATGTGTTCTGGGAGACTTTAGTTTATCCAATATTAATTGGGTTAGCAGTGAGTCATGCCCTAGTCTCATAGCTCATAATATGGTTGCCGATCATGAATTATATTTAGTAGATAGTATTTTGAGTCTTAACTTGAAGCAAATTAATAGTTTTGCTAATGAATTAAACAGAATATTAGATCTTATTTTTGTCAGTGATAACTTGAATTACCGAATTTGCGACTGTATTAACCAGGGACCGCAAATAACGATTATCCTTTGAAATTTCAACTCAAAAAATCACGCGGAAAGAGAAATGCTACGTGCATAAGGAGTAAACCAATATATTTCTTATTACTCGGAGTACCTTCAGCGGCACTAATTTTTATTTTTTAATTTTTACTTATAAAAATCAAGTTTAATCATTATATTTTGAGTTGTATTTTTTACTCAGAAAATAATCGTTATGTTTTGAGTTTTGTTTTTTGCTCGGAAAATAATCGTAACGTTTTAAGTTTTATTTTTTGCTCGGAAAATAATGGTTACGTTTTAAGTTTTATTTTTTGCTCGGAAAATAATCGTTACGTTTTAAGTTTTATTTTTTGCTCGGAAAATAATGATTACGTTTTAAGTTTTATTTTTTGCTCGGAAAATAATCGTTATTTCTTGAGTTTTATTTTTTTCTCAGAAAATAAAACTTAATTTTTGCGTATGCGCATGCGCATGTGTGAATACACAGGGGGCGGCTGCATTGAACCTTTAACGCCACTGTGGAGTGAGTAATGAAAATACAGATACCAGGGCAGAAACAAAGAGAACCACATTTCTAAAGAAAAAGTGCAAAAAAGCGCATACGCATACGCAAAAATTAAGTTTTATTTTCTGAGAAAAAAAAGAACTCAAGAAATAACGATTATTTTCCAAGCAAAAAATAAAACTTAAAACGTAACGATTATTTTCAGAGCAAAAAATAAAACTTAAAACGTAACCATTATTTTCCGAGCAAAAAATAAAACTTAAAACGTAACCATTATTTTCCGAGCAAAAAATGAAACTTAAAACGTAACCATTATTTTTCGAGCAAAAAATAAAACTTAAAACGTAACGATTATTTTCCGAGCAAAAAATAAAACTCAGTTAATAACGATTGAAAAGTGATTTTTATAATAAAACTTATAACCGTTACGGTCCCTGGTATTAACCCAATTACAGCTACGGATAAACATCATATTCCACTAGTTATAAAGTTAGACTTTTATTGTTTTTCCGCTATTAAGGACAACAAATTGTCATTTAATTACTCATTACGCGATTTTTTTAGTTTTAATGAACTATTGTCGAACATTAACTGGGATGATTTGTTTACTAACCTAGACACTGCATACTGTTTTTCTATATTGAAGTCAATCTTATATGAACTCTGCCTGGATAATATACCGGTTAAAAAGAAAAAGCCGTATAAATTGCCCTGGTATTCAAAAGATTTAAGAAACCTAAAAAACCTTAAAAACAAATTCTTTAAAAAATTTAAAACTAACTATGTTCGTGACACTGAGTAGAATAATAAATCTAACCCCAAATTGTTCTGGAACTACGTGAAATCAAAGAAAGGAAAGAAATTAGGTTTTCAAGTTGACTGTATTTATACAGACTTCTCAAAAGCGTTTGACAGAGTGTCACATAGTATATTAATTCAAAAGCTTGCTTGCATTGGCTTTCATTCTATTTTTCTGCGTTGGTTGGACTCGTACTTGTGTAACAGACGGTGTGTTGTCTCAATTGACGGGGCTACTTCTAGCCCGTTCGTTCCATCTTCTGGAGTGCCACAGGGTAGTGTCTTAGGTCCACTTCTTTTTATACTTTTCATCAATGACATTAGTAGTTGTTTTTCTTTTGCAAAATTTCTGCTTTATGCGGACGATTTAAAAGTTTTCTCTGTAATTAAAAACACATCTGATGCAATTAGGCTTCAAGATGATATTGATAAGCTTCATTTGTGGTGTCTGAAGTCACGCCTTTCCTTGAACATTAGTAAGTGTTTTCAACTAACGTACTCTAAAATTTCCAATTCTCTGCTTACCAGTTATCATATATCGGCTAATGATCTAAATCATGCTGATGAGATGAAAGACCTTGGCGTAGAGTTTGATGATCGATTTTCTTTCAATAAACACATTAGCTATGTAACTGTAAAGGCGTATTCTGTTCTAGGCTTTGTAAGACGCAATGCCTCAAAACTCCCGGATCCTTATACATTCAAGTTACTGTATTCATCATTTGTTCGGTCACATCTCGAATATGCGGTTTTTTTTGGAGGCCGTATAATCAGAATGCTATAAACAGGTTTGAACGTGTTCAAACAATTTTTCTCAAGTTTGCCCTTCGCTGTTTGAACTTTTCAGACCCCGTGCCGTCATATTCTTCACGTCTCATGCTTTTGAATCTCAAGTCCTTACAAAGTCGCAGGTCTGTCTTGTGCCTTTCGTTTACATATAATATTAATGGTATTGTTGATTTAACGTTTTTGTTAGAAAGGATAAGATTTAATATCCCCAGGCGATCCCTTAGAAATTTCCTTCCGTTTTATGGTTGTAATGTTAGAACGCAATACGCCAGTAAAACCCCGATTTATCGTGCCATCAGTGAATTTAATGCCATGAATAATGTACTCGAGGAAGACTTTTCAATCCCAAAGATGGCTTTTTTAAATCTTTTGAATTCCTATTTTTAGCTTTATGAATTATTTCTAATAGTACTAAACTATTGTTGTACTCTTCTAGTCTGCAATGTTATTATAAAACCATAGACTAAATAAATAAATAAATAAATAAATAAATAAAAAATGTTGTATGGAACTGAATTTGACATAACTTGGCTTTGGAGCTATCTGGCTCATTTTTGGCAGGTGTATTTATCCTTATGTAGCGAATGTATATTCTGAGTTTGAAGCAAATCGGGCTACAAATGCGATTTTTTAGTATAGCTCGACCCCTGCGCCTCCTATCGGAAAAGTCAAAAGTTTGTGCACACCTGCTCCAAAACACCTCTCCAACAAAGCAACAATCGTTCGGGTCGGCTAAGAAACATAGGAGAAAATTGTTCCCAATTAATTCATGTTTGCCTATTTATATATAGATGTAGCGAATGTATATTCTGAGTTTGAAGCACATCGGACTATAAATGCGATTTTTTAGTATAGCTCGACCCCTGAGCCTCCTATCGGAAAAGCTAAAAGTTTGTGCACACCTGCTCCAAAACACCTTTCCAACAAAGCAACAATCATTCGAATCGGTTAAGAAACATAGGAGAAAATTATTCCCAATTATTCATGCTTGCCTATTTATATAATATACTAGCAGACCCGGCGAACTTCGTCCCGCCCAATATTAATTTTTTTTTATTGAAACATTTGGTCCAACGTTTTCGCCAGCAATTCACGTTCACTTTGGTTTTGTGGTCGATAGAAGGCATATCCTCCATTGCCGTCTTAAATAACCTGACGAAAGCGTTATACCGGGAAGAAGTCCTTGCGGCTCGATGGTGAATCGTCCTTGAATCTGTATAGTATAGTTGGTGGCAATTTCCAAACTGATGAGTCTCATTGGTCCACTTTCTGTTTAGTCACCGTAAAGCAAGGACCGCAATGGTTCTGATGGTTGATTTAACGGGGGTAATTTGACTTTGATCCCACCTGTCGTTTTAAGTTGTGAACTTAATCTGTACAGGGACCTACTCAAATACATAAAAAAATTCATTTAATTCGTTTCGGTCGTTGAGGAGGAGTTCACCCACCAGAATAAGTCTTTTATATACCGACACTCTTCGGATTCGCTATACGGAGAAAATGCGCACATCATCAGCGAAAAAGTTCTCAAAAATCAACGGTAATTTATAGCCATTTAAAACTTGCACTTTATGAAACTGAAATTGAGTGAACTACAAAACTGCATACTCAAAATTAGGTGCCATTTGATGAAAAATGAACTATATTTCTATAAAAAATTAAAAAAAAAAATCTTTATTTTGAAAAAGAAAAAACACTGTATTCTGGGTGTATATATTTAAAGATAGGTAAAGGTTTCATTACGTTTGGAAAGCGCCACGCCCCCTTTTCCAGTAGCCCAAAAATCTATATACCAATTTCCAGGACACTACCACAAATACTTCCAGACAAATTCGGTATGAAAAATTCGATATGTATGGCTGATCCTTTAATATAACGAAAGTCTGCAGTAGGTGACCAAAATTTCAAAAAGAGCGCTACAGCCGTTCGCGAGATAACCTCTTATAACACTTACATAATTAGTGTAGGTACCACAGGTCAACGCCGATTTTGATGCGGCAAATGTTAAAGCTGTTTTTGGTAGACTTTTTTGTGCTGATTACGAATCCATAAGTATAAAGTTTCCATCAGCTTCACATTTTGAGAAAAACGTGGGAAAGTGCAAGCAAGGAAACAAAAGGTGATGGAACCTTCCACTTAGGCTTAAATTAAAGCTAAAGCTACTGGCTACTATCCCTGAAAATACTATTCCTGCACCTTGCCCTGATGGCCACCTATACTCAATTACTTTTTATCGTCCAATAATAAAAAAACTACTGGAAAATTATGCAACTGACAAAAAAAATGTGTAAAAATCAGTGTTAGTTGTTCAATAAATGACTATAGGTGACCTTAGGGTCAAGGTACAGGAATGGTATTTTCAGGGATTGAAGTCAGAAGGCCAAGCCTTAATTTAAGCCTAAGTGGAAGGTTCTATCACTTTTTGCTTAATTGCAGGAATTTGCAGGGATAGTAGTCGAGATTTTTAGCTTTAGTCTAAGCCTAAGTGGAAGGTTCTACCACCCTTTGTTTCTGTGCTAGAGCCTCTCGAATATTGCAAATAAACGCGACTTTTTGACACTTTGACCTCGTTTTTCTTAACATTTTGAGCTGATGGAAACTTACGGATTCGTGATCAGCACACACAATTTTTTTAATTGTCAAAAATATATATTGTCAACATTTGCTCCATCAAATTTTTTTCCATTTTTGTTGGCCTGTGTAATAAGTATTGTTAATTAGCCAATACCCGCATGTTTGCGGAGCCTTCAAACACCTTTCGAACTGTAAAACAATGACTCAATTCTATTCTACGCATATCTATAATACGGGTATCGAATTTCAAGACAAATCGGACCTTAAATAAGATTTTTGGAATAGATCGGTATCTGGTCCACCTATCAGAAAAAATATCCTATATGTTAACCCAGGCAATAAGCTACCTACGTACCAAATTTGAAGCAAATCGGATCATAAATAACACTTTTTCGAATAGATCGGTCCTGGTGTACTACCATAAATAAGATTTTTCGAATAGATCGGTATCTGGTCCACCTATCAGAAAAAATATCCTATATGTTAACCCAGGCAATAAGCTACCTGCCAAATTTCAAGCAAATCGGACCAAAAATAAGATTTTTTCGAATAGAGCGATCCCTGGCCCACTTAAAGGAGAAAAATTATCCTATATGCTAATCTATGCAAAAGGCTACCTACGTACCGATTGAATTTTTTTGGCGTAGTTCGACCTATCGAAAAAATTAAAACTTTGTGCACTCCTACTTGTATGAGACATACAAGAAAATTGTTCCCAATTGATTCATGCTCACAATGAATTTCACAATTATCCGAAAATTTCCAAGCTTCCCAACGAATTTTAACGAAGGTGCATCGTCCAAAATCATCAAATCATGCGAAAAAGGCAAAATTTCGTCGAAAAAATTCAAATTTTTCGTGTTCTTTGGAATTTTTCCGAGTTTTCCACTTAGAATTTTCTATTTTTCCATTTGAAAGCCATTCAGAAGGAATTGCACACAAAATTCCATACAAAAAAATCAATTTTCGATTTTTCCAATTTTCTGACTTTCCCGGAGGGATTTCCCAAAATTTTCTTTCGTAAAAACGTTCTCCTGACAGATACGAACAACTAAGAGAAAATTTTAGCCAAATCCGCCCAACCGTTCTCAATTGATGAATTACTATACATTTTTCACACCATTTTTATATATATAGATATACGTATTTAATACATACATTCTTGCCACTGCTAATCACATGAATAGAAATCCTAAAAACGAAAATGTGAGTGCAATACTCTCTTAAAATGTTTTAGATCCATCGCACACCACGGGCTTTATCGGCCGCCGATTTAGTTGGGCTTGCTAGTCTTTCAATTGCACCACAACTAATTGGTGGGAGCGATTAAGTTGGTGTAGTGTGCGCACCTCCATACATCTTCATGTACATATTTCAAGCGAGCCCTACTATTTAAATAGGCGGCCGATAAATTCTGTGGTATGAGGTGGCTCCTTGGAGTGCAATGGGGTATAGTCATTGCGCTGGGTATGCAGTTACAGTTGCATGGCTATACTCAATCCCGACTCTTGCGTCCTCGTTCGCGCACTCTGGGAAACGTGAGCAATCCATGTGCGAGATGCGGTAACCAATCCGAGTGGAGCCTTGGGTCACGGCAGAATGAGAGGGAGCTTCGGTGGGGCCACTCTGACTTATTCGGTTTAAGGGCTCACTGAAGTCTGCAGCGTCTGTTCACCAGTAGGTGCGGCTGCAAGCGGGTGTCTGCTTGGAGCAAGCGGCTCGCTATATAAACGTATATTTGGTTGCGAAACCACCCCCGTCCCAGCAATGGGTTGTGCGCTGGGCTTGGGATCCGCCACTTTCAGTGAAGAAGCAAGCCAAAGCCTCGGATGAGACCCCCCCTTATGATGACGACCACGGCAAACGTTTACAGGACTACGATTTGAGGGCATGCACCTGGAATGTGCGGACCCTTAATGGGGAAGGTGCCTCTGCCCGGCTGGTTGATGTCCTCGTAAGGACAAAAGCTGACATCACCGCCATCCAAGAAATGCGTTGGACGGGGCAAGGCAAACAATGTATAGGGCCTTGCGACGTCTACTACAGCTGTCGTGTAAAGGAGCGCAGATTCGGAGTTGGATTTGTGGTGGGAGAGAGACTCCGTCGCCGAGTACTGTCGTTTACCCCAGTGGACGAGCGTCTAGCCACAATCCGCATCAAAGCGAGATTCTTCAACATATCGCTCATCTGCGCCCATGGCCCGACGGAAGAGAAGGATGAGGCAGCCAAGGATCTCTTCTATGAGCGCTTGGAGCGCACGTACGAGCGCTGCCCCCGTCATGATATCAAAATCGTGCTTGGCGACTTCAATGCCAGGGTGGGCAAAGAAGAGATCTTTGAAACCACCGTCGGAAAATTCAGCCTCCACGACGAAACGTCTGACAACGGATTGAGGCTGATCGACTTCGCCGGGGCCCGAAACATGGTAGTATGCCGTACTAGGTTCAAGCATAAAAAGATCCATCAAGCTACCTGGCTGTCTTCGGATCGAAAAACGAGAAACCACATCTATCATGTTGTGATAGACGGAAGGCACGCTTCCAGTGTTTTAGACGTACGCTCACTCCGAGGCCCAAACATCGACTCGGACCACTATCTTGTTGCAGCCAAGATACGCACCCGCCTCTGTGCAGCAAAAAATGTGCGCCCAAATATGCTAGGAAAGCTTAACGTCGAAAATCTGCAATCACAACAGACAGCCAGCGCTTTCGCTACTCGACTCTCACACCTGCTCTCAGAGAGCACTCTTCAACAAACCGACATATGCGAGCAGTGGAACCACATTTCCCGCTCATTAAGTACCGCCGCCGAAGAAGTAGTCGGATTTCAGCGAGCGCGAAAGAACAACTGGTACGATGAGGAGTGTCAGGAAGCTGCAGAGAAAAAAGATGCCGCCTACAGGGCCACGCTGCGATCGGGCGCAAGGCGCTATGTGAGCCCGCTATAGGGATCTGAAGAGGGAAGCGAGACGTATTTGCCGCAACAAGAAGAGAGAGGCCGAAATACGTGAGTGCGAAGAGCTTGAAATGCTGGCCGACAGGAGGAATGCCCGAAAATTTTACCAGAGAGTTAGGCGACTTACGGAAGGTTTAAAGACCGGGGCGCACTCCTGTAAGAACAATAATGGCGACCTAGTAACTGATGTCCAGAGCGTACTTAAATTATGGAGGGAACACTTTTCCGCCCTACTAAATGGTAGCAGCACGGAAAGTTGTGGAGAAGAAGAACCCGAGCCCGCAGTCGATGATGACGGAGTCGACATTCCACCGCCTGATTATGACGAGGTACGTATAGCAATAACGCAGCTGAAAAACAACAAAGCCGCTGGAGCTGACAGCCTGCCAGCTGAGCTATTCAAGTACGGCGGCGAGGAGTTGATAAGGTGCATGCATCAACTCTTGTGCAGAATATGGTCAGATGAACTCATGCCCGACGACTGGAATTTAAGTGTGCTCTGCCAAATCCACAAGAAAGGTGACCCCGCCATTCGCGCCAACTACCGCGGGATCAGCCTTCTAAGCATAGGTTACAAGGTCTTATCGAGCGTATTGTGTGAAACACTGAAGCCCACCGTCAATGAACTGATTGGGCCTTATCAGTGTGGCTTTAGACCTGGCAAATCCACCATAGACCAAGTATTCACAATACGCCAAATCTTGGAAAAGACCCGCGAGAAAAGGATCGACACTCACCACCTATTTGTCGACTTTAAAACCGCTTTTGACACCACTAAAAGGAGTTGCATATACGCCGCTATGTCTGAATTTGGCATCCCCTCAAAACTCATACGGCTGTGTAAAATGACGTTGAGCAATACCACCAGCTCCGTCAGAAAACGGGGTTTCAGACAGGGCGACTCCCTGTCATGTGACTTCTTTAATCTGATGTTGGAGAAGATAATAAGAGCTGCAGAACTGAACCGCTCAGGAACAATTTACTACAAGAGCGTGCAATTGCTGGCTTATGCCGATGACATCGACATCATCGGTAACAAAAACCGCGAAGTCTGTTCTGCCTTTTCCAAGTTGGATAGGGAAGCAAAGCGCATGGGTCTGGTGGTAAACGAGGACAAGACGAAGTATCTCCTGTCATCAAACAAACAGTCAACACACTCGCGCCTTGGCACCCACGTCACTGTTGACAGTTACAATTTCGAGAAAGTAGAGAATTTCGTTTACTTGGGAACCAGCATTAACACCGATAATAATGTCAGCATTGAAATCCAACGTAGAATCACTCTTGCCAACAAGTGCTACTTTAGACTGAGTAGGCAATTCAGGAGTAAAGTCCTCTCTCGACGTACGAAAACCGCGCTCTATAAGTCACTCATCATGCCCGTGCTGGTATATGGCGCAGAAGCATGGACAATGACAACATCCGATGAGGCGGCTCTTGGAGTGTTTGAGAGAAAGATATTGCGGAAGATTTACGGGCCTTTACGCGTTGGCGACGGCGAGTACCGCAGACGATGGAACGATGAGCTGTATGAGCTTTACAACAATATGGACATAGTGCAGCGAATTAAAATACAGCGGCTCCGCTGGCTTGGTCATGTCGTTCGAATGGACACCGACGCTTCAGCTCTGAAAGTATTCAACTCGGAACCCGCTGGTGGTAGCAGAGGAAGAGGGAGGCCCACACTGCGATGGAAAGATCAGGTGGAAAAGGACTTGGCTTCACTTGGCGTTTCCAATTGGCGTCAGTTGGCACAGAGGAGAAACGACTGGCGTGCTTTGCTGAACTCGGCTAAAATCGCTTAGGCGGTTACAGCGCCAAAAAAGAAGAAGAAGAAGATGAGGTTGCTCCTATAGCTGCATTATTACATCTATTCTGTGTGTTGCAATATCCACGGAAGCAGCAGTTATGAAGAAAATGATTTAAAAATATTAGACAAATTCTCTACTTATATGTTTGGCTTTCATTTGTGTTATTTTTCCAACGTCAAAAGCTAGACTTTTTTTTTAAAGTTGGTATACCAAAAAATACGAAACACGTTTTCTGTCAGATAGCTAACATGGCGGATAAGAAGAAGAAGTGAAACTACCCGGAAAAAAAGAATCTTATATGCTAATCTAGGCAAAAAGCTAACTACGTACCAAATTTAAAGCAAATCAGACCATAACTGCAATTTTTTCGAATAGATCGGTCCCTGGTCCACTTCCCGGAAAAAAATATCCTATGTGCTAATCTGGGCAAAACCCTACCTACGCACCAAATTTTAAGCAAATCGGACCATAACTATGATTTTTTCGAATAGATCGGTCCCTGGTCCACCGGAGGGTTTTCCCAAAATTTTCTTTCGTATAAACCTTCTCCTGGCAATTACGAACAACTGAAAAAGAAAAATTTCCCAAATCGGCCCAACCGTTCTCAATTGATGAATCACTATAAATATTTCACACCATTTTTATATATATAGATAGATATGTATGTATATGAGAACATATTACATGGAACTGCATTTGACATAACTCGGCTTTGGAGCCAGCTATCGGGCTTATTTTATGCTAGGTGTATTTATCCTAATGTAGCGAATGTATATTCTGAGTTTGAAGCACATCGGACAATAAACGCGATTTTTTAGTATAGCTCCACCCCTGCGCCACATATCCGAAAAGATAAAAGTTTGTGCACTCCTCCTTCGAAACACCTTTCCAACAAAGTAACAATCATCCGAATCGGTAAAGAAACATAGCAGAAAGTTGTTCAAAATTATTCATGCTTGCCTATTTATATATGGATATATGAGAACATATTGCATGGAACTGAATGTGACATAGCTCGGCTTTGGAGCCAGCTATCGGGCTTATTTTATGCTAGGTGTATTTATCCTAATGTAGCGAATGTATATTCTGAGTTTGAAGCACATCGGACTATAAAAGCGATTTTTTAGTATAGCTCTACCCCTGCGCCACCTATCGGAAAAGTTAAAAGTTTGTATACACCTCCTCCGAAACACCTTTCCAACAAAGCAGCAATCATTCGAATCGGTTAAGAAACATAGGAGAAAATTGTTCCCAATTATTCATGCTTGCCTATTTATATATAGATGTAGCGAATGTATATTCTCAGTTTGAAGCACATCGGACTATAAATGCGATTTTTTAGTATAGCTCGACCCATGCGCAAAAATTGGAAAAGTTAAAAGTTTTTGCACTCCTCCTCCGAAACACCTTTCCAACAAAGCAACAATCATTCGAATCGGTTAAGAAACATAGGAGAAAATGCGATCTTTTAGTATAGCTCGACCCCTGCGCCACCTATCGGAAAAGCTAAAAGTTTGTGCACACCTGCTCCAAAACAACTTTCCAACAAAGCAACAATCATTCGAATCGGTTAAGAAACATAGGAGAAAATGCGATCTTTTAGTATAGCTCTACCCCTGCGCCACCTATCGGAAAAGTTAAAAGTTTGTATACACCTCCTCCGAAACACCTTTCCAACAAAGCAGCAATCATTCGAATCGGCTAAGAAACATAGGAGAAAATTGTGAAAATCTTTTAGTTTGTGATAGGCTTGTCTGATCTGTT
>NW_023458557.1:23548289-23551132 GCF_013731165.1 Rhagoletis pomonella | reverse complement strand
TTTATAGTCCGATGTGCTTCAAACACAGAATATACATTCGCTACATCTATATATAAATAGGCAAGCATGAATAATTGGGAACAATTTTCTTCTATGTTTCTTAACCGATTCGAATGATTGCTGCTTTGTTGGAAAGGTGTTTCGGAGGAGGTATACACAAACTTTTAACTTTTCCGATAGGTGGCGCAGGGGTCGAGCTATACTAAAAAATCGCGTTTATAGTCCGATGTGCTTCAAACTCAGAATATACTTTCGCTACGTTAGGATAAATACACCTAGCATAAAATAAGCCCGATAGCTGGCTCCAAAGCCGAGCTATGTCACATTCAGTTCCATGCAATATGTTCTCATATCTATACTAATTGTATAAAGAGAAGTCATTTTTTTTGTAACAGGTAATCTCGCGAACGGCTGGACCAATTTTAATGAAATTTTGTATATAAATAGCTTTCGGTAACCACCATGTTTAAGGCTAAAAAAAATTTACTTTTTTCGGGTAGGTGGACCAGGGACCGGTCTATTCGAAAAAATCTTATTATGGTCCGATTTGCTTAAGATTTGGTACGTAAGTAGCTTTTTAGCATATATTAGCATATATTATCCATTTCTTCCGAGAAGTGGACCAGGGATCGATCTATTCGAAAAAAATCGTATTTATGGTCCGATTTGCTTAAAAATCGGTATGCAGGTAGCTTTTTGGCATATATTAGCATATATGATAAATTTTTTCCGAGAAGTGGACCAGGGACCGATCTATTCGAAACAATCTTATTATGGTCCGATTTGCTTAAAATTTGGTATGTAAGTAGCTTTTTAGCATATATTAGCATATAGGATCCATGTTTTCCGAGAAGTGGACCAGGGACCGATCTATTCGAAGAAATCGTATTTATGGTCCGATTTGCTTAAAATTCAGTACGTAGATAGCTTTTTGCCTGGATAAGCTTATAGATTCCTGTTTTCCAATTTTCACGCAATTTCGAATATAAATAGCTTTGAGCAATGACCATATCAAGGGGCGAATTCGTCACTAGGCAAGATTTTTTTGCGCCAATCAGAAACAACGGATACTGTCAAAATATAAATATAATATAGAAAATATCTCAACTAATATATATTTTGAAAGCCGTTTTTTTAGTTTTCGCAAGGCTCAAGAGCGGTTGAACCGATTTTTTTTAAACTGCCACCTGCCGCACGTGTCCCAAAGATGGTTTTAGGCTAAAAAAAATCTATATGTAAAGGGGGCGTGGCACTTCCCATACAAACCGAATTTCTCATGCTACATATCTCTGAAAGTGTGCATGGTAAAGTTCTGGAATTTGGTATGGAGATATACGAAATCAATCGCATACCCTTGGAGAAAAATTTAAGCTATTGTAAAAAGGGGTGTGGCATCTCCCATACAAACCGAATTTTTCATACCGCACATCTCTGGAAATTTTTTGGTAGAGTTCTGGAACTTTGTATGGAGATGAACGAAATAAATCGCATACTCTTGGAGAAGAATTCGAACTATTGGAAAAGGGGGCGTGGCATCTTCCATACAAACCAAATTTTTATATTGCATATCTCTGGAAGTGTTCATGGTATAGTTCTGGAACTTGGTACGGAGATGTACGCAATCAACTCTTGAGAAAAAATTGGAACTATTGGAAAAGGGGGCGTGGCATCTTCCATACAAACCGTATTTTTCATACTGCCTATCTTTGGAAGTGTTCATGGTAGAGTTCTGGAACATGGTATGGAGATATACGAAATCAATCGCATACTCCTGAAGAAAGACGGCAGCTGTTGGAAAGGGGGGCGTGGCACCTCCCATATAAATCGAATTTTTATACTGCATATGGAGATATGTATGTAGTTGAAATCAAGCCCATACTCATGGAGACAAGTTGGCTATTTGAAAAAGGGATGTGAGGCCTGCAAACGTACCGACCTTTAGCTATCTTTGAATGTATTTTTTAATTCTTCTGTAGGTGTGTTTGTGAGTGAAATCCTCCTAAATGGTTGTACGGATTTTAACGAAGAGGAAAAAATTTACTTCGCTTTGCGAATAACCGTGCTATGAAATGCCGCACAACTGGATAATTTCAAGAACTTCTTCACGGATATAACATTTTCCTTAGGTTATTTAAAGCGGCAAATGACCACCAAACCATAATCTTAGCAGACGAATGTGGCAATGGAAATCGTAAGCGTGAATTGTTAGTGAAAATGTTGGACCAAAAAGTTTCAATAAAATATATAAAAATTTTGGGCGGGACGAAGTTCGCCGGGTCTGCTAGTATCCATATATAAATAGGCAAGCATGAATAATTTTGAACAACTTTCTCCTATGTTTCTTAACCGATTCGAATGATTGTTGCTTTGTTGGAAAGGTGTTTCGGAGGAGGAGAGCAAAAACTTTTAACTTTTCCGATAGGTGGCGCAGGGGTTGAGCTGTACTACAAAATCGCATTTATAGTCCGATGTGCTTCAAGCTCAGAATATACATTCGCTACATCTATATATAAATAGGCAAGCATGAATTAATTGGGAAACATTTTCTCCTATGTTTCTTAGCCGAACCGAACGATTGTTGCTTTATTTAAAAGGTGTTTTCGAGCAGGTGTCCACAAACTTTTAACTTTTCCGATAGGTGGCGCAGGGGTCGAGCTATACTAAAAAATTGCATTTATAATCCGATGTGCTTCAAACTCAGAATAAACATTTGCTACATCTATATATAAATAGGCAAGCATGAATTAATTGGGAACAATTTTCTCCTATTTTATTTATGTATATCCGATCAGTTTATATTTTGTGAAAATCTTTTAGTTTGTGATAGGCTTGTCTGATCTGTT
>NW_023458557.1:23546969-23548189 GCF_013731165.1 Rhagoletis pomonella | reverse complement strand
CTATTTATATATAGATGTAGCGAATGTATATTCTGAGCTTGAAGCACATCGGACTATAAATGCGATTTTGTAGTATAGCTCAACCCCTGCGCCACCTATCGGAAAAGTTAAAAGTTTTTGCACTCCTCCTCCGAAACACCTTTCCAACAAAGCAACAATCATTCGAATCGGTTAAGAAACATAGGAGAAAATTTATCCCAATTATTCACGCTTGCCTATTTATATATAGATGTAGCGAATGTATATTCTGAGTTTGCATCAAATCGGACTACAAATGCGATTTTTTCGTATAGCTCGACCCCTGCGCCACCTATCGGAAAAGTTAAAAGTTTGTGCACACCTGCTCCAAAACACCTTTCCAACAAAGCAACAATCGTTCGGGTCGGCTAAGCAACATAGGAGAAAATTGTTCCCAATTAATTCATGCTTGCCTATTTATATATAGATGTAGCGAATGTATATTCTCAGTTTGAAGCAAATCGGACTACAAATGCGATTTTTTCGTATAGCTCGACCCCTGCGCCACCCATCGGAAAAGTTAAAAGTTTGTGCACTCCTCCTCCGAAACACCTTTCCAACAAAGCAACAATCGTTTGAATCGGTTAAGATACATAGGAGAAAATTGTTCCAAATTAATTCATGCTTGCCTATTTATATATACACTAGCAAACGCCTGCTTGCTGCGCGGCGCCGAATAAGTTCTTTTGCGTTGGCCAATTCAAAAATAGCGTTTAAAAGCAAAAGCAATCTGTAAAGTAAACATTTTTAGTTTAAATTGGAATGACTAAAAAACGGAATCCTCCTCACACATATGCCAAGAATAGTAGCGCTGTGATTCCATATGGAATACGAATCCATTTCGAAGTAATGCGTTTTACCTATGGTCTTATTTCCACCTGTGAGATGTCTGCCAAGCGTGCGCAATATTCTTCTATGATCCTGCAACTTCAGCATTGGTCCGGTGTACCATGTAAGCCAATAAAAATCCTAATACGGAAACTCAAGAGCACAGATGAGCGTTTTCAATTATAGGAAGGCCAAGATTCCTCGCTGTCCCACAGGATGAAAAGTTTTCGCGTAAATTGGCTAAATGAGTCGTGTGATCTCATGAATATCGTTCAAATGAAGCCATTGATATACCTACCGTGTTCCTTCTTGGACAGATGTGGTCGAATCTTTCCTTGTCAATTCGCCACTTTTACAATTCGTCTTAATATTAT
>NW_023458557.1:23545547-23546869 GCF_013731165.1 Rhagoletis pomonella | reverse complement strand
CATGAATTAATTGGGAAAAATTTGCTCCTATGTTTCTTAGCCGAACCTAACGATTATTGCTTTATTGAAAAGGTGTTTTCGAGCAGGTGTCCACAAACTTTTAACTTTTCCGATAGGTGGCGCAGGGGTCGAGCTATACTAAAAAATCGCATTTATAGTCCGATGTGCTTCAAACTCAGAATATACATTCGCTACATCTATATATAAATAGGCAAGCATGAATTAATTGGGAACAATTTTCTCCTATGTTTCTTAGCCGACCCGAACGATTTTTGCTTTGTTGGAAAGGTGTTTTGGAGCAGGTGTGCACCAACTTTTAGCTTTTCCGATAGGTGGCGCAGGGGTCGAGCTATGCTAAAAGATCGCATTTGTAGTCCGATTTGATTCAAACTCAGAATATACATTCGCTACATCTATATATAAATAGGTAAGCGTGAATAATTGGGAACAATTTTCTCCTATGTTTCTTAACCGATTCGAATGATTGTTGCTTTGTTGGAAAGGCGTTTCGGAGGAGAAGTGCAAAAACTTTTAACTTATCCGCTGGAGTCGAGTTATTTAAAAAAGCCGTATTTATGAACCTATTTTGTTAATATACATGCGAAACGTTTATTACTTTCATAACCTGCCTTATCCTGAGTTTCACCTGAAAAAAAATTCACCCGAAAATTTGTCATCCGCCCATAGTAAAACCATGGAAACCAAGAGTGAAAAGTGAACCGGTTCGGTGAAAATGAAACTCATGATAAGGCTGATTGATTTTTTTTTTCATTCGAAACATATTCAGCCTTATCATGAGTTTCATCTTCCTTGAACCGGTTCACTTTTCGGTTTTGGTTTCCATGTTTTACTATGGGGGTAATCAAAATTTTCGTGTGAATTTTTTTTCGGGCGAAACTCAGGATAAGGAAGATTACATACATACAATGATAGCCATTTCCGTTTTCCGGACTAAACTCAAAAACTACTCAATAGAGCCCAGTCAAATTGTCGGAGGTCCTATTATAGGCTACTAGAAAACACGCTGGTGGCGCTGGGATGGAGTTACTTATAAAAGTCGTATTTATTAACAGATTTCGTTCAAATTCGCAGCGTGACTACCTTGTTTATGAAAAATTCCTTTGCTAAAAATGGACCCGCTGGAGTTTATGTATTTAGAAAATCCAAATTTTTATATAATCTGATTGGAATTCATAATTCGCATTCATTTCATGACAAGCAAAGGTTTTGCAGAAAAGGGACCCAATGGATGACGCTGCACCCGAAACATATAGAAACCCCCACGAGGTTTGTTTATCTTAGACGAATTTACTTTTCAGATG
>NW_023458557.1:23544193-23545447 GCF_013731165.1 Rhagoletis pomonella | reverse complement strand
ACTCTTGGTTTCCATGGTTTTACTATGGGCGGATGACAAATTTTCGGTTGAATTTTTTTTTCAGGTGAAACTCAGGATAAGGCAGGTTATGAAAGTAATAAACGTTTCGCATGTGTATTAACAAAATAGGTTCATAAATACGGCTTTTATAAATAACTCGACTCCAGCACCACCTAGCGGGTCCGTTTTTCGCAAGTGCTTTTTTTATCATGCTTACGAGATCGGTTCATAAGTACAACTTTTATAAATAACTCGACTCCCGCGCCACCTAGCGGGTTTATTTTTGGTAAACGTGTTTGCCATCATGCTGGTAGCATACATTTTGAATTTAAAAGAAATCGGTTCATAAATTCTTTATAAATAACTCGACCCCAGCGCTACCTACCGAGTTATCTGGAAGCCTATAATAGGACCATATATGCAAGGTATAACCTCTGAAAATTTGACTAAAATCTATGCATTAGTTTTGGAGTTAACTCCGAACAACAAAAACGGCTATTATTTTATATATATATAAGAAGAAGATATATGAGAGCATATTGCATGGAACTGAATTTGACATAACTCGGCTTTGGAGCCACCTATCGGACAAGCTAAAAGTTTGTGCACTCCTCCTCCGAAACACCTTTCCTACAAAGCAACAATCATTCGAACCGGTTAAGAAACATAGCAGAAAATTGTTCCAAATTAATTCATGCTTGCCTATTTATATATACACTAGCAAACGCCTACTTGCTGCGCGGCGCCTAATAAGTTCTTTTGCGTTGGCCAATTCAAAAATAGCGTTTAAAAGCAAAAGCAATCTGTAAAGTAAACATTTTTAGTTTAAATTGGAATGACTAAAAAACGGAATCCTCCTCACACATATGCCAAGAATAGTAGCGCTGTGATTCCCTATGGAATACGAATCCATTTCGAAGTAATGCGTTTTACCTATGGTCTTATTTCCACCTGTGAGATGTCTGCCAAGCGTGCGCAATATTCTTCTATGATCCTGCAACTTCAGCATTGGTCCGGTGTACCATGTAAGCCAATAAAAATCCTAATACGGAAACTCAAGAGCACAGATGAGCGTTTTCAATTATAGGAAGGCCAAGAATCCTCGCTGTCCCACAGGATGAAAAGTTTTCGCGTAAATTGGCTAAATGAGTCGTGTGATCTCATGAATATCGTTCAAATGAAGCCATTGATATACCTACCGTGTTCCTTCTTGGACAGATGTGGTCGAATCTTTCCTTGTCAATTCGCCACTTT
>NW_023458557.1:23540670-23544093 GCF_013731165.1 Rhagoletis pomonella | reverse complement strand
GCGGTATCGCAAAAATGGAGAGTGAAATTTTTAAAACTGAAAACGTTACATGAGTGAGAAGGAAGATATAGGTAGTATTGGGAAGGGGAAAAAAGAAATAAAGCGACGCATGACGGGTACGAGTACCTACATATGTATATATGTATGTTTGAATGCACGTATGTATGTATACATATATATGTATGTATGAACGAAGTCATTGCGCATTTCAGCTCTGCCGCTGCCAAGCAATATATGTGACCTGGTCTACGGAAAGGGGGCTAAGTGTCAAAAAATCAATTTTCACTTTTTGGTTGATTCGGAAGGAAGATGAGATGCTTTTTCACGTGGTGAAAAGCAGAAAATCCTGACTTGCTTAGAAGTGTACTAAAAATTTTTTTTAAATTTTAAATTTTTAAATGTTCCACACTAGCAACTTACACGATGAACTATAATAATATTCCGACCAACAACAACACTTACTGGACCAACAACAACACTTACTGGACGTCCGGCGCGGAGAACAATTAACGAAATAATAGGGCTATTCGCGATCCTGTGCAAATGGCCTAGCATCATTGCATTGCAAGTTTGTATTGCAAATTATTTGCAATACACAAACAAAATACACGCATTTGCATTTGTCATGGCTTGGCAAATTTGCAATACCGAAAATCCATAGCATAAAAATGCTATGCATTGCATTCATAAACAAAATCAAAGCTGATGCACAAAAATTGTTTTGCAAAAGCTTTACCATGACAGTTTAATAAAGGTCGCTCACAATCCATGGCATATTTCTGCAATTGCATAAATTTGTCAGCTCTTATGCACCGAATCGCGAATAGCCCTAATGAGAAACTGACGAAACGAGTTGCTTACTTTTAACAGCTTTTTCACAGAAAACTAGTTTTCGCACGTAAGCTCCCTTTTCGTAGACCAGGTCACATATGTGTAAATGATGCAAGCGTGCTTCGCGTAACTATGTACATCCATTCGTTCATATGTACATATGTTTGTATGGATATATTTATGATGAAGCAAACAGGCTTCGTTGATGTTCTGATGGGCATATGTATGTACTTATGGACAGAAATGTTTTCATGTATGTACATATGTTTGAATGGTTGTATGTATATATATTTGTATGTATGTACATATGTTTGTGTATGTACATATGTTTGTGTACATGTATATATGCACATATGTAGTACAAACGAAAACAAATCTAATAAGCTGCTCGTTGATATAAATGCGAACTGTACTGATTGTCAAAAATTATGTGTTTGTTGTACATTTGTTCATGTTTGTCATTGTGCGTGTAATTTTCTAGAGTAGTTTTGTGCTCTTGCTATCTCCTTGTTAACTCGTCCTTCGTTGGTACACTCTGATGAACATATGTGAGGATGATAGCAAGGCCAACTTATATAAGCTAGTGTTACAGGAGCAGTTGAAATTTTCGCCCGATGTGTCTTAAAGAAAGCCATAAACGTAGCGACCGTTGGTTCAACTTGGTATTCTTTTGCTCTAGATTGCACCGTTTGTGGGCCGGTTGAATGAATTTATGTCTTGGTTGTATGAAAGATCAAAAAATTTGGATTTTGTGGCAAGTTGTACAACTTATCGCTACATTAATGGCCATGTTGTATAAAATCATTTAATTTTTGTACACTAAATAACCGAATATGGATAACTCAGCCGAAATAGGTACGTGCTTTCGTTGAATTTTATAAATGTAAGCCGAAACTATGAAATTGTTAAAATGAGATTTTACAATGAGACTGCTCGCAAAATTGCAATGTTTGTGGGCAAAACGTCCAACTTGATTGCGGATTGATTTGAACCAACGTTTTCTGCTTGCATTATGTCAAAAGGATGTGTTTGTTGTAATTCATTCTGTCATTTACTACCACTATGCGTAGGCCAATACATGAAATCATTTCATGCGCTTGTGTAGAAACTGAATGAATGAACACCATTTCATGATTTCAATTAACGCGAAATAGAGTTTATGCACTTAGTTTTTACTCAGATCGATGAAATGATTTCGCGAATTGGACTACGCATACATGTGATACTTATGCTTTTAATTTATGAGGTAATTTTATGTTTTTATACTCTTGCTACCACATGAATATATGAATTCGTGATAAGAATATATGAATTCGCCTTGGAAGAGAGAAAGCGAGTAAGAATAAATGCCGAACAAAGGAATTTGTCTTCCTTCAACTTAAATAAATGCATTTTGCAAACAAAAGTGCTTAGTGCCTTGGTAATGGCGAATTCGTAAGGCTCTATTGGTTGCATTATAAACATTTTCATTTATTTGTTAAACATACAATTACTTCCATAACAACCCGGTCCTATGGATGCTAGAAGCGCGAGTTCATATAAGGTGGTGTTACCGGAAAATGAATAAATAAATTATATGTATATCAGAAAATTAATAACATGAAATGAAATTATTGTTTGATTTCTAACCAAACCTATGTATGTAACTCAATCGCCTAATGGTTTGCCGAACCGTAAACATATGTTTACACATCCAATTTCGTGAGTAGGTACCTGGAACTCACACCTTTTTTAAGAAGTTTCACTTCTATCATGTGTACGGTGTTACACACGCATTTTTTTTTTTACTTGGGGTTATGTCACTATATAAAGAGTGACATATTTCCAAATGAAAAGGTGACAAAATTCCAAATTCCTTATGAAATTTTGCAAACCAAAGAATTTGGAATGTGCAAAATTAATGATAAAAGGAATTTTCATCAAAACACTGTCAAGGAAAGCTGGCTTTGCCCAGCCTAGTACCGATTTTGAAAAAATTGTCCCGCTGAATATTTTTTTAAAGTCGGGACGTATAAGTGTCCCAATTTTTCATATTTGTACCGATTAAGGCCCGATTTTCAGAGTTTTCTTTATTAATTTAATAAGAGTTTCCCTGTACTCTGGCCCAAAAAAAAATTTCGTGCAGACGTGGCAGCACTTTCGTTATCACAAAGGACGTAGAATATAAGGGAGCCATAAACATATCCAGCATCCTTATTTTCTACGATCTTTTGTTATGTTTTATTCTGTCAAACTGGTACTCTCGCTATATTGCAGTCTATCATTCTTCTCTAATTTTTTTTTAAGTTTTTTTAACCGACTTCAAAAAAGGAAGTTATCAATTCATCGGAATATATTTTTTTATGTATGTTACCGCATAATTTTGGACCACGCTAACCGATTTCTGTAAGGAAAGGCAGTACCTCAGAAGTGATCCCACACTAATTTGGTTTAGGTCCGATCATTAGATCATTAAGAAATTAACGGTATTCTTAAATTTTTATTAGAGATTTGAAGTCGGTTTTGTTTTTTGCTTAAAAATAACTTGTATAAGTACTTGTTAAGTTTATGAAATTTATGATGAAACAAAAACACCTTTTTATTAAGCTTGTA
>NW_023458557.1:23503162-23540570 GCF_013731165.1 Rhagoletis pomonella | reverse complement strand
CATTAAATTTTATTACAATAAAGAGCAAGTTTGAAGTAGCTAGGACTTACCATTGATTTTTGGCAACTTTTTTTTTGTTGACGGTGTAATGCATTTTTTTCACACAAATTATGTTTGACAGTTTTTTTTTAAGTAAGTGAAGGAAATGCACAACACTGTCAGCAAAAAAAAAAAAAAATTGTCAAAAATCAACGGTAAGTTCTAGCTACTTCAGACTGGTACTTTATGAAACATACTAGAATTTAATGCGCTGCAAAACTCCATGCTTAGAATTTATTTTTAATTCTGAATAATAAGTTTTAAATTTTGATGGCCGCTTGTTAAAATTCGTAGAATTTTTAAAAATCTGGAACAAATTTTGAAATTTCGACTTAGATGGTTTTTGTTAGACAGTGAGCTATACTTAAAAAAAAAATAAAATAAACATTAAATAAACAAAAGCAAAATAGTCGAAGCTTGTTAAAATATTGCATCCCCATTTGTCTGCCCACCACCGTATGTAAGCATTTGAAACCTCTAGAATTGAGAAATCAAATTCATTCCTAAAATTTTACGTGGCTAGAAATTTACATACTTCGTAGCCGATCATTAATCAATTTTTCGCTGCACTCATTTTTCTCATGCCCCCTTTCGGAATACCAGAAAAATTGCGCATTTGCATTTTCCATCAAAAATTTATTATTTAACATACATAAATACATATCGTTGGACCTTTGCAATAACGGCACAACTCTAAATTTCAAAAAAAACCCCTCCCTACTGTTAGGTGTCTCGGGTCTCTAATCTTTATCTAAACTATTATTTTTGGAATTTCGATTTGTGCCATTATTGCAGAGGACCATATATGTACGTACCACACTTTCATAAAATTTCTGTAAAATATTTTAATAAATTCTATAAATAAAATAACATCAAATTACAACATAAGCAACAAAAAACCAGAATGCAGCATTCGTTTTTATTTTCTATTCAACTGAATGATTTTGGATGAATGACAAAAAACGCGTACCACAAAAATCAAACCAGAATATTTTGCAAATTTCCCGAAATGATAAAAAAATATCACCAGCTGCGCATGAGGATTTGCGAGCGAATGGAATTATGCGGCTTATGCAGCTGTTATAGTTTTTTTTTGACAATTTTAAGGCCGCACTGCTGCATGTCTGTGTGTATGTTTGACGACTGCTCAGGATGCGATTATTTTTTGGAAAAAATATTTTTAGGTAAATATTCTACCAGCTGATACAATTTAAGCTTCAATGAGAACCTGCAATATGAGAAATTTTCTAACTCCAATCTAAGAAAGCAAGAAAGCTGCTTAGTCATGCCGTCAGTCACCTAGACGCCCAGTCGCTGTGATGTTGGTCAAGTATTAATTCACTTTGCTGCTGCTGCTATTTGCATCTTCGCAGCCGATTATGTAAATTTAATGAATGACATAAATTTTTAACGTCCTTCAATGGCGGCGGCTACAAGCAGAAGAAAGACAACAGGCGCTGCTTGTTTGCTTGCTTAAGTGTTATTTAGAGCCTCAGTTGTTTTATATGTATGTACATAGATGGAAACTAAAGCACTCAGCCAGTTAATGTGAAAACATATAAATAAATAATTAAATGACAGGTTTTATATTACAAAAAAAAAAGAAAAAATGGGCGAAAAGAAAAAAATTTAGACAAGAAAAAGTGAGACAATTTTTCTGAGAAAATGTGCTAATGATTATGCAAAGAGGCAATTTGAGCTTGTTCTTACGAAAATTTGAATTAGATTATTGTGCTTATTTCTAGTAGAAAATGGACAACTAGCATCTCAGGCAGTGTCAAATAAAACAAGGAGAAAATAATTTGTTTTCTTATGTGCATTAGGGTGTAAGAAAGTTCTGGTGATTAGGTCACCTTTTGATCGCCTGCCTATGTGCTTTCTAACGATTGACGTAATTTACTTGATGATTCATGAAAGCAATGATGTTGGAGTTGATTTTTCCAAAATTTCGTATTCACTTACAATTACGTAACTATATTTAGAATTAATTTTGACACATTCACAGCTAATTTTTTCATTTAGTCTGCACCATGGCGGGATTATACCAGGTGAAGTAAATAGAGGGAGAAGAAAGATTTTGACACTGCCTTATATGAAAAATTGCCTTTAAAATTTGACTATGAGGCAGCCGAATGTGAGCAAATAAAGCGAGAAAGCTGTCTTATTACTTCACCTGTTTATTGCGCCATAAGTCTGCACCTGCAAACTTAGAAATAAAATGCTTGCAGTTTTTCTGCATGAAAATTCGTTTCGAAATATTTTTCAACAGACATTTTAATTATATTTTTTCATTGAGAAAATTGAAGTTCTTTCTTATGTAGAAACTCTATTCAAAAGAATAAATTTTATCATATTTAAATTGGTGCCATCTTTCAATAAAATATAAATAGTGAATCATAAAATAAATTGAATCCTAATTCATGATTCAAATATCCATAAATATAATTCGCAAATTTTAAATCACAAATCGTTTCATAAATCGTAAACCATGAGTCACAAAAGAGGAATCATGATTAAAAAATCAAAGATTGAAATTCATAAGTGACATGTCAAAGCCAGAATAAAAATTAAGGACAAAAAATTAAAGTCATAAATCATAAAGCCAAGACCTACATATATTGATAGTAATTAATTAAAGCACGTATCCTTTAGTAACTCGTAAACTATGAGTCGTCGATCCCAAATAACAACTCGAAAATCAACAAATAGAAATCAAAAATAAAAGAGCAAGAAACAGGAATCCCAAATCATAAGTCAGAGATCAAAAACTAAAACTAAAAAATCACAAATGAGAATCAAATTTAAGATCAAATATAACAGTCCTAAATCATAAATCAAAGAGCCTTAATCATAATTTTTTACTTAAAAATCAGAAATGTTATAATAAAAAGTAAACTATAAATTAATGACTACCACAGCATATTTAATAAATAAAATATCATAATTACAAAGCAGAGATCAAAAACCAAATTCTTAAATCCTAAATCGTAGCCCATAAGTCACACATCTAAAGTCACAAACACATAATTAGAAATCGCAATTAAAGTCAAATTCGAATATTACAAAAAATAGTAATGAATCAAACATTGAAGATCAATAAATAAAACTTATAAATTACGTGTGCAAATCATATAACAAATCTTAGGTCTCAAAAGTTATCGGTAAGAAACTAGAAATTAAAAGTCAAAATCTAAAAATTTAAAAATCTTAAATCATAAGACACAAACGTCGTAAATCATAACTAGAAATCAAAAGTCAGAAACAGTAAATCATAAATAATAAATCACAAGCCAGAAATCTTCATTCAGAGATCAAAAGGCAAAATCGAAATTAAGAGGAAAGAATGACAGCCATTACCCGCAAAACAAAAGTCGTAGTTCATAAATCATAAATCACAAATCAGTCTCCCCCTTTTGCAAATCCTTATGGGAAGTCGGCGTGTGAAATCATTCGATCCTACATTTTATATATACGATGTTCTTAGCAGTGTTATGTAAAGTACGACTGGAAACATTTTTGTTAAACGTTTGAATCTTCTAGCTCAGTGATTCCCAAAATGGTCAAGGTAATTCCCAAAGTGGTCCAGGTGGACCCATCGGGGTTCACGGGAGAATCGACATGGGTGTGGTGTGAAACAAGAATGGCGGTTCAAAAGTTTTAAGTGGGGGTTCACGAAAATTTATCTGGTTTCGATAGTAAAGCACAAAAATGTTGGCTTGGCTTTACCTATCAATGTAAGCAGATAATACAACACTCAATAAAATTAAGAGAGTAAAAAAAATAACCAAATTTTTCGAAAATTTTTGACAGCCCGTATTTCGGTAAAACAAAAGTCGCATTGAGACTTTAAGAAAAGCCTTTGCCGCTTTAAGCTTCTAATTTTTCTTAGCTGCAAATTTGTAGGTGCTACGGTTCTCATGCAATCCTAACAGATAGTGGAAAAAAATTATGATTCAGGTAACCTGTTTATTAACCTTTAATTTCCTTTGGTTAAACCTTCCCTTAATTTTCTGGAGTATTTTATTTTAAGACAGATACATATACATATTAATTAAATGGAACGATATAATTCCGGAAAAAATTTTGCCATTAGGGGTGCGGGAGGTCGATTTTTTTTCAACCGCTAATAAAAGCTTGAATTTTTGGTTTTAAATTACTTATTCCTTTTTATTTTTACCACTCTGAATTAGGAGTTTTTGCAAAATGGCAACAGCAGGGGGTCCACCGAAACCAGTAAAATTTCGAAAGTCGCTTACAAGATAAAAAGTTTGGGAACCTCTGTGATCTATCCCTTAATAGGTGGGCCTTTTTTGTCCCTCTTTTAAAAAAGGTCAACCATACAAACACAACAGAGATATAACGGATTAACATGTTTTTCAAAAATACAAATTTATCTTAAATGCCAGAAATAAGTCGAAACTGAAAATGTGTTTATTACCGAACATTTTGTAACCTCGAAATTTTTTTTACCAAAAATGTCACTTCTTGTAACAGCATTTTTAGGTTAGTTGGTAACGTTTTAATTAATTGAACTACGAAGTTTTAGAAAATTTGGTACTGCATATTTCACGGGACATGCTTATGGCATGGTAACAAAATTGACTGTCTACAAGAGTGCGCAGAATGCGAAAACGGTTTAAAAAATGGCAAGAACTTTGTTTTCAGGTAAGCCAAACAGGTTTGTAAACCAAATTTTAGGGGGTTAGTGTGTATGGAAAATATGTTTTATAAAAGCATTATGGAAGTAATTTGTAATTTCCTGGCCGAAAATTGTTCTCCTGCTGCACTTAAACTTTTGAGCTTTGGCGTGTTCATAAGCGTATAGTAGAATTTAATGGCAAATATTTTTGTAAAGCATTTAAACCCAATACATCCCTGTTTTATGTGCATTTTTTGCCCTCTTCTAAAAAGTGGACAAAAATACCCATCTACTATTGAGTTAGAGGAATAAAATTTTAAATGCCTTAACCCCTTTAGGATCAAGAGAAACAGGTTCCTCGAAAAAGTTCTGCACTCTAAAAAAGAATATTGTATGCATTTTGGGGGTTCTGTACTTAAGTTTTTATAATTTTAAGAAAAACATTTAAAAACAAAAATACTAAAAATTTAGTAACCAATATTTCTCCTTTTTTTTGAAAAGAATTTCAGGGACTTTAGGAAAAATTACACAGGTCCACAAAAAAAAATCGATTAAAGGTTCCTTTGGCCAAACCTAGTCTGTTATATGTTTTTGGGGTCGCTGAACACGAATCTGAAGTCCGTTTTGCTCCATCACGTCTCGATTTTTTTCTAACCTCAAAAAAATCTCGGATTTTACGTGACAGAGAAATCATAATTTTTATCAAAACTATTTCATTCAAACTTATCATTTATTAGAGAAAAAAACTTCTTTGAAAGAAAATATTTCTCAAAAATTTGAAAAATTACCAGACATTAAAAAGTATAACTTTTTCGGAAAATATTATTTTGGGAGTTTTTGTCTGAGGAATAAAATTTGGCTTTGAAGAGATAAATTTATTTTGAAAAAACTATGAACTTCAACCTTACATCTATCTATTATGTACAATAGATTTGAGAAAACCCAAATTTTTTAAGAAAACATTATATGTAAATTTAAAAAGAATTATTTACCCAAATTGACGAATGAAAAAACATCTTAGGTTAATGAATATATTTTGGGAGGAATATTTTTTTATCATATCATAATCATAATTTTTTTTAAATTGCTTTATGGTCCTGAAAGACTTAAATCATTGCTAATATTGATTAATTGCATTGCGTTAGTTGTGAGCTACGAGTACGTAAATCAAATAAATCTTAAATCATTAACAGTAAACTTTCAACTCTACCCAACTAGGCGCAACGAAAATGCCAGTAGAAAGCCATTATGAGTAGCAGTAAGCCGTTGCATGCTTTCAAAGTTGCTGTTGAAAAGTGAAAGTTTGTGCAAGCTTCTTCTTCTACCCACTCCCTCCAGTTTCTACCCACTCAATCGCACGCTTCTCATGCTTCGTCTTCTAGTTCTTCTTCTTCGACTCCTCTATTTCCAGCACGTAAGTGAAAATGTATTCATATAATTAATGCAAAAGTTTATTTGTAACTATTTGTTGCAGTTGTCGATGCAAATTGTGCAAAACGGCGAAAAAAAGCTGAACAGCACAGTAACGGCAATTGCCAATGTGTAAGCAATACAAGGTAAGACACACCTGCATATCTCAAATTGAAATTCATTTATACTTATGTAAATATACATACATATACATATATATGATGCATGATATGCATGTATGCACACAGCAAGTTTCAGGGAATTCCACACAAGCGCTTCACTTATACGTAATTAATTAAATGACTTGCTGAGTTGAGCCGAGTTGATTGAAAGTTTCGTTCGTCGTGTGCGTCGATGTGTGTTGGCAACATTGAGTTGCCGCCAAAAGTTGAGACATCGAACGCTGAGTGGTTTTTATTGACTTAAAGTTTTGTTGTTCAAATTAAATGGGATAAATGTATAAATGTGTAAGTACTTATTTGATATGGTGAGTATGTATGGCACAAATTGTCAACACAACAAAAAAGAAAGAAAAATCGAATGAAAGTGTGAAAACAAATCAAATTTTTAATCAAAAAAGCATACGCCATTAAGTTGGAATAATAATGCAATTAAAAAATTTATACGTTGCCAACGCGGCAAGAGGCAAGGAGAAAGTTTATTTTTCGAGTTTTATTTTACTAATTAATTACTTTTTAATTGCGCTTGCGTTTCAAATAACTAATAAATTCAAAGTAAGAAAGTGAGGCTTTAACTGGCATAAGTGCATTTTATGATTTGAAAAAAAAAGAAAAGAAAACTACATGTAACTAGAAAAAAATACTTAATTAAATTAATGAATTATTCTAACCCGTCAGTTCTGGCAAGTTGCAATTCTTTTTCTAAACAATTGAAAGATAGTAGGCAAAGTAGTTTCAAACATTTTGTTTATTCTAGCCCAAAAAAATCTCTTAACAGCTTTCAAGGTGGAAAGCTCTTTTGATAGAAAGCACTTGAGCATGCTCCAAATGGAGATGTATGTACATCATTTTGTTCGCGCTGCTCCAGCAGCCGCAATGGCAAAGCACTGGCGTGCCACTCGAGGGACCCGAAGTTCGACTTCTCGGGGAGCGGTAAATTTTTAAATTTCTTAATTTAATTTTTTGCTAATTACTTAATAGATTTTATTGTTAAAAAAAAAATATTTCATTTCATTTAATTTTTAGAAACTTATTTTTTTTTCTTTCTCTTTCATTTTATTATTTTTTCTTGTTTTAACAAATTTTTTTTCGAATATTTAGATTTTTTTATTTGAAAAAAAGGGTTAGTTTTTCAATTTAACCCTTAAGTACTGTTGTTGGTCTCTTAGACCACGACAGAATTTTTAGATTAAAATTAATATTTCGTTTACGTGTCGATAAATTTCATACTACGAAAAGCTTTTACCGAACCAGCAATGAGTTAATTAGCGTAGCGTGCAAATGTGTGCGGTAAGAAACATGGTAGTAATTGCAATTTATTTGGTTGTGCGTGGTCTGTGATATCAGACCTATCAAATGATATCTGTCAGGCAATCGGGCAGGAATTTCGGGCAGTACTAATATTTTTAATAATTGCTGTAACTTACAACAAATTTATTGTAAATACTGGGTGGCGCCGAATGAGCTATATGGTTTGAATTCTTTATAACAGTTTTTTTTATACTCTATGCCAACGGGATCCACATCTGGAAATGACCTGCCAGCAGCGTTGCCGAATGCTTTTGCTGAAAAATCGTCATTTTACCTTGAAAAAATCGTAATTTCGGCCAAAAACACCTCAAATTTTTGGTTATAATACTAGGTGGCGCCGAATGAGCTATATGGTTTGAATTCTTTTTAACAGTTTTCTTTGGGGATATTTGAAAGAAAGAGTGTACGCTAACAAACCAAGAACCATTCTCCAACTCCAAACCAACATTCGAAATGAAATCATGGCCATTACACCCGAAATTCTGCGAAAAGTTATGGAAAATATGCTAAAAAGAGCACGTATGTGCGAAGCAGAAAATGGACATCACTTACAGGATATCATTTTTCAAAGCTACCCAGCAAAAAACACGATTACCACAGGAACGAAAGTAGAAACGAGCTAGGCGACGGGAATCGCTTACCCTTTCGCTTCAAGAAGGCCTTATTTTAACATGGGCATGTCATTGGAGGTAAGCCCTTACCCGCAGCATTACCTTCAAACGAAGGGAGAACGCATGGATAAACAGAATCCAGAGAAGCGAACAAAGAATGCCTTACAGAGAAACTAATGTAGACTGCCTAGATAAGTACATACTTATTTATATTAAATTTAAATCAGAAAATGTTTTAAAAGATTAAAATTAATTAAAATTTTTATAAATCAGCTTTTATACAAACATATGTATGTATGTATTTAGGTATTTGGATTTTCTTAAAAATCGGTATGTACATACATTCATTATTAATTAAGCTTAAAATTGTACTTCCTCACTCTTGTACTTCACTTCATCGACTGACTTCAACTTCGCTGCAAATTGAACAAAGCAAAACATGATTTTTATGCGAGACAAATTTCCACAGAAAGTAACGGTAGAAAAAGAACTTTTGGTCATTCATTCTATTTTTCAGCTGACTACGATGCAGCATTCAACTTTGCATTCCCGGAAATGAAGCAAAGAAGCGAAACAAATAAAACATTGTAGGACATTCTACTTTGCATGCCCTGAAATGAAGCAAAGAAGCGAAACAAATAAAATGTTGGAGGACATTCTACTTTGCATTCCCTGAAATGCAGTAAAGAAGCGAAACAAATAAAATATTGTAGGACATTATACTTTGCTTTCCCGGAAATGAAGCAGAGAAACGAATTAAAAAGGAAATATTATAGGACATTCTACTTTGCACTCCCCGAAATGAAACAAAGAAGCGAAATAAATAAAATATTGTAGGACATTCTACTTTGCAATACTAGCCATGCATAAAAGAAGCGAAAAAATTCGAAGGCATTATAACGCTATGCCTTCTAGAACATGTTACCACTAAAAGCGATTACCCATTTTTTGCTGGGTAATTGCAAAAATTCCCAATAATATACTGTATTTAAAAAAAAAATATTATTATAATAATCGCATAAATAAACCATTTAAACCATATAGCTCATTCGGCGCCACCCTGTATTTAAAATAATTTGTTTTTGTTTTTATAGCGTTACAAGAAATCGACGTAGAAAAGCCAAGAAAAATTCCTACCAAAAACAATCTACTCATTGGGAAAGCTGCCAAATTTTTATTAAATTTTGTTAATTTGAAGTATATTTATTTTAAAACAGGATTTTTCTTTTTAAACAAGTAAACCACCTTTTTGTTTTTTTGATTTTTTGATTAAACTAAAAAAAGGCAAAGGTTTGTACATGGTGAAATAATAACAAGGTGTTGTCAGTAGCGACGTGTTTGTTGTAATTTTGACAAGATCGGCATGCTTATTTTCAGTGCTGCCGATCTTAATTTTTATAATGCTATTAGTTGGGAAATTGTATTTAAAATACTCCATTTTAGTATTTCATTTTATCGTGATTTTTAAAGAACTTGGTGTTTTCAGAACGATATTAATATTTAAAATTGCTGGATTTGTAAAATTTTTGTCCTCAAAATATAAAATATAAAAGATATCGTAGTTATCAATGGAAAAAGACGTACACAAAAATCGTATGGAAAGGCGATTTCTTTATATTAAATATCTTTTGCTGCATTGTCATAATATCGAGCCAAATGGACTACTGATACACTAGAATAGAGCGGCAGCATGGTTAAATTACGACTTCGCTTATATTATCGATATTTATGTGTTTTAATCTATATGTCAGCCGCTGTGGCGTAGTAGCAAGCAGTGTGCGCTCCACTCCGCAGCACCTGGATTCAAACCCTGGTCAAAGCAACATCGCAAAAAATATAGAAAAAAGGTTTTTCTTAACAGCGGTCGTCCCTCGGCAGGAAATGGCAAACCTCCGAGTGTATTACTGCCATGAAAAACAGCTTCTCATAAAAATGCAATCGCCGTTCGGAGTCGGCGTAAAACTGTAGGTCCCTCCGCTTTGTGTGACATAGCGGAGGAGAAGCTCGGCCAAACGCTAACATATATGTAAGCGCCAATCTATTATTATTATTACTAATCTATTTAAAAAATCATTTACAGTTTTATAGGAAATTGCCTTATTTTACGGCCTGTACATTTTATAAGTTACAATATATGTGCAACCTGTGTGGAGCATACGATACAAAAGTAGTAAATAATTAGTACTTTTTCTACTACTTTAAAATGCGTGACCGGAATAGACCTGCCGAAAAAGTGAGGTTAAGTTACTGACAACACCTTGTTATTATTACACCATGGGTTTGTATAAATTTACAATTTGTATACCCAAGTATCAAACATGTATTCATTTCGTTGAGTTTGTTTTTACTTTGAAAAATTCCAAGTGTCAAAGGCAAACAAACGCCTTTGAGGAGCTTTTGTTTTTGAGTGTGTTCAATAAACAGTACAAAAATTTAAATGCATTTGCTTCGGCATTTTGTTTAAATGCGGAATTTTTGAGATGATAATTTGTATGGAGAAATGCATGATTTGGCTTCGCATTCCAGAGCTCTCGCCCAAATGACGCATTTCGGGTTACTGTAAATGCAATATTTCACAGAAGTATCTATGGCAGGAATGCGCTTGAAAAAAGTATTTGTAAGTGAAGAGAATTTCGTTGAAAAAGTAGGTGTATTTAAATCCCTTTTTACAAATTATTCGTTTAAGTATTGAAGTGGGCTTCTCATGTATCCGCACAAGGGTGAAAAGTGTAATTTTTAGACAATTATGGGTTTCTATTCCAATTTGACCTTTAATTCAATAGCCACATTCATATATTCAAAAAATAAATAGCACGGACAAACGAATGCATAATATACCCAAATAAAATATATACATACAAAGTATGTACATATACGTATGTATATTAGGTTGGTTTGGTTCATATACAAAAAAACCGTTAGGGGTCAGAAATCGAGTTATAAGAATTTAGTAGGCTAAGGAGCTACTTTAGGTCGGCGGAATCTGGGAAAGATGTATGGTACTAAAGCCGATATTTTTAACGATAAACCATAATACGAAATCAAGTCATAATTAAACAAGTAAGAAATTCTAAGTTCGGGCGGAGCCGAACATTATGTAAATACCCGGCGCAAGTATTAAATATATGTTTTTCACCTTTCCGAAAGCTACCTGATAAGCCGGGGTGTATAAATTTTAAGTAAATTAGCGTCCTTAAATTTCGAAATATTGAAATTTCAAGCATTTCTGAAATTTACCGTTATATGAAAAGCGGCCGTAATTTTAGTCCGATTTCAACAAGTTTGGTACAAATTGCTAGAACGGTTAGCGAGATACATATATGTGATCATAAGTGGGCGGTGCCACGCCTATTTTCGAAAATTTTATCACAAACATATTTCTCTGTTAAGAATTGTTGCAACCATGATAAAAACATAGCAAGGTATAACCGTTCTCTCAATTTGTCGGCCATGATTTTTTTTTGAAGTTTGCCAACATTTTAAAATCATATAAAAGTGAAAATAAAAAATTGAAATTGTTCGAAATTGTTGTTGCTTGAGATTGAAAATGAAAATGTGTGTGTGAGTTTGTGAGTAAATTTAAAAATTAAATTGTTTGGAAACGTCAAGAATCTTAAAAGTGACTCTCAGCGGTTCTACCTTACTATATTTGTATCATGGTTGCAACCATCAATTTTGAAAAAATTAGCTTTATTATTTACTGATTTATCGAGGATTTCGTATTTTTCTAAATTACCGTTATATGGGATGTGAGCGTGGTTATTGTCCGATTTTAAAAATTTTCGGCCCTTTGGTATGCTGTACCAGGACCAACAACTGTGCCAAGTTTGGAAGAAATTGGTGCAGCAGTTACCAAAATATACACAAGTAACCATAAGTGGGCGTGGCTACGCCCATTTGCCAAAATGTTTTAATATTCTTATTTTTCGTCTAACTCATTGTAAATATCAATTTTGAGTGAATTATCTTTAGTAGTTACTAAAATATCGCACTTTTCGTATTTCTGAAAATTACCGTTATATGGGAGATAGGCGTGGTTATTGGCCGATTTCGCCCATTTTCAATACCATCCGTCCTACGCCCAAAAGAAGTCCACGCACCAAGTTTCGTTAAGATATCTAAATTTTTACTCGAGTTATCGTGTGCACAGACGGACGGACGGACGGACGGACGGACGGACGGACGGACAGACAGTCACCGCTTAATCGATTTCTCTTTTCATTCTGATCATTCATGTATACATTTGTCTATATCTATCTCGATTCGTTTTGCCTGTTACAAACAACCGTTATGTGAACAAAGTTATAATACCCTTGTGCATAGGGCTGATGATTTCACCCGGGTAATGAGCTACCCGGGTACCCGGGTAGCGGGTGAAGCCCTACCCGGGTATTGAATTACCCGGGTAGCCCGGGTACCCGGGTGTTTTATAACCCGGGTAGACCCGGGTAGACCGGGTACCCGGGCAGTATGGTAATTACCCGGGTACCCGGGTACCCGGGCACCCGAAAAAATGTGGAGAGGTGAAAATTAAACGCATTTACGATCATATAACGCAAACGAACGTACATAGGGAAAATCTATAAGAATCTTCCGCACCATATGGGGAAATATTATAATATACAACACATACATTGCACTTGACAAATCCGTCATTCATCACACAAGCGTACTTCCAAACCCAGCTTGTTTTAGGCATGTCTAAAATATTAATATTTACGAAGTTGGTAATGCACGTACAGATATCGGATCGGTAACAAATAAAATTATTGAGACACACCCACCTGCGAATCTAAACGATGACCGACAGTTGAGGCAATTTTTGTGTTGGAATGAAAAAAATTTTAAAATTTCTTCCACAATTATTTCACAACAATACGTTCATCAACCTACTTCTCGTATTAAGGAAACTTCATTAAATAATTGTGATTTTAAAAGCTTTAAATATTATGAGAAAAGAAACTATAATTTGAACAAGCTGATACAATAAAAGTACAAAATCTTTAGGTGAATGAATAGCATAAGGCTTTGTTACCTTACTTTTTGTACCAGAAGTGGCCTACCACAGGGTTTAGTTCTTATATAATTCCCAATGAGAACGTTCTCGTCAGTTTTGTTCTCATTTTGGTTTTGGTTTTGACGCGTTCTTGGGAACAAAACTACGACAATGGCATTTAGTTTCGATCATACATTTCGTTCTCAGTCCCTGTTTTAAAATATTAATATTTAATATTCTTTAAAATATACATACATACATACATATGTACACATGCATGTATGTATATGCATTTACAAAAATTAGAAGTTTGAATTTAAGTACAGAAACTAATGTTTTAATTTACTTTTCTTGTCTCCGTCTACTCAGGCAAGCGGTTAGGTGTACATAGTCGCGTACACTCTAGACATAAAAAAATAATTATAAAAAAAAATTTTCTCACTGAAAAAATATTTATCCTCACCAAAAAAGTGTTTTTCGTTTAACCGGCACCAACATATGTATATTACCCGGGTACCCGGGCAAATCGGGTAATACCCGACTACCCGGGTAATAAAAGCCCCGGGTACCCGGGCATTACCCGAATTACCCGGGCACCCGGGTAATACCCGGGTAACCGGGTACCCGGGTATCATCAGCCCTACTTGTGCACAAGTGCGCTCGGGTATAAAAAGTATAAAAAATTTCAAATTTAAGTGTTTTTAGAACTAGTCAAGGAAGGAAATTTGTATTACCCCAGAATCCACGCCAAAAATGCTTTCAAATTACGGGGAAGCGGTGCTAGTTGCAAAATATTTTTTGTAGACCCAATCTAATGTAATAAATAAAACTATAACATATATACATATATGTACATGTAACTCTACAATTTAGTGAATTCCAATGCATATTCATATTTCATATTTTACAAACTGCTTGGGTAAGCATACATTTCTGTCGGGTTTCTTTTTTTTTATATTTGTTGCTTAACAGATTGCAAGTATGCAAATTTCTCAATATTTTAAAGGGGTTCTGTAGTGTTTTTGTAACATTTATATTGCAGCTGTGGAAGATTCAACGGAAATCTCGTAAAGAGTTTCATGCATATTCCAAAAAATTACAATAATTTTAATACAAATAAAAGAAAGAAAGATATTTGTATTTAACTTATTTCTTTATTAATAGAAGTGCGAGAGATATACATATGTACATACATAAATGTCGAGAAATAAATAACAAAACGATATAAAGCAGATGGTGTGTACATCCCTGTATATGTAGTATATTTGTGTGTATGTTCATAAATATCTGAGTATTTTACTCACCCCATCGTTGTGAAATAAATTTCAACATTCAATTTTGCAAAATTACAAGTTTTACTGTTCTGAATGCTTTTTTTCTCATGAAAAGAAATTAAGTTCAATAGGAAAAAATTAAATTGAATGCGATGCTTAAGCAACGAATATATTTGTACGAATATGTGTTAAATTGTTTTGTTATGTTAAAGTGTGAAGTAAATTTTAAAAGTTTATTTTAAATTACTAGCTTGGTGGTTAAGAAGTCTGATGAGGAGAAGGGTGATCTCCGAATTTGCAGCTATAACTTCTACCAAGTGTAGATTTTTGTTGTGTTTCTTAAATATTTTTTCATTCAACGGACGCAAGCTCAATAAAATTTTGGAATATTACTAGCTTCCGAGAAATAGAAAGTATTTGATTGCTTGTTGTGTATACTCGTATTTCAATAAAACTTAATAAATGGCAACTTAATGCTGAAAATTCAATACGGTGCTAAAGCCTCTAATCAGAAAAAAACATATATATTTAATAAGTGCACCGGGTATTAAATGTTCGGCTTCTCCCCTAATTAGACGTTTTTACTTGTTTTCAACTAATTTTTTTTAATAATTTTTTCATAATTCATTGGGTTCCCAAACAATATCACTACTATAAACTAGCCATAGGTGTAGGGTATCCCCTTTTACTATGAACATAATAAATATATTAGATGTTTCAAGCGAAGCTTACTATTTACAAGCGTTTATTTTTAATTCAAAGTTAGACCTTCTAAAGTCACTTAAGTTGTTTGAATAAAATGCCACAGATATGCATGTATTTCGAATTATTACTTATTTCAACTTATTTACTATTACAGTTTTTATTTAACTAAATTTTTTATTTTATCTTATTTTGTTTTATTTAATTTTATTTTATTTTTGTTCGTAGGAGAGGTGCATAAAGCATGGCCGGGGGCGCTAGTCTCTATACTACCTTCCCCGAGTGTGGGACTCCCACCGAAGCGTGTTGAGCTACCCACTAAAACCCAAACTCCCACCGCTCGCAATTTAATTTAATTTTATTTAATATAATTTAATTTAATTTAATTTTGTTTTATTTAATTTAATTTAATTTAATTTAGTTTAATTTAATTGAATTTAATTTAATTTTATTTTATTTTATTTTCTTTTATTTTTTTATTAATTTTTATTTAACTTCATATTTAAAAAATTTCTTTTATTTTTTTTTAATTTTTAAACTCTCATTTTTCTTATTTTAATTTTATTTGAACATGTTTTCGTCCTCATTTGTTTTGTTATTTTATTTTACTTAATTTTATTTGAACATGTTATCGTCCTCATTTGTTTTGTTATTTTATTTTACTTAAATTCATTATAATTTATAGTTAATTAAATTTTTTTGATTTTCGTTTTTTTTATTTTAACTTGCTTAGTAAATATTTTTTTTGTGTTTTCTAATTTTATTTATTTCTTTGTCAATTTTTTTACTGTATTTCAATATATTTATTTCATTTTGCATTTTGGTTTGTTTTTTTTCTTCCGTCTTTTTTCAACTGCATTTCCATTTCATTTATTTTAATTTTTATTTCATTTCATTTAATCTTTATTTCATTAAATTTTTACTAACGAAAAATATACTTATTTTGACACATTTAAAGCGTTAGTATTTTTTCAAAATTGAATTTCATAGAATTCATTTCAGCTGCTTTAAGTTACAAAAGAAAAATTGTTCTCCACCATAAATGCAAATAATTTGCATCGAGAGCTTACCACAATTTCTGTACATAATGCGATCTAGCCAATTAAATTAAACTTTTGCTCTTATTTCACAATTGTGCTACATGACGCAAATAAATAAATTCTATGTTCCTAATAAAGCTTCACACAAACTGTTGCAACCGCAAATATTGCAGCTTTCGAATTGTTTTTGTTTATATACATACAGACGTATGTTTGCTGCTAGGTACTTGAATATCTGTGACAACTGAAACCTACAACTGTAGCTGCAACAACAACTGCAGTTTATTTATGTATTGCTTGTAGGTGTATATGAATGTAAAAGCAAATACAACACTCGATATTTTGTGTGTAAGTATATATATGTATATATGTACATTAGATTGTACCACCTTACAAGCAAAAAAAATAGTTTGCCGTTTTGGGAAGTCAATTTCGAAACTGGGGTTCGCCTTTATATATTTGTCGGCGACAGCTACATAAATTTGGCATGGAATAATAAAAACATTTCCTTAGCAAAAGTAGAATGCCTTTTGGTGGGCTTTAATCTACCGACATAAGTGTCTGCACTCGGCAAAAAAAAATTATCGAAATTGCCTTACAAAAATACTTCAAATTCGAATGCCGAAGGTATGTAAGAAAAAAAAAAACGTAAATAGGAAACCCTTACGTTCGGCAAAATGTTTAGTTGCGTCTGGTACGGTCTAATGTACCTTTATTTACATATATTTGTGATTCTGAGGCACACAAATGAAAATTCGCACACGTGTATATCTTTAAACAAACGTGTGTAAAATTAGTTCAAAAGTTACGCTGCATCGCATTGCACTTACCCAAACAGAAACACAAGTGTTTTCTACATACCGGTATCTTCGCATCATCCGCTTTATGGGCGTCCGGGGCGTATGAGTAACACTAAATACCTAACGAGTAAAATAGCAAATTTTAGTGAATGTATCCAAGCTAGCGAGTATGTATGCACGTATGTATATACATATGTAGGTGTGTGCGTGCGTGTGTCATTAGCATACTCTACATGAGCGTTTACCGACTTTACATACTTACTTGCTTACCTCTACCTTGTAGTTAACAGGTTAGTTGCTTATTTGCGGGCAGGTAAATAGAAAATTTCTTGTGTTGTTTTTGCTATTGTGACGCCTAATGCTACTCTAGTTGCTATTGTTATTACCACAGTTACTGTTACTCTTAGTGTAGGTAAGTGTGTGTTGTATGTGTGCAAATGTAAATTGCAACATTCAAACTAGACTGTCGAATGGTAAAATATCTATATGGATGGATGTACGTAAAGCGTGTATCGTTGCACACCAACGAGGCGCAGCAATGTGGTCGACAGACACAGGTTGCTGTGGTTATTGACAGGTGTCTAAAAAAGCAAAGTATATGTATATGGGGCATTCCATACCAAAATAGACGGGGTTCATACTTCATGTGTTTGATTTGTTACAAATTTTTAGGGTTGATGTGCAAACATAAATACATTGATTAATACATTTTTGAAAATTTTACAGCACAAAAACAAAAACAAATCGATTTAATAGTTTTCCAAATATCTCGAGAACGGGGCGAGGAAACAATTTGAAAAAATTCATACATACACAGATCAAAATTCTCTATGAAAAGAAGTATACATTTTTTTTTTCTTGAAAAATGTGTCACATAAAAATTTGTTTGATAAAAAAAAATTAGTTTTTGAAAACATGTCATCTCAAAAAAAATTGCAATGGTAGCTCTGAGTTTTGCGCATTTTTTAAGTGTAGTACTACGGGGTGCACTCTACAATAATTTCAGTTATGAATTTTTGTTTACACCGAAGTTGAGTAAAATTAGTACATTTCAAATTTATAGTTTTTTTTTTAATATTTTGGAGTATGCAGTTTTGTAGCCCATTAAATTTTAGTAAAATAAAGTGCAAGTTTTAAGCGGCTACAAAACTAGCATTCTCATTTTACTCAACTTAGGTGTAAAAAAATTCATAACACAAATTATTATAGAGTGCACTCGAAATGCTATACTTAAATATTGCGCGACACTCAGAGCTACCATTGTGATTTTTTCATTTTTTTTTTTAATGGAATATTTTCAAAAACTAATTTTTTTATCAAAAAATTTGTATGTGAAAAATTTTTCAAGAAAAAAAATTTTAAAAATGTTTCTTTTCATAGAGAATTTTGATGTGTGTGTGTGTGTTTTTTTTTATTTTTTCCTCGCCTCCTTCTCGAGATCTTGAAAAACTATTTATATAATCGATTTGTTTTTGTTTTTGTGATGCAAAGTTTTTAAAAATGTATTAATTAAACTCAAATTTCATATTTATTTACTATTTATGGTTATCCCTCAACCCTAAAAATTTGAAACAAATCAAACGCATGAAGTGTGAACTCCGTCCGTTTTGGGATGGAACGCCCCATATACATACATACATGATTTCTTTCTCACATATGTGTACACATATAACTACATATGTACATACCTGTATGTGTCTACGATCACAAATACTTTCAAATTGTTAAGCATATGTATGTATTTAGGTGTTGAAAACGTCCGTTAGTGGCAAAAACTTTCACTTATGTATGTGTGAGTGCATGAAATCGACTAGTAGTGATTGCTATTTAGGTTTCGTGGCATAGCTGTTTAATGAAATCAAGTTTTCTTTTTAGCTTGCGAGAGTAGGTTTAGTTACGGAAAGTTTAAACTTAATTAGTTTGTGAAACTTTTAGGTGATAACTTACTTGCCACCAAGCGAAAAGTATCTGTTATGAATTGCATTAAATTTCTTCGTTTATGAATATTTTACTTGCGTGAAAATAGTTAAATCCAAGCATTAAAGAAACTTTGGATACAAATCATTGAAAGGGGAATCTGCTAATTTTCACTTCCACTTATACATACATAGAAAGTAGATGTTATATAAAAAAGGTTGCTATTTCCGCAAGCAATTCATAAAATTTGACCCGTTTTATGACTTTCACCCAAATTGATAGCTAAGAGTCTGAGCGTATCCAGCAAATGTGTAGTTCGAAATTTATATCCAGTAAATACGTTCAGATACCTAAAGCAAACAATGTAATATCAGTAGACTAAGCAGCATACAAAGAGCGATACTTTGGAGCATGAAATGCTGCCCTTAAGAGTCCCTGAATGTTGTCCACAATATAACTCTCAATGACATAAATATACCTAAAGGAAAACGCAATGTAATTAGCAAGAAGACTCATATAGGCGGCCTTTATGAAACGAAGAGCATTGGGCATAATTAGCTCGATCAGAGGAAATAGTCCCATATCAAATAAATCTAAGGATATCAGGATTTTAGATTTGACAAAAATATATGCAAAATCCGCTTATCTCAATGACTGATCGGTTTTACTAGATCATATATTAAATAGTAGAGTTGGGTAGTTCGCGAACTAGTTCGTTCATTGTACCAGTTCTTTGAAAATAATGAACGACCTAGTTCGAAATTTAAAATGAACTAAAATGAAGTATTTTTTCAGCCCTGCTTCTATGACCAAATTGGGAAATATTTAGCCATTTGCGCACTGTTTCCGGGGTGAGCAGAGAGGGCACCTTAAACCACCCACTCATTTTACAAAAGTGCATATTTAAACGCAAATTTGTTAAATAAGTGCTCGGAAATTTGAAAGTTTTTAAATTATTCTTCAATCCTCCGACTACACGTATAAGTCCTTTTTTGGATCGGGTCACACATTTGGATACAATATGCCGAAATCAGTGAGCAAATAACTAAGCCGTACCACCCAAATTTAATTCAATAGGAATATTCACACCAATTTTGTTGGTTGGTTGTTGTTGATTGGAGTTCTCGATAGGTTAGAAAGAGCATGCTTTCCCTCGCGTAAATTTACCAAATCATTTTTGAGTTCTTCGAGTTTCTTTCATCGTTTTGGCTGGCTTTCTCTTCAAAAATGTATCGTATGCATAATTGTGTTGCGAAAAAATTTTCCGTTTCGTAAACGAGAATGCACTAAATGAAGTAGTTCATTTAATTGATCTGAAGTACATTGATCGATCACCAAAATGAACTAAAAATCCCAACTCTATAAAATATGTGAACATGTTTTCTTTACACGCCTTTTAAAGGTTAACTATACTTCTAAGGTAGAAAGAATTATATATCACTAGAAAAGTATTTTGAAGCTGTTGTGTTGAGATTACTCAAATTACAAATTAGTTTAAAATAAAGCGAAAAAAGCCAATTCAAAATTGACATTAATACAAATGAAATACAGGTACACGAGGAGGAAATGCCTACTAAATGTATGCTTTAATATTGACACTGAATTAAATAAACATGCCAAGCAGCAGGTTAGGTAGATGCAAACTCCCCTATTCTAATAAAGTCAGCGCAGCATTATTGTGATTTGTACTGCGCCCCAAAGTATGCCGCTAAGAAAAAAGTTTTAAATTATTGTGCACTTCCTTAGCACATAAAATCTAATTTTTAGGGCATATTTTCAAGCGCAGTATAAATCACAGTAGTGATATGCTGAATTTTGTGACTTTCGTTAGAATAGGGGGTAAGAATCATGCAAGGAAGAGGAAAAGTCTAATATGTAGATGAATACAGGCAAAGTTTAAATAAAAGTAAAGAAAGTTAAAGACAAATAACGGGTGATTTTTTTGAGGTTAGGATTTTCATGCATTAGTATTTGACAGATCACGTGGGATTTCAGACATGGTGTCAAAGAGAAAGATGCTCAGTATGCTTTGAAATTTCATCATGAATAGACTTACTAACGAGCAACGCTTGCAAATCATTGAATTTTATTACCAAAATCAGTGTTCGGTTCGAAATGTGTTTCGCGCTTTACGTCCGATTTATGGTCTACATAATCGACCAAGTGAGCAAACAATTAATGCGATTGTGACCAAGTTTCGCACTCAGTTTACTTTATTGGACATTAAACCAACCACACGAATGCGTACAGTGCGTACAGAAGAGAATATTGCGTCTGTTTCTGAGAGTGTTGCTGAAGACCGTGAAATGTCGATTCGTCGCCGTTCGCAGCAATTGGGTTTGTGTTATTCGACCACATGGAAGATTTTACGCAAAGATCTTGGTGTAAAACCGTATAAAATACAGCTCGTGCAAGAACTGAAGCCGAACGATCTGCCACAACGTCGAATTTTCAGTGAATGGGCCCTAGAAAAGTTGGCAGAAAATCCGCTTTTTTATCGACAAATTTTGTTCAGCGATGAGGCTCATTTCTGGTTGAATGGCTTCGTAAATAAGCAAAATTGCCGCATTTGGAGTGAAGAGCAACCAGAAGCCGTTCAAGAACTGCCCATGCATCCCGAAAAATGCACTGTTTGGTGTGGTTTGTACGCTGGTGGAATCATTGGACCGTATTTTTTTCAAAGATGCTGTTGGACGCAACGTTACGGTGAATGGCGATCGCTATCGTTCGATGCTAACAAACTTTTTGTTGCCAAAAATGGAAGAACTGAACTTGGTTGACATGTGGTTTCAACAAGATGGCGCTACATGCCACACAGCTCGCGATTCTATGGCCATTTTGAGGGAAAACTTCGGAGAACAATTCATCTCAAGAAATGGACCGGTAAGTTGGCCACCAAGATCATGCGATTTGACGCCTTTAGACTATTTTTTGTGGGGCTACGTCAAGTCTAAAGTCTACAGAAATAAGCCAGCAACTATTCCAGCTTTGGAAGACAACATTTCCGAAGAAATTCGGGCTATTCCGGCCGAAATGCTCGAAAAAGTTGCCCAAAATTGGACTTTCCGAATGGACCACCTAAGACGCAGCCGCGGTCAACATTTAAATGAAATTATCTTCAAAAAGTAAATGTCATGGACCAATCTAACGTTTCAAATAAAGAACCGATGAGATTTTGCAAATTTTATGCGTTTTTTTTAAAAAAAAAGTTATCAAGCTCTTAAAAAATCACCCGTTACAAAGAGGAAGGTAAATTTAAATACTTAATAATATTAATAATTATATTATAATGAAAAAGGTGGGGTGAATATGTAGATGAAGGTAAACATCAGGATAAAGCTAAAGAACAAGATGCAGATAGAAACGAAGAGGTAAATATAAAGATAAAAAAGATAGAGACAAAGATAGAGATGGAGAAAGTGATAGAGATAAAGACAGATACAAATAAAAAGATGAAACTTAATAAAATGATATGGTATATTATGTTATGTTATGCTATGTTACGATAAGTTTCATTTTGTTCTGTTGTATTATGTTATGTAATGTTACATTGTTCGACACATGTCACCTCAATTCTCCACAACTCACTTCAAAACATCTCAACTATCCTCGTCTCATCTCAACTAACCTCACGTCCACTCCTCTCAGTTCACCTCAACTCATCTTAACTCACCTTAAATTACCTAACTCCAACTCACCTCAATTCACCTCACCTCACTTCAACTCACCTCAACTCAGCTCACCACAACTAACGTTATTTCACCTTAACTCATAAGACTTTAACTATTGACGCTAATTAATAAAATATGCACCGGTAAATAAAAAATAATAATCGAAAGAAGCCAATGAGAAAATAATGTTTACACATATAAATAATTTAGACAGTTTATCTATTTTTTATGTCTCCTAAAGTTAGCACCTAATTAAAGTTTTAGAAAATTTTTCTTAATATGTGCGCAGGTAGGAGTCAGTCGATTTTTTAAATTTTTAGATACTTCAAAATGTTAAAATTATACATAAAAAATTTTCTTCTTGTCAAACGAACGAATCTAGTGTAATACAACTAGCAAGGCGAATTTATATAAGGTGATAGCAGGAGTACAACAACAAAAACTTACATGTATTTTGTTTTTGCTTTGGCGGCATAAACTGTCAAAATCTGCAAGAGTGTGTGTGGAAATTCAAACAAAATTTTTCAATTTGACATAAGAAGCCGTGAGGCGAAACACATACACAAAATCAGCTGATCTAGTAACACCACCTTATATAAATTCGCCTTGACAACTAGTGTGTCACCAATTGAAAGAAAAAAATTACATTGAGTAAAAGATTACTTACTATGATTTGAGAAACTAAAATTCCACTTTTACAATTTTTATTTTTATTGCCACACTCGAAATTCATACTAAAACTGTTTTATATATGAAGAAAGTAACCCTGTAAGACATGACTGAGCAGTTTTCCCTCAAATTCAACATATTTGTACACACCTACGCAACTGTTTAGCTATCACACGCACACATTTATACACTTTTTATTAGAATTGTGAAAAATTTTCCATTTGTTAAAACGGAACTCTTACTTTTATAGAAATTCTGTGCGATAAAGCGAGTAAGAAATATGGTAGTTTTTATGATAGTAGGCTTTGACGAAAAATGTCGCATTTGATAAAAATTTGAAATTATAAATATTTTTTATAATTTTATAAATACATATTTCAAATTTCATTTTATGTTCCCGTTGCCGTTGCCTTTGCATTATTATTTTTAAGGCATGTACATACGTATGTATGTAAGTTAATAATTTATTTGTGCATTTTAATTGATTTTCTCGTTATTACAGATTTGCAACAATTAAAATCAACATTCCCATCGCCACAATAATCTTTGACGCCATCACCAGAAATCTTATACACATCCATATGTAGAACGTGTATTATCCCAACAAGCATTTCAGTAAATGTTTTTAAAAATAACTTAAAGTAAGTCTGCTATAATAAGCGTTAAATAAGCATTTTTAATATTAAGCTTATTAAAAGTATTTTCAAATCAACCTTTAATAAGTTTTGAGAGCGAATGTTTATAAATAACTTAAACTTATAAATGAAATGCAAATGCCAACGACATGAAGTAGTAAATATAAAATTTTTTCAATCGTAAGTGACGTGTTTACGTTTTTAAAAATATATTATTATAAGAAAAAATAAATAAAACCGATGCGGTAAAAAAAATCCAATCCAGGACCCGCTGCGCTAATCGGTGGAGCATTCAAGTCTTCAAATGATGAGTTCTCCTTATCCTTTCTTAGTTTAACATTCAATTAAAAATGTATTAAATTTTTTTCAGAAAAGTTCATCAATGAGAATGGCGCCGATGAAGCGGAATATATAGCTGCATCGATGTCGTTTTTCCAATTTGCCAATAACCGCATGTAATTGAAAGCACGCAACAAGATGTAATAATTAACTTTTTTATGCTAAATTTTTGTGTGTTTTCGTGAATTTGTATGCTAAAATGTCTATTCCCTATTTATATTTTCGCGACTGTATTTGAGTCCGCCGAAAATTCGTATTTCGTTTAGTTTCTAGATGTTAAGCAATCTATGTATGAGTTTTTAATGAAATATCTTTAAATAAAGGGTTACAAAAATGTTTATAAAAAGCTTTCTTTTGAAAATGTTTAGTAAGTTTATATTCATACGCTTATAAACAACTTTTTTTGAACCTTTATTATAAGTTTACACTTTTACGCTTATAAAAAGCTTTCTTTTGAACATTTATTACAAGTTTATATTTCTGCGCTTATAACCAATGTTCCTTTTCGATTATATTACGCTTACTTTCAAGCGTTTTATAAACAAAAAATCATTGTTTTGTAAGCTTAATGTTTATAATTGAAAACTTACAAAAAACTTTCTTTAAGTTTATTTTGCTTGTTGGGATTTATTTGTACATATGTACATATGTATAAGAGTTTTGTATCAATTGACGTTTTTTAAATGCAAAACTTTTGATTTTCTACTTATTTGGATTTTTCTGTACTTAGGAGTTTATAACGACAACAATGAGTACTTCATTTACTAGAACTGATGTGTTTGTAAAAACAAAAATAAGCATGAAATTTATGATGAAACAAAAACACCTTTTTATTAAGCTTGTAAAATTGTTTTAATCAAATTTTATTTTAACTTTTTTATTTTGAAGCAAGAAAAGAGATACAGCGAACACAAACAATGCGTCGAAAACAATGACCCGAGACGATCTGCATTCGCAGCGCATGTATTAGGAGATCAGCACTTACCAGTGTCAGCGAGCAAGGTGCAGCTATTAAAACATGTACACGACGAAAGAAAACTTGACGCCTACGAAAGCATGTATATTTGTAATGACAGATCGGCGATGAATCTAGACAAGGGGAACATCGAATCGGATTTGTTTTGCTTGCGCCGACGGCAGTCACACTAGTTTTAAGCTTGGTATTTATGTAATTTGTCTTTGCACTTGTTGAAGTTTCGTATTTATGTATAATGTTATTAATTTGTCTTTGCACTTGTTTTGTCATTTGGCGCTTTTGCCTAACTTTGTGTATCTACATACACACATATGTATGTATTAGCGCTACTAATGCTTTAGTCGTGTTGCTGATGATGAGCGGAAAGCTGCTCGAAATGCATACGAAGTTTGTTTTTTAATTCAAAATAAAAAAGTTAAAATAAAATTTGATTAAAACAATTTTACAAGCTTAATAAAAAGGTGTTTTTGTTTCATCATAAATTTCATAATTAATAAGAGCTTGTGTATATCGTTTCCCTCCTTCGAAAAAAACAAAAATAAGCAGTTTTGTAGTTTTGGAGCAGAGCAGATATATTTTTCGTTGAATAAAGTTTGCAATGAGTAAGAAGAGATAAAAAACTACAACGACAAGGGGAAAGTGCTCCGGGTTTTCCCATCGCCTGAACAAAAGTGAGTACTTTAATAAACACTTTTTAATTAGTGATAATGATAAAATTAGGACTCATTTGATACTCAGCTGCCTTGCAGGGAATATATTTAAATACTTTTAAATAATATGACTCGTAAGTTAAGGCATGCGAGTAAACATGTTAAGCAGAGAGCACACGATTTGTACATTTGTACAGATTTCGCGTTGAAATCTTGTTCTTTATATAAAAATGAAGATAATGCATTTTCGAATATAAAGCCCGATTTTCAATGATTCTGCTGGATTGGTCCTGCGGAATTTGAGTAATGGCCTAACTAACTAGAAATCCAAAGAAAATTGGTAAAGGAATACTTCAAGTTTTAAACAGAAGTAATTGTAATTAGTTTCAATATTTTGTTTTACCCATAAAAACATTTCTCTTCATTCATTAATTTTTGGCTTCAGTGCTTCATAATTTCGCAGAAAATATACAAAACGCAATTTATATTCAGCAAGCCACATAACGAATGGTTGTGGGCAATACCCCAATGCGCGATCGACTTTCAGGATTTTCTCTACTTTGGTTAACAACTGAAACAATATCCTTTTCTGCATATATCAAAAAATGCTTATGGCTTGCTTACGTTCGCCCCAATGGCAAATTCTTCTAAAACTTACTAGGTTTTAAAGTTGCAACACACAAAAGCCGCAACAAAAGCTTTAGGGCCGTTTTCTCATCTAACCTTTAGTTTACCGGTCACTTTATCGTCGCGATATACGAGTTTTCGTTTTCTCATCAGCGCATTAATTTCTCGAATCGATAAACTGTTGCTCACCCGATGCAACCTTTAAAATTTGTACCCAACTTTAAATTTTGGTTTGGTTTTGGTTTATGAGTCAGATATATTAGATATTTCAACCAAGGTTTTGGTTTTTGCTAGCAGTTGCTCTCGCTCTATATTTGCTTATGTTGCATTGCCAACCTTTGAAATTTTATGACGAATGTAGTGAAGTTTCACTCTCGGAAATGTAGTGAAGTTTCACTCTACGGAATAACAAATTTATTTTTACAGGTAAGATAAGACAACGAAAACACTTTAAAGTGAGGAACAATTTATCTGCCCTGTTAGTAAAGGCAACTTTACTGCTTACATTAGAAAACGGCCCTTAGCAGCAAAAGTGTGCTACATACATGTTTGTAGGTATGTACATATGTATGACACGTAAACTTTCCATTTCTTTCGGTTTGGTGAAGTTCGAGAAAAGGCAAAAAGAAAAAAACTTATATTTCGTTCTAAGTTTTCCCTAAATGCAGCAACAGCAGCGATAAAAATAAATAGTTGATGGTATGCAACACAATGGAATTGATAGAGCAGAAACAAGCATACATACAACAAGTAAGAGCAGCGCTGTCTTCGGCTATGCCGAAGGCTTCATACCTTTCATGAACATCTGCAAATTTTACTTTGACAGATTACTGCTTTTGAATACATGTGCATACATTGATAGAGGAGTTACATACTTATATAAAAAATCGCATCTAAAAAATCAGAGGTATGGAAGATATACTTTATATGGCACCAATCTAAGTGATTTTCACTGCTATGTGATCGGTATGTAAACCGGTAACACAATTTATTGGGTTTAGTTTCCTACATAAAGGAGATATATGGAAAAAACTGGTATCTGAACAATCAGTGCTATAGGAGATAAAGCTTATACAGCATAGATTTTGATGATTTTCTCAGTAGACTTTGTATTATTATTTATAAAATATCTTACGAAATTTATCGGTTTTAGCTGTTCAAATAAAGAAGTTTTACAGTAAAATCCCATATCTGAACAATCAGTTGTATGGAAGATATATGTTGTAGTCATCCGATCCTTGTTATTTTCACTGTAAGTATTCTGTTAATAATGAGAGAAAATGGTGCGAAGTTTCATGTTCCTAGCTGCATAAATGGAGGAGTTATGATAAAAGACCTCATATCTGAACAATCAGTTGTATGGGGTCTGCAGGTTATAGTGACCCGATCTTTGTTATTTTCGCTGTAAGTCTTCGGTTGATAATGAGTGAAAACAGCGCGAAATTTCATGGTCCTAGCTACATAAATGGATGAATTATAACGAAAAATCTCATATCTGAACAATCAGTTGTATGGGAGCTATAGGTTATAGTTACCCGATCTTTTTAATTTTCACTGTAAGTTTTCTGTTGATATTTATTGAAAATAGTGCGGAATTTCATGTTCCTAGCTATATAAATGGAGGAGTTATACGAAAAATTTTATATCTGAACAATCAGTTGTATGGGAGCTATAGGTTATAGTGACCCGATCTTTGTAATTTTCACTGTAAGTATTCTGTTGATAATGGGTGCAAGTACTGCAAAATTTCATGTTCGTAGCTGCATAAATGGAGAAGTTATAACGAAAAATCTCATATCTGAACAATCTGTTGTATGGGAGCTATATGTTATAGTGGTCCGATTCTGCCGGTTCCGACAAATGATTAATACATTATAAAAATACACTCACCTACCAAATTTGATACGGATATCTCGAAAACTGAGAGACTAGATTGCATACAAACAGACAGACAGACGGACAGACGGACAGACGGACATGGCTAAATCAACTCAGCTCGACGTTCTGATCATATAAGTATACATTTTAATGGGTCTATCTCTTTTTGTTCTGGTACTTACAAACATCGGACCAAAGTTATAATACCATTTCATGCTCATGAAAGGTATAAAAATGCACGCACAACTAAGCACAAGCAAAAACTATCAATGCACACTCTGTAATATATCTGTGAGTGTGTGTGTGTGTGTGAGAGACACAAAACTGAAAGTAAATATTTGTTTAAAAGCAAGAGTTTTCGTGGAATTTGAGCAAAGTCGCAGGAGCTTGCAAAGATGGTGGGTGGCTTCACAAGAGCTTTAATATTTTGTTGGTTTCTCAATGCATTCGAAAAATCGTAAAATGCTAGTTTGCAAATATCCGACGAAGGCAAGCATACGCACATGCAAACGTATGTATCTACAAACATTCATTCGAGTTTAACTAAAAATAGAAAGCAGCAGAGTAGTACTTAGTATTTAGATAGCTGCATACTATATGTATGTACATACATATGTATTTATTAGAAACCCGTCAGCTTGTGTAGATATTTGTTCAAAATGTCCCAGGCTATGAACTGAGCTCCCTTCAAGTGTCGTGTTCTTATGTAACTATAAATAATGCGTATGTGCGTGTAGCTGTATACAAATGTGCATATGTATGTTTTGTAACATGTTTATTAGGGTGGAGCAAAGGAAAAATATGTAAATTTTTGAATTTAGAAATTCTAATTGGTCGAAAAAGTTCCGTAAAATGCCCACATTGAATTGTGTTAAAGTTTTCCGATCGGATAATTTAATATTTCTCATTTTAGTTTTTGTAATTGTTTTTTTTTGCTTTTTATTATTTCGTTTTTTATAATTTTTTGTACTTTTCCACTAATTTTTTTTTAAATAAAATTTTTGTATTATCATTATTTTGTATTAGATAATTTTTAACACTATAGCCCTAAAAACTCTTAAATGTGCTTAGTTGAGAACTCAACCACTGCTTATTTTGATCGCACCAAGTAAGTCGGATCTTCAACTGTATTAATTTTATACCTTTCCCATTTTCTTTCGCAGTTAGGCTTAATTTTATTAATTTTTTTGAACGAAAGCGAAATCACAAAAGTGGCATAGAACAGTAACACCGGCACATAAAAAAGTGGTGTGTGCTCTTAACCAGACCCACCTACCGGCATGTCACACTCTCAAAATTTCGAGTAAATTGCGAAAAATGCCAACAGAAAAATCGCTATTTTTGCCATTTACTCGAAATTTAGAGGGTCTAGCAGCCAAACGGAGATCAGATTCGGATTCAGCTTGTCGAAAAACATGTCGGTAGGTGGGACTTTTTAAACCATACTTTGATAGATTTTTCAAAACTTTAAGGCGCTTGCGGCGACCGTAAATATTATCCGATCGGAAAGTGGTTTAACACAATTAAATTTGATCCTCTTGCGCAGCTTTGCCGCACTTAAAATTTCAAAATCGAAAAATAGATTTTTTTCCGCTTCACCCTATTGTTTATGTGCGTGTGTTATCACGTTTTCTTGTGTGTGTGCATATGTACGTATTTCTGCAATTTTCTACACAAACTAGTATTTACATCGTCGAAGTTAAATGTTTGTAAATATTAAAACAGAAGTGATGAATTGGAAGGAAGTTCAGTCAAATGGGGTCAGTAAGATATTTTGAAGGGAAGTTATTGAAGAAAAATAAATACTTTCGCTTGCGTAGCAGAATTCACTGAAAGTAATGTAAGTAGATATTTAGTTAGTTACGTATTTGAAAGAAATTTAGAAAATACTAGCAGACCCGGCGAAGGTCGTTCCGCCCAAAATTATATTTTTAATTTAACCATTTTGATCCAACATTTTCTCCAACAGTCCACGCTTACGATTTCCATTAGCACATTCATCGGCTAAGATTATGGTTTGGTGGTCGTTTGCCGCCTTAAATAACCTAACGAAGGTGTTATGTCCATGAAGAAGTTCCCTGGTTGCAACAATGATCCGGATCTATACTGAATCTTCCCTAGAAACTTTATAGCTGGTGGCAATTTCAAAATGGATGCGTATCCTTGTTCAACAGAAATACAATATACATACATAGACTGAGATGAAGTACCTTAAAAACCAGTTTCACGAAAGCAATTTAAGTGAAAAATTATGTTTCTATCAGGTTTTATATTAAATTCAATTAAAAAAATATATTTCGACAGGTGGTGATTTGAGATTTGCCACTGCACAACTTAACCCTGGTGTGTTGGAATGAAGCTTTAACGCATAATAATATTGGCAAATCACATCCATTGGGCCAATCGTAACACACGAGAGTTCGATATACTCAATGGTGCAACAGGTCGATTTAGACTGACATTCTCGGCACCTTTTCTCACTTAACGATTTTAGTAATAACTCGACCTCAGCATCACTTCACCGCTCTTTTTTGCAATTGGACTGTCTCAACTGTGTCCAGTACATGTTTTGAATATTCGCCAAATCGGATCATAAAAAAAGATTTTTAGTAATAACTCAACTCCAGCGCCAACTGGCGTGTTCAATTGTCAAACTAAACTATCCAGAGACCCACTCAAACACACACACATAACTTTGTTGAAATCCCTCCAGCCATTCAGGATTTCACTCACAAACATACCTATGTACACTTTCAAAGATAAGGCAAAGGCAGTACGTTTGTACTTTGCCATTCCCTCTTTTTAAAGAGCCCATTTTTCTTCATGAGTATGTGATTGATTTCATATATCTCCAAACCAAGTTCCAGTACTCTACCATGAACATTTCCAGAGATATCTGATGACCAAACGGCTGAACCGATTTCAATTATGTAAAAAGTACTATTTTGGACCTCCGTGTGGAAGGTTTTTCGATTAAAAAAAATCAAAACTTTTTGTTGTTATTGCCAAAATATTAAGAAAGCTAAGACGTCATGATTTCACAATTTCATAGAGTTTTCCGTGTACAATGATAATCGACCATCCCTATTTCTAAGGAAAAACAAAGTTGTTGTTTTTATTAAATTCTTAGCATTTTTATCATATTTACTCACCTTCTAAACCTTCCCTGGACTTCCACAAATAATTCAAGACCAAAATTAGTCAAATCGGTCCAGCCGTTCTCGAGTTTTAGCGAGACTAACGAACAGCAATTTATTTTTATATATATAGATAAGAATGATAAGAAGATTTAAACAACAAAAGCTATGGCGGTGATAAAAGTAATGTCAGTAGAAATGCTTACTAAAATCAGATAAAATTTATGTAACTTGACAGAAGTTGGAAGCTGAAAAAAATTTTAAAATAAGCGCTTATAATATGCCTAAAAAACTACAAATACATACATGTAGATTATAGAAGGGTCTTTATTCTTATATTATTAGAAATCAATTAATAAATCAGGAACTTTTTTTTTTTAAAGCATTTTCGTGACTTTTCGAGATTTTTACAAGCTTTAAGCTTCCAAAGTACATACATTCAATTAATAATTCGATTTTTATTTTAACTTTTCGGCATTTTTTCGACCTTTTACTAAACGTTCAGAGCGGCCGATCTTCTCTATCGGTGGTTGGGAGTAAATTGGCAAATGCAACGGAAATGGTTGGGACAAAAACAAGTGCTTCTTAAATGTCCCAAAAAGGTCCCAATATACAGTTGAAGAATAAGATTCAGATTACGACTAATATAAGCACGAAAGTAAAGCTGAATATATACATAGATGAATAAGTGACAAAGGCAAAAGTAAAAATTTTATTAAAAAACTAGCACATACCCGGCGTGTTTCACTGCACCTTAAAAGTATTTCATTAATGTTATCAATTTAATTAAAGAAAAATTTTCTAACAGGTGGCAACCCTCCTCATAAATATTTTCGGCAGTAAAATTTCCTAAACCTCTTCAGTTTGATACCCATATTGCAATATTCAATTGATCTAAACAGGTAAATTAAATTAAAATCTTCAAACAGGTGGCAACCTTCAACAAAAATACTTTCGGTTGTAAGCCTTTTTAAATCTATTTCTCTTGACAGCCTTATTGCAATATTTACTTTATCTTATCAATTTACTTAAGCTTTAATTTTTGAACAGGTGGCAACTACCTCATTTTTCTTCTATATTTTAAATTAGACCTCTAGCAATACATCGGTGAAAACTGCATTCAATTCTATGCCTTCGTTTTCGAGTGCGGCGCGTACAAACACACATACAGACTGACGAAAATTCTAAAAAATTGTTTTGATTTGGCTTCTGTTGTTCAAATAAAGGCCCGCCATATGAATTTGTACAGACATCGGCCTAGTACAATTTTATTATATGTATAGATAAAAACAAATATGCGTAAAGATAAAGGCAAAAATGAAGAACTAGATAAATTTAAGCAATATATGTACTTATATAGTACATACATATGTACTAGAGGGCTGCATGAATTCATTCAAACTTCTAGCCAAACAGAATACAGTAGATTTGAATATTTTACTTTACATACAAAACACTCAGCGTTTGGAATTTTGTAAGTTATGAATATACATTTTGTTTAAATTTTCTACCTTCAAATGGAAGAATGTGAATGAATGAATGGAAAACATTCAAATCATTTAAACTCATTTCGGTAAAAGTTTTTTTCTTCAAACAAGTTTTTTCGTATGTAATAGGAGCGCAGCAATACATACATACATACATATGTATGTTTGTACATATGTGCATGGCAAAAATATTTTTGGATATTCATACAAAAAATTGTCATTTATTTCAATTCAATTTATTTTCACTTTGTTAGAATATTATAATTTCGACACAAATATCAGAACAGCTATACACTCAAATTCAAAAAAACTTTAAGCCAAAATCATTCATTCGTTTTGTATATGAATAATTCATAAGCCGTTTTGAATGCATTCATGCAGCCCTCTAATATGTACATATAAGGAAAAGGGTAAAGATAAATATGTAAATGAAGAAAAAAATTAAAAATTAAATTATATTTCAGGAAAAAGAAGAGGATGAGGATGCATCTAAAAGTAAAGATAAAGCAAACAAGATTAGGAAAAAGTAATTATAAACAAATAATTTTTAAGCAAAAAACAAAACCGCCTTCAATTCTCATATAAAAATTTGAGATTATCGTTAATTTCTTCATGATACGATGATCGGATTTAAACCAAATTAATATGGGACCACCTCTAAAAAAAATAATTATACAAATCGGTTAACGTGGTTTAAAGTTATGCGGCAACATACATAAAAAAAAACAAATATTCCGACGAACTGATAACCTTCTCCTTTTTTGAAGTCGGCTAAAGCAAGGATATACAAATGAATGTAGATAGAGACACAGATATGTAGAGAGAACTCAGCACTCATATGCTCAGCACATTTTAACTTATGGCACCTGAGCTTAACACAAGCAAACTCATCACACCTCACTTAGACTCATCATATTGTACTTAAACTCATCACACCTCACCTAAATTCACCTGAACTTACTACACCAAAACTCGCCACAGCTTATCTCACAACTGAACTAACCACATGATATTAGATCACATCACATGATATAACGTGACATTACAATACACGATATGGCATCACATCACATGACGTGACGTGATATCAAATAACATGTGACATGGCATCACATAATATGATATCACATGACATAACATCGCATGTTATCAAATAAAATAAAGTAACTTGACATGACATGAAATCGTAACACATCACATCAAATCACATTCCATTACATCACATAAAATCACATCATTAGCGATGCAAATCAAAAATAAATTTGAATAATTGAGTTGTGATTAGATATGATTACAATCACGCAACTCATATTTAGATTGAGACTAATACAAGAAGGTAAGGGTGAAATAACACAAACGGCAATAACGCAAAATTTGCTTTATTTCACTTTTAAATGGGAAATAATACCAAAATCTGAGTTTTGCTTTATTTTCAACAAGGGTTGGAAACAAAACAAATTTCGCCTTATTTCCCATTGCTTATTTATACTATTTGTAAAAAAAAAAAACAGTTTACTGACAGAAGGAAAAAATACAATTAAACAAAAAATGTGATATAATTCATATGAAGAAAGTAATATTCACAAAATATTTTTACTTATGAAAAGTCTAACAAAATATAGGAAAAGAGTCGTCTTTAATAACTGCTCAACAAATTGGACATAGGCCTTTTGTATGAATTTTATCTGCATGCTTTTTTAAATGTGTTGAAAACATTGCTGGAAAACCTTAAAATGTTTGCATGGAACCATGGCGCAATAAACAGGTGATGTTATTAAACAGATTTCTTGCTTTATTTTCTAACTACTCAATTGTTAAGTTTAAAAGTTGGTCTTATTGCTCAACGAGAAATGAAGTAAAGCAAGTTTGTGTTATTTCACATTCAATTGGGAAATAACACAAATTTGTGTTATTGCCGTTTGTGTTATTTCACATATTATTTATGCAAATGTACTCGTTAATATTTGTTTTGCCTAATAATTTGTGGAACGGTCATAAATGATCCGTAAACAAACCGAAACGTAGGTACGTAACCAATGTTAAATACTTTGCACTCAACACGAACTTGGTGGCTACATTAATCGGCAATAAATAATATACAAATACACACGCCTACATAAATGCTTACACGTGTAACTATTTATGTTCACTTCAATAATATTTTGCACACAAATTGTCATTATTCAAAATAAGTTAGCTGCGATTTATTTATTTGCTTATGCAGTGAATGTTTTGGCACCACCAACAAAATTCAGCTGGAAATTGAAACGGAAATTTGTTTTTAAATGCATGCGAAGTTGAGTTTTGATTTTGTTATTTTGCGCTTGATTGGATGCGAATTGGTGCTCCAACCAAAAAAATGCGTAAATAAAATTTGTAATCATTTATGAATTGACAATGTAAATGTGTGCGGATATAGCATACCAGCGGTGCGTGTGGCGGTTTAAGTGATTTTGGATTTGTGCATTTGCCATAATATTTTAAAATAATTTGCAAATACTCAGAAGCAAAAACATTAAATTTAATAAAAACAAAAAAAAAAATTTGAAATAGAAGAAAAATATGTTTTGATCCAGCATGCATTTTGGTGTTATGTTTTGGGTAGGTTACGCTGTTGGACACATTTTTTTGATAATTACTCACCCATATTACAAAGTTTTTGTATGTGTATTAAAATTACTTTTAACATTTCAATTTTTTGCTGTCATACAATAAAGTCGAAATCAGTTGACAGCTGAACTTGATTGCATTGCATGAAATAAATTGGTTGCTAATGAAATTTTTCCCGCACAAATGTAGACCCGAAAAAAACAATTGCCAAAAGGAAGAGAAATTAAAATTGAAATGATCATCCTCAATGGAAAGCTCAGTTTAAATAATGTTGTTATGTGGAAATTAAATTTTCGCAATAATTCGACCAATATGGATGTAATCAAAAAATTTAATGTTGAGAAAAATTGTCTAAAATTAGCAAATTAATAAAAGGAAAGAGTAACGGAAAAAATAAAATGTCGCATTATATTCATGTAATATTTTAAATTTGCTAAATCTTTGTACATTCATATATATGTATGTAAATATACATATGTACATATCTACAAATGTATATGAACATATGAATGCCTCAAAATAAAAGTCATTTGTTTAACTCTAATCTTTTGGTAAATTAAAATCTGCACTTCATTTTTTCAGTTAATTTAAAAGTGGACATAAATTTTGGCTTTTTGGAGACTGAACATAATTTATTTGGAAAACTAAAAATTGTGCATAAATTTCGGTATTTTTAAAATTGGACATAATATTTTCAATAACTAAAGGCTGATTATGGTTAAATCTCGGCACACGGTTTTGAACATTAAAAGCTGAATATAAATTTTTTGGTCATTAATAACTGGACATAATCGGCCCCATCGCCAGTTCCACGCGAGCAAATATTCTCAAAAATTATAGCAAAAAACATAAACAATGTTTCCCGGTTTGCTTTGGTTCTGCCCGTTAAACTATGGGAATGATTTATTCACATGGAATTGGCGATAAGACCGATTATTTTCGTGAAATATAGGCTGGATGTAATTTTGGAGGTAATTTAAAAACTGGAAATATTTTTATTGTCACTTAAAAACTGCACCTAATTTTGGTAACTCTTAAACATGAGTAAAACTTTTGGTAAGTTGAAAACTATGCATAATCTTTGATCATTTAATGACTGGATATAATTTGTGGATGAAAAAAAACTTCTGTAAAAAATATTGGTAATTCAAAAAATCTTAATTAAGCTAGTAATTTTTACGCAAAAAACAAAACCGCCTTCAATTCTTATATAAAAAGTTTAGATTATCATTAATTTCTTCATGATTCAATGATCGGATTTAAACTAAATTAGTATGGGACCACCGGTGAGGTAACACCTTTTCTTCAAAAGAAGAAATATAGAAATCGGTTGACGTAGCCCAAAGTAATGCGGTAACATACATAACAAAAAATAAAAAAAATACCGACGAATTGATCTCCTTTTTACAACGCTTTTATTAACTTGCAATTTTGTGTTCCAGAAACTTTCAATGTTGTGTTCCAGAAACTTTCAATGTTGTGTGTCCGACACCATAAAGCAAAGCTTTGAAAAGCTCCTATAAAAAAGCATAGTGAATAGGGCGAGGTAGATGACATCTAGATGTCGCCCTATGTACTACGTTTGCTAGACCGGAAATAGACGACACGCCATTTCTTTAAATAAAATTAATTGTTGCTCGTTTGTATGTACATACATATGTAAATGCATGTGTGTGCACCCTTCTATTAATATCGTTGAATTATTTTAATATCTATTGCAAACTTTTATTCAGACAGGACTAAAAGGTAGAAAATAAATAATATAAAAAAAACTTTTTAATATACAACGCTTTTATAAATGGACTAAAAAG
>NW_023458557.1:23482204-23493162 GCF_013731165.1 Rhagoletis pomonella | reverse complement strand
AGAGTTTGGTCAAACATATGATTCAAAAGAGTGGCGATTGTTCATAGACGGCAATAAACTGAGTTTGAAGGCTGTATTATTGCATATTGGTAACAAAAAGCCTTCTATCCCGATTGCACATGCAGTAAATACAAAGGAAACCTACGAGGAAATGCAAAAAATACTCAAATTTATCAAATATGAAGAGCATGATTGGAAAATATGTTCTGATCTCAAAGTCGTTGCAATAAGATAAAGGAAGGTATTTTTGTTGGACCACAAATAAGAAAGTTGTTCAACAATAATCAATTCAAAGGACTACTCTCATCAGTTGAGGCAGCAGCGTGGGAATCCTTTGAAAAGGTCGTTGCTTCTTTTCTCGGTAGACACAAAAGCCCTAACTACGAGCAGATAGTGAACGACCTAATCAATAATTATGCGAAAATGGGCGTAAATATGTCTTTAAAAATTCACTTTCTCCACTCACATTTGAGCTTTTTTCCGGCAAATCTTGGCGACGAAAGTGATGAACATGGCGAAAGGTTTCATCAGCAAATGAAATTAATTGAGAATCGATATCAAGGATTCTGGGACGTCGCAATGATGGGTGATTACTGCTGGTTTCTCATAAGAGAAACCGATCCTAAACTGAATAAGCGTCAAAGTAGAACACATAATTATTTCGACAACATAGTAAAATCAAATTAAGATAAAGATTGTTAGAATATAGTATAAACATAAATAAATTTAAAAAAAAAAGTTAAAAATATGGGTAATTTCATTCATAAATTGAACTTTTAACTCAATAGAAACAGAGCATAGCTAGATATTTCACTCTCCTTTATACCATACATACGTTTTGAGGTATACGTTGAAATTGCACAACCTGGGTATTTTTATTTGATCGCTTATAACTTACGTAGTTTTGCATCGATTTTCTTCGATGATAGCTTATTTTTTTTGTAATACAACAGAGCTTAGGGAGAAAAAAAAAATCTGCAAAAAAATAAAAGATTTTCGAGATCCTTCCCGCAAAGTACAATTTTTTTTTATATTTTTACAAAAAAAATTGAAAAAAATCGGTAATGATTGTTCGTTATCTTTGAATCTACAGGGCCTAGCAAAAAGTGTTGTATGCACAGTTTATAGAAAATTTTATTACCTTTTTAAAGCTTCAAACCGTTTTGGAATTGCTTAATTCGTTCTTGAGATATACATGATTAAGTGGACCCAATTTTTTTTTTTTTGCAAAAACGGTAAATTGCAAATATCTCAAAAACGGTACCATAAAATTAAAAATAACCTTGATTTTCGGAATCAGGGGGTGATTTTACATACGAATTTCATAACGGCGTCTCTGGTAAATTTTGGCCGTCGACCAGTGTAATTGTATGTACATATGCATATATATATGTGAAGTATTATATTAGGTCAGCATTTAAAACAACAAATAAAATTGATTCCAAACATTAGCATAGATTATGGAATGAATTATTTTTTAGTTATATTCATACATGCATATTTATATATGTTTGTATGTACGTATTTATGTATATATGCACGTATATATGTATGTACATATGCATGTATTTTGTCTTTACAGAGAAAAGTAAGTAACGAAGATATTATAATCGTTTGTGCCGCAGAAACAAAAAACAAGGAAGCACTTGCTAACACCCCCAAAATAGTTTTCTACTTGTAGCAGTTATGCTGTATACCTGAATGAAATATAGTCCTTGGTGAAAAAATTTATTTGTGGCCTGTTGTTCAAGGACATGTGTACATATGTATGCATGTATATATGGATATGTAGACATGGGAAAATTTGCATAAACAAAGAATAGAGACCGGTTCGCATACAACTTTGGCGTCGAATTTCAAAGCAGCCGTCCACATATCCAAAATTTGGCAACGCTAAGGCCAACACAAAGCAGAAAGATCGCTGCGTCGGTCGCCAGCTGTTGCAAATAAATAAAATTAAATGAAATGTTTTTTCCTTTTAATCAAATGAAGGCAAGAAATATATTTTTCATGCTATTATTGATATGAAATATTAATTTATTTCTCGTTAATATGTTAATTTAGTGGCCAAAGTAGTCTCTGCCAAGCTTCATTGTAGAACGCATACTTTTAACGTGCGTTCTGTCAAACCAACGCCAACTACAAAGTCAACGCGAAAGTTCTATGTGGACCAGCCTTAATTATCAAATAGTAGTTTGTATTATCCTACATACATATATATTAAAGGTCTGCATCGGAATTCAGTTTGCTTCACTGTGAAGTTTTTTTCAAATATGTAAACTACTCATACTTTAACAAAAAGGGCATGGAAGGAAGAGAAGTGAAAATTTTGAGCACTGTATACATGAAAAAAGTACTCAAACAAAATATGTTCCGAAAAAAAGAAAAACATAAACAAGCAGTACTATGGTGTTAAACTTCTACAAAAAATATGTTCCTTCACAAGTATTTTTTGAGTATTTTTGGAAGTTTTCGTTTAATAAATACTACATAATGTTAACAGACATGGAAAAACAATGTAGGGAATTATCAAGGCTAATACCCAGCTAGCCCAATGCCGAGCGAGAGACAGAAGGGACTCCCACAGCAACACCTCGAAGGAGCGTTTTAAAATATGGGATGAATAAGCATTCCATATGGGTTATCTGCGGATGACCTGTTAAAGAAGAAACGTTATTTTTACCAAACTTCTTCACCGATCATAACCAAATTGCGATGTACATATCTACTGGAAACCTTCCAAGGATGGTCCTAGGCCAATAAAAAATTCGATATATCAAGGGCGCGTGCGTATTTGCGGTAGAGCTTTGGAATTTGGTTGAGTGATATATGAAGACAAACCCAAACTTTCGAAGGGAAAATTACGTTATTGGAAAAGGGGGCGTGCCACCGCCTATACAAAGATAAATATCGTCCACTAACTGCTGTTGTTGCAGCTAAAAACGATTCTGTGCTAGAAAGGATGCACATGGATCGGCATGTGATATACCGGGAGAAAGAAGGATCGTTGCACACTAGCAAAAGTCAAATACAAATGATGTTGCAAAAAATAATTTAATAAATTTGACGTGCTTTTGTCGTTGAGTTTTAGAACGCTGTTACACCTTTTGCATGCCACAATATTGTCGATTTCTTGTCCGTCTTCATTTTGATTTCCTGGGTAAAACTCCCACACCCTGCTTCTACCTTGCCTTTGTACCAATTTATATTCTCCGTTTGAAATTTTTGTTTTAATTTGCGCATTGGTGGGATTTTGGATGGTAGGCGTTTCAGTTTCCATTGCTGATGCTAAATTTAATGGTGATAGCTTAATAACACAGGTTTAGAAAAAAAAGTGTATGCATATTAAACCAAACCTATATATCCTTATGTTATTTGACACGCTGAATGCGAATCCGAAACCCGTTAGCCTCCACCACGTCAATTTGTGGTCAGTTGAAGGCCAAGTAGGGAAAAATTCATTGAATAAACCTGGAAATTCAATAAATTCGTAAAGATGACCTGGAGGAATCAAGGGACCCCCATATTCGGATTCAGCGACAACAAAAACAAAAAAACATTATTTTTATTGAATAAATTGTTTGTCGTATTTGACCCTCAACTGACCTCGAACCTGACATTATGGAGGTTAACGGACCTCTGATTCGGGTTCTAAAACCCCACATATATGAATTTTCAGGTTTATTCAATGCATTTTTCCCTGCTTGACGTTCAACTGACCACGAACCTGACGTGATAGAGGCTAACGGACCTCGGATTCGCATTCAGCCTGTCGAATAACATAGGGTTTGGTTTAATATGCATAAACTTTTTTTTGTAAACCTGTGTAATTTTTATCAATATTTGTTTATAATTAAAACATTTTTCTTTTATATTTTACTCACTTCTTTAAGATAAATTTTCTGCGGATCACACGAACGAGAGTTCAAATAATACACAATGCAAAATGTTAGCTAACCCCTAATTGCGCGAAACAATAAAATAAGCCCCCTTTCTTCAACGAATCAAATTCGACAATGAAAATAAAATTTATGAATTTTCTTAACATTATGTTAAATGATAACATTTTGAAAGAAAAAACTTCATAAGTATTCGTATACTTCCTATGAACTTTTCAAATACTGCTGAATTCAATCAACATACTCAAGTGTTTTGGAAAAGCGAAACAGTGTTTTATGTAGCAGAGCACTGTTGAGTAACATTGCTCAGTTATTCAAATTTATGATGTTCTCTTTTTTTCTTCCTATCTTTTTTAGTACTCTAAAATTTATGTTCCATTTACTCATGTACACATGTGAAGAGTATTTCTGCTGGTATATTTGCAGACCTTTAATATATATGTATGGGGCTAAACCAGGAATATTCATTTATGTTCTCATTTATACATATGTAACATAGTTACTTAGTCAAATTACTTAGTAATTACTTGTATGTAAGAATACAACAACAAATTATTTATTAGAAGCATTGCCCCTTGCATATTGAAAAAAAGTAATAAAAGCCTTCAAAAAAGCAAAATCGCTACAGCGAAAAGTGTTTGAAAAACAGCATAAATTCAAATCCGCATAAAAAAGAACCGCATAAAAAGAGACCTAAGTGTATAAGTTGAAATTTTATAAGAAATTATTGAACATTAAAAACATTATACCTACATAGATATGTATGCACATATGTGCCTGCCTAGTAGATAAAACTGGTCCAAATAGCACGAATCTATTCTTCTGTGCATGAGAATATATACAAACATATGTGTATATACATATGTATGTATATACATATCTGCATGCGTGCATACAATCCTTTACTCGAAATTCTTAGTCCCCTTTCAGACATTTCAAGTCTTGAAAGCAATTTTTTTCGCATTCTCTTTTGCGTTTTCTATTTGCTTCCACACGCATCAACTTTAATTGAATTCAAGTTCTTGGTTCTTTCAATGGGAAGCAACGAAAAGATAAAAAGAGACAAGAAAACTTGAAACGAATTGACGGTACGGAGGTATCTGTACTCTTCCTCTCTCTTCTCACCTCCTTCGCCTACGAACGAGCAGACTTGAAAGCAAGACTTGCCGTGTCTGAAAGGGGACTTAGTTGCTGCAATTTTTATCCCATACATTTTTGCCGACCAAACAACGCGATTGCCTGTCTAATCTGCTTGCCTCATTTGCCTCGCTCGTTTACTCGCCTCGCTCGTCTGCTGCTGCAAATGAGTGCCTCGCTCGCAACGACGCCCTCGCGAGGGCAGAGCTAATGAGGCCCTCGTTTGCTTGCGGCTCTACTCATGCCCTCGTTTGCTTACTCGCTCGCTGGCTGCTCAGCGCGTGCGCTCGTACTTAACGAGTGCTCATTTGCAAACAGCCTCGCGTGTTACTCGTGTGTTGCGCTAGCTCAGAGCAAACTAACGAGCGAGCGAGGGGCTAAAATGTGGCAAATCCGAACCCTGGTTGTGATACTCGGCTTGGATGTTTAACGTTCTCGTTTTGAACTAATAGTTGATGGACTCTAGTTACATTAAGGTTAAGGTGAACCTTGATTTCACGGCAACTCATACCTTTTTCAACAGCTAGCCGCCGAATCGTTCTCTTACATCGTTCGCCAATCTCTGATTTTCTGCCACTGCGTTTGGTAGTCCCATAATTTTTGGGGTTTTTCAAGAAATTCGCAATAGTATTTCTATGGCGTCCGATTTTCGCAGCTATACCAATTGCACACCACTTTCCCTTTGGCCAATTATAAATCCTTGTTCTTTTTCTGTTAAACTGGTACCACGTGGCATTTTTATAAAATGTTCAAATTTTCCGCGAGTTGTGATTGCAAAAAATATTAATCTTTACTACGCCTGTAATTTTTTATCAAAGTAATTGTTTCACTTCACGTGTTGACATTTTAAACAACGAGAACAATGCTTTGCACATATACTTTTTTCCTAAGAAAGGTATTAGACACAAAAAGTGTTTATATAACAGGGCTATGAACAGAGGTTTATGAAAAATTAAAAAATGCCAATATACTAAACAAACAACGCCTTGTGTAATATACTTCAAAAAAAGAAAGTACCGATGCAAATAAGATAGATGAAGGTAACAATTAAAATGCACATAAAATTATTTCACTGAGGTAAGTCTTAAAGTGTAATCTTATAAGCAAGCATGTAGTTAAATCTCAAAAATTTATTAGGCTGGCAAACTCTTGTTGTTGTACTCGTGTGGTTGTGTAATCATATGTACACACACATACATACATACAAATAAACCTATTTATGTCCCTGCAGTGGTTTAATTTGATCGAAATAGATTTCGGTTTCGCAGCCAATTGACAAAGAGACCATTGAATATGCGACTTGTCGACATCTCCGTCGTCATCGTCGTTAATGTTCAGGGGGTAAATGAGAAGATTAGAGTAGGCCGCCGAAGGCGACGTATGCTAAACGAAGCAAATAATAATTAAGTGCAAATTAGAATTGTCGCCGTATGGTGCTAGCGGCGAGAGAGAGGGCTGTGATCGGTCGCTAGTTGATGGTCGATGGTGTATGGCCATTGGCCAAATGATGATGGTGGCAGTAACGGTATTTGTATATAGTATACATACAAATGTAAGTCTTAGCACAATTGGGGTATTCACAACGGTGTTGTAAGTGTCGTATTGTTGTATGTCGTTAACTTTAAACACCTAAAGTACTATCAAAGTCATATTATGAATTTTCGCAGTGTTAAAATATGGTTGGTTATGGTTTTAAGTTAAGTTGTACGAGTATAAATGAAAGTTTACTTTTCGTACGCTTGTTTGCACAAATGTTGGCGATTATGTTTCTAAGTGCCGTCGGTCTTTTATCTCGCTTTATTTACTCGGTTGCGGGTATGCGAGTGGGTGTTTGCGTGCGCATGTGGGCGTGTATGCATGTGTGTTCCTAATGGGCTTGTTTGCGCTATGTAGGCATGTGTGTTTGTGTGTGTGTTTTTTTGTGCTAATTGCAACGCATACTAATTAGTGGCTTGTGATTGTTGTAATCTGATGTGAGAAATTGGATGTGCACACAACAGTTCAACGTCGTAGATTGTGATTGCTAATGTGTCTTTGTTGCTCTCTGCTTATCTGCATTTGTGATCTGTGTAAGTGTCCTAACACTTACCCTCCCATCCGAGGCCATATTTGCCTAAAGCGTCCGATTACGCTACTTATTAACGCTCGAGTGCGTCTTATGGTTATGCAGCCCACAGTTTGTTTAAGGATTTTACCCAGGCAGCTGCTTTCATGATTAATTCACTCTTCAACCAGTTTGCGTTTTTCTGGTTTTTTTTTGGCTTTTCTGAACGAAGCTGATGTGACGTCAATTACATATTTAGATACGTAAAAGTCAACTGTGGCAATTGCTTTCTTGCACATACGAACACAACTAATGAAATATTTATTTTTTCTCTGAATGTTTTTTATGCATTAAAACAAATCTTCCGTAAAAATAATTGAGTGGGAGTATTGATTACACTGTGGCATAATTTTTACGATGTTAATCAAATTTTGTGAAGGGTAGTCTTAATGCTTGATAGCCAACCATAAAAGCTTTTTGGCCTCCCCTTATTAGGCTTGGCTGCCTAGCCATTGCTTGGCCTCCAAAGAATCGTAGATGGGGTGACTCCCTTACACAAGTGGTTTGAAACCCCAGACATTGAAGCTCGTTCTGCCAAAGACCACTTCAATAGATGATAGGATTATTTAGAATACCCGTCAGTGTACTTATTCATGTTTTCGCGTGCAGTAAGGGCTGAAACTACTCAAAAAAGGGCGGCGAAAATTTCCGCCTGAACAATAAGAAGGCGCTCACAAGCCTTTGGACTTCGTGGGTGCATTGCACAAAAAAACCTACCTGGAGTCTAAGGCCTTGTCGGTAGGATGCCTCATACGCGTTTTTCCACCAGACTGGAGTAAACCAAACTTAGATTTGTCGTTACACAGAAATACACAAATAAATCCCTTAATATTAGACTGCTTAACCTTTCTTTGCCCATTTTAAAAATATAGCGTTGTTTTTTTTCTAGTAGGTTTTAAAATTTATCTGCCCTTTAAATACAAATTTTGTTCTGGAAAAATGCGTTTGAAGGGCAAATAAATTTTAAAACCTACACGAGAAAACAACTCTAAATGTAGATATTTAAATTACTAAAAGCAAACGTATGGCTTTTCGAGTCCACTCACTTTATCACTAAGACAGATATAAATCCAGGAGTTAAAGATATAACTGCGCGTTCCTAATGACGTGACTAGCGAAAAAAAACCAAGTCGGAAAATAATCTTAAATTTTTTATTAAGCAATCTTCGAATCCCCATATCTTGATCTGACAATAACCGTGAGCGTCTACTTTATGCGTAACGGTACTCATAAATTGCTGTTGAGGTTTTCAAAAAAATGTGTGCAGCCGTTTTATTGTTTAGCACATCGTTTCCAATTACAATACCAACACAAGATAGACGATGTATCTTTAAATCCTTCCTGACGGAAAGTGTGAGTTTTTTTTTTAAACCAACTAATTGAAAAACTACTTTAAAACCAATGCAATGAGTAAGTTCTTCGAATTTGTATACTCTTTTTGCTCAAAAAAACAATTTGTATCTTGGAAGCATGATAAAAATATAGTAAGGTAGAACCGCTGAGAGTCACTTTTAAAATTCTTGACGTTTCCAAACAATTTAATTTTTAAATTTTCTCACAAACTCACACACACATTTTCATTTTCAATCTCAAGCAACAACAATTTCGAACAATTTCATTTTTTTATTTTCACATTTATATGATTTTAAAATGTTGGCAAACTTCAAAAAAAAATCATGGCCGACAAATTGAGAGAACGGTTATACCTTGCTATGTTTTTATCATGCTTGGAAGTATGAAAAAGTATCTATGAAGTGCAGAACGAAAGCGTATTCGAACAAAACATATTGACTTTGAAGTTTCTTAAGCCAAATTCATTTTAAAGTAGTTGAAAATACATGCAGGAAAAGGCAATTGACTGCTTCCTAGGACATCGCCATATTAAATAAATGAGTTCGTTGCAGGTAAGGTAAAGGAGAATTTCAATTGGTTATCATTAAAAATAAAGTAGTTTATAAATTACTTTCAAACTATTTCAATTTCCTGCAGGGTCAAGACGCCCAACGAAAGTTGACGCAAGTGATGTTACGAACACAAGACTGGCTTCGTTTATATGGGCTCATACTAGTGACGCCGAAAACAGAATTATTTATTACTCTTTACCAGATGGCAAACCCCTTTCAAAATAGAGATGCGTGTAAACAGCGACATTCTGACAACCCAAAAAGCGGTGAAATATCTCAGAATTAGACTAGATTCAAAACTGATATTCATCGAACAACTAAAATATGCTACAGAAAAAGCTGCGAATGCAACAGCGGCATTAAGTAGATTAATGGCGAATACCAGCGGATCTCTGCCAGCGAGGCGTAAAATGCTTATGGAGATAAGCCATTCCATCCTACTTTACGGTTGTGAAGTGTGGGCCGACACATTAAAAACCAAAATACAGAATAAAACCACTCATTGCAGTGCAAAGAATGATGTCTCATGATGCCGCAGCCTTAGTAATTGCGGGCGTAAAACCAATAGATTTACTTGCTGATAAGAGAAAGCAGTACTATTTATTCAAATCATCCTGAATCCTCTCCCGAGACAGTAACAAATAAAGAACAAGTAAGAGGAGCGCTGTCTTCGGCTATGCCGAAGGCTTCATACCTTTCATGAACATCTACAAATTTTACTTTGACAGATTACTGCTTTTGAATACATCTGCATACATCGATAGAGGAGTTCCATACCTATATAAAAAATCGCATCTGAACAATCAGAGGTATTGAAGATATACCTTATATTAGCACCAATCTAAGTGATTTTCACTGCTATGTGATCGGTATGTAAACCGGTAACACAATTTATTGGGTTTAGTTTCCTACATAAAGAAGATATATCGCAAAAACTGGTATCTGAACAATCAGTGCTATAGGAGATAAAGCTTATACAGCATAGATTTTGACGATTTTCCCAGTAGACTTTGTATTATTATTTATAAAATATCTTACGAAATTTATCGCTTTTAGCTATTCAAATAAAGAAGTTTTACAGTAAAATCCCATATCTGAACAATCAGATGTATGGAAGATATATATTGTAGTCATCCGATCCTTGTTATTTTCACTGTAAGTATTCTGTTAATAATGAGTGAAAATGGTGCGAAATTTCATGTTCGTAGCTGCATAAATGGAGGAGTTATGATAAAAGACCTCATATCTGAACAATCAGTTGTATGGGGGCTGCAGGTTATAGTGACCCGATCTTTATTATTTTCGAGGTAAGTCTTCTGTTGATAATGAGTGAAAACAGCGCGAAATTTCATGGTCCTAGCTACATAAATGGATGAATTATAACGAAAAATCTCATATCTGAACAATCAGTTGTATGGGAGCTATAGGTTATAGTTACCCGATCTTTTTAATTTTCGCGGTAAGTTTTCTGTAGATAATTATTGAAAACAGTGCGGAATTTCATGTTCCTAGCTATATAAATGGAGGAGTTATAACGCAAAATTTTATATCTGAACAATCCGTTGTATGGGAGCTATAGGTTATAGTGACCCGATCTTTGTAATTTTCACTATAAGTATTCTGTTGATAATGGGTGCAAGTATTGCAAAATTTCATGTTCGTAGCTGCATAAATGGCGAAGTTATAATGAAAAATCTTATATCTGAACAATCAGTTGTATGGGAGCTATATGTTATAGTGGTCCGATTCTTCCGGTTCCGACAAATGATTAATACATTATAAAAATACACCCACCTACCAAATTTCATCCGGATACCTCGAAAACTGAGAGACTAGATTGCATACAAACAGACAGACAGACGGACAGACGGACAGACGGACAGACGGACAGACGGACAGACGGACAGACGGACA
>NW_023458557.1:23460466-23482194 GCF_013731165.1 Rhagoletis pomonella | reverse complement strand
ACGGACAGACGGACAGACGGACAGACGGACAGACGGACAGACGGACATGGCTAAATCAACTCAGCTCGACGTTCTGATCATATAAGTATACATTTTCATGGGTCTATCTCTTTTTGTTCTGGTACTTACAAACATCGGACCAAAGTTATAATACCATTTCATGCTCATGAAAGGTATAAAAATGCGATGGGTGTCTGGCAAAGAAGATGGGAAACCGATAAGTGAGGCAGATGGACATCTAGGCTTATTCCGAATATAATTAAATGGATTGAAAGAAAGCACGGCGAAGTGAATTACCACCTGTTTAGGCGACTTATAACACCTAGTGCCTAAAGTTATGCTACACCCCAAGCAACTGGTACCAAAGCGGATATAAAACATGTTTGTATTTATATACAAGCATGTGCAAAACTGTATATGCAAAAATTTCATGTTAGAAATTAGTTATGCACATGCACTTCTCAACTGCCGCAGAACAATACCCACTAAAGTAGTTAGTTGCTGGCACCCCAAATCATGCTCAACTTGCTTGACGCATCACACTACAATGCTCAACTTGCTTGACGCATCAACCCACACACGATGCTCAACACTCCCGCTTGATGCATCACAACTCCTCCGGAGTTGTCTCACGGGGCTCTGTACAGCTTTCAACATACAGAGGTAGTACAAGAGTTACCATTGATCACAGCGCCTACCCAATTTTTCAACGCACATACATAACCGGTGCTCTGCACTTCCGCTTGACGCACCCCCCAAAACCTCTTCCAGAGTTTTTAAACGGTAAAGCCACAGCGCTATAAGCCGTACGGACTCTGCATGACTTACAACCATGCAGAGGTGGTAACTGATGGTTATCATTGGCTCCGACGCCTTCCCAAAACATTTTTGTTTGAATAAATTTTTATGTAAATAAATTCATCCTGGTCCTGCCCTCCCACTGAGTTATTCACTACCTAGCACAGTTTTTATCCGGTCATGGGTATTTTTGAAAATACCTGTACAAAATGCAAAAGTGGGTAGCGCGGACATATCTATTGCAATTGCCTTGAAGACGATGCAGAACATACCTTTTTCCACTGTCCGAAATGCAACAGAGAACGCAACGAAGTGGAGGCACTCATTGGACAAAACCAACTGGGATTATGTGATAAAGTTCGTAGAAAGAGTATTACGTAGGAAAGAGCTCGATTTGGATGTTATCAACTAAAACACAACGAAGCGAATATGTCGAACCGACATGCCAGCTTGATGCCGGCTATAACTTAGGCGACCCTGGATGCAGGGAGACCTGAAACTGGCCCAGTCAGAGTCCATCTTGGACTCCTTGCCGTGAAGTAATGCGCGTGTAGTCTCAGGGCAGGGGAATATCCAGGGTAGGAGGAAGGATTGTTTTAGTAGCTACACCCCCCACGTAGAAGCGACGCACAATGGGACTACAGCGGCCAAAAGTAGTAAAAACGGGTTAGCGAATTCTGAAAAAGTAATTACGCAGATATATAGCAAAATATCCAGTTAACCCAAACCAAAAAGAATTTTTTATAAAAATGTTTATTTGCAATCATGAAACGAGCTTAAAGTAGGAACAATGCGAAAAAATATTTAAATTTGGATGAACCAATTTTGATTTTGTGCAAGTAATTTGAATTAATTTTTCCACTTGTGCGCATATATAAAAAGCAAATTTGATTGATGAGCAGTTTTTGGACATATCTGTGGTCAAGCACTGCTTTAAATTTTTATAAACCTTTTGAAATGTAAAAAAAGTTTACTTTGAAATTCTACATAATTTTGTGAGTATACAATTTTTCGAGTGCTTACTTTAAAAAGGGATATTTAGAAAGGGCATAGGAAGTGAGCTAAATAATACTTGGGACAAGTAAACATTAAATATGCGTGTCATATCTCAAATAGTTCCAGCTGCGTGGAACTGCGAGTTCTTCCTTTTATAGACGCACCTCCTCCAAAAATTTATTGAATTTTTATTGTAGAGCTGAAGGGAAAGACTATGGTGTGTACATAAAATAAATAATATGCAATATAAAATGAAAATTGAAGAAGACATAGATATTAATGACTCGCTAATCAGATTCAACATTCAGTAAAAATGGACGCTTCGCTGGACCAGATCCGTTTTCGATGGCAAGAGTCCTGCTGGTCTGTTGTATAAAATGTAGGTGGAAATGAAAGTTTTAGTGTAAGTACCTATCGTGAACATAATTTAGTATGCAGGTATTGTAAATGGTTTTGTTTTGTCATTTCTAAAAGGAAGAAATAGGAACTTCTTTAGAAATAAAATAAATGTGCTTGTTCATTTTTTCTAAAATTCATAAAATTGAGTACTTGGAGCCAAAAACGTTGTATAGAAGGTGGGCACCGTAATATGAAATTCTTTATTATCTTCCAAGTTGGAAAATTCTGGCTTAAACGAGCAGGGCACAACGAAAACTTTTTTTTTGTTATTTGCGCCTGTTTTTCTAGAATTACTGGACGATAATGTAAACCGATTTCGACGATCTTTCAGATTTATGCTTTTCTCGTTAAAAGCTGTGGGCATGGTACCGCGAAGAATTTTCCACATTTCTTCATTCCTAAGTGCCGAACCGCGCACAACCAAAATTTCAGCCAATTTCAAGTACGGTTACTACTTTTGGCCGCAGCTTATATGGGGACGCCCACTGTGCGACGGTTCCTATATGGTGCGAAGGCATTTTAAACCCTCCCTCACCGCCAAAAACCAAAAAAGGCTTCAACTTTGAATCACTACATTTCAAATAACAACCGTCATTAATGTTATTTCTTTCGTTGCACGGCTCAGTCGTTAAGTAATTTTTGGCAGGACAACGTCTATCGGGGCTGCTAGGTATAATTGTCGCTTAAACACTTTTCTCTGCTTCTCCTCCAATTTGTAGCGTGTGCATTCATATTGTGGCACAAACGGAGGGACTTACAGTTTTATGTCGCAACCGTTATTAGAAATATCCTTTTTTGAGATTGCGAGTGGCCTAGAAATCGAAGCTGAGCCCTAGCGGATGATAGTGAGCACCTCTAGGAAATCGACTACGCAAATACACACCTAAATATGCAACATTTTGTTTTCAATTTATCATTTCATTAAACTAATTGGAATATGCGTTGAAAGCTTAAGTAATTCTTACCTTTTTAATCCAAGGCTTGGTGGCTGCCAAGTAGCTAGAGTTCACTTTTTGTTTTTAACACAGATACCGTCAACCGAGCGCTAAGTCAGCAAGTCCGCTTGTCTTACACAGCTAATCACAGATGACAGTTAATCTGTAATTCCCTGGACTTTGCTATGCTTATTGTTGTCGGGCATTCGCGGATATTAATTTAAACTGATAGCACAAACATTTTGGTGAACCGAGGTGTGGTGGTAGCAGCAGCACTGAGCACTGAGCACTGAGATTGCGCATACTCGGTACAAACAAGGACACCCGTCGGGGGCGACCAAGCTACGACACTTACCACAAATCAGTAAAGATGTTGGATGCGCCTCACAACTCAACTTCGGCCTTTGTACAAAGCAAATTACTCGTGGTACATACACACTCCTTCGCTTTCATCGCATTCATGCAATTAGAGGGCGCGCCCGGGCGGCGCGTGAAATTAATGTTACGTGTCAAGGGCATTTCGTCGTTGAATGGGGAGTGTCTGCGGATGATGGCAACTTCTTCGGGGGCAATGCAAGCAATCGCTAAGGTTCAGTGCTTAATTGAATTCTTAGGCAAATTGAATGCCAAGATATTCATTGGCTGCTATAGCAATTGATGTTGGCGTAGCAAACGCTGCTGTTGCGGCGGCTGCTGTTGCTGCTGCTGCGTGTGCCCTAAAATTTCACGAATGTGCACACAATCAAATTATGTAATTCAATGTGAACATATGTACCCTCCAGTACTGCTGGAGTCAACCGCTACTTTTGAACCGCTACTGCACCGACTCCTAGGTAAGTAGCTACTCTATTAACCCGTGGTAGTGCACATGGTAGTGTCGACTCTGCAACACGTTAGTTATTAACACAGAGTAATAGATGGAGACTTATAGTACAAACCAACAGCATTGAAATGTAATGTAAATGTACCAAAATACATTTGTAGTCAAATATGTATGCAAACAACTACCCTGCAGTACGGGGGAGTGACTACAGGACTGCTGAATCGGTAGCTACCTGATAAACACCGCCAATTACACTGGTCGACGGCCAAAATTTACCAGAGACGCCGTTATGAAATTCGTATGTAAAAGCACCCCCTGATTCCGAAAATCAAGGTTATTTTTAATTCTATGGTACCGTTTTTGAGATATTTGCAATTTACCGTTTTTGCAAAAAAAAAAAAAATTGGGTCCACTTAATCATATATATCTCAAGAACGAATTAAGCAATTCCAAAACGGTTTGAAGCTTTTAAAAGGTAATAAAAGTTTCTATAAGCTGTGCATACAACACTTTTTGCTAGGCCCTGTAGATTCAAAGATAACGAACAATCATTACCGATTTTTTCAATTTTTTTTTGTAAAAATATAAAAAAAATTGTACTTTGCGGGGAAGGATCTCGAAAACCTTTTATTTTTTTGCAGATTTTTTTTTTCTCCCTAAGCTCTGTTATATTACAAAAAAAATAAGGTATCATCGAAGAAAATCGATGCAAAACTACGTAAGTTATAAGCGATCAAATAAAAATACCCAGGTTGCGCAATTTCAACGTATACCTCAAAACGTATGTATGGTATAAAGAAGAGTGAAATATCTAGCTATGCTCTGTTTCTGTTGAGTTAAAAGTTCAATTTATGAATGAAATTACCCATATTTTTAACTTTTTTTTTCATATTTGATAAATTTGAGTATTTTTTGCATTTCCTCGTAGGTTTCCTTTGTATTTACTGCATGTGCAATCGGGATAGAAGGCTTTTTTTTACCAATATGCAATAATACAGCCTTCAAACTCAGTTTATTGCCGTCTATGAACAATCGCCACTCTTTTGAATCATATGTTTGACCAAACTCTTTGAATAAACCAGGGATGTCGTTGCAGTAGCATATACTGTCTTTCTTGGTATAGTGTTTGGAAAATGGTTCGTGACGAGTTCTACTATATGTCACCTTAACATCGGATGACACAAATTTAAATTGTTGCATACGAGAAGTGTGGATCTCGGCCTTTTCCTTGGATAGTTCCAAATCTCTTATCCAATCATTAAGTTGTGCTTGTGACAGAACGTTTCTTTCGTTTTCCATGCGAAATTCAGTACAACTTGATCCCCCGCACTCAGATGTTACTGTTGACAATGGAACTGGATCCGCAACTGCCGTTGAATGTAGTACTGGTAATGTCACTGTAGGTACGCTAGCATAGGTTACTCCTCTTGATCTTCCAACGCCAAGTACTTTTGTTTGACAAATATAACACTCTATTGAATGGCAAGTAGGTTCTCTCCATATCATTGGTGTATCAAATTTTGTTTGTTGTCCTGATTCCCACTGAATCAATTCTACTCGACACGATGTACACAAAGTGTTCGGTGTCCATGGTTTTTCAGCATTTTTAGGCTCAATTCCAAAATACTTGGAGTATAAAGTTTTGATATGATCTGAGAACACTCGTCGTCGCCTTATGATAGTATATTGGCCACACATGAAACAGAACATATCTGGATCCTTATTACACTCAAATTCTCGCGTCCTTTTACTCATTTTATTTTTTTTAATAAATCACGGTTTTGAAATTAGACTTATGAACTGAACTATCTCCGGCGAGCCTTGAAGATGTTATGAAGTTTCAAAGCGCATTAACTCATATTTATACTCGGAACAAGAATAAAATTGAAAAAATCAAATCTTACCTAGACAGAAAGGTCCCTTTTTATAACAAGCCGGGAAAAGAAAATACTACCTGTTTTAGATGTAGGCTTTAGAAATTTTCTGTGTCTTATAATTTTGAAAATCTACCTGCATACTTACCCATAACTGACGAAAATACATGTTTATAACTACATGCCTACAGCAGGTTTCGAACCCAACCACTCTTCCTTTCGATGCAACCACTCTACCTACTATAATACAATTCGAGTATTAAAAGTACTATTTGATTTATTTAAAGAAAAAGTGTTATCATTGTTATGGTGTTATTCGTTTATCCGGATAATATCTCACTTGCACTTTATACCTTTAATATATGTATGTATGTATAGGTACATACATTGAAGTTGCGCAACCTGGGTATTTTTATTTGATCGCTTATAACTTACGTAGTTTTGCATCGATTTTCTTTGATGATAGCTTATTTTTTTTGTAATACAACAGAGCTTAGGTAGAAAAAAAAAATCTGCAAAAAAATAAAAGGTTTTCGAGATCCTTCCCCGCAAAGTACAATTTTTTTTATATTTTTACAAAAAAAATTGAAAAAATCGGTAATGATTGTTCGTTATCTTTGAATCTACAGGGCCTAGCAAAAAGTGTTGTATGCACAGTTTATAGAAAATTTTATTACCTTTTAAAAGCTTCAAACCGTTTTGGAATTGCTTAATTCGTTCTTGAGATATATATGATAAAGTGGACCCAATTTTTTTTTTTTTTGCAAAAACAGTAAATTGCAAATATCTCAAAAACGGTACCATAGAATTAAAAATAACCTTGATTTTCGGAATCAGGGGGTGATTTTACATAAGAATTTCATAACGGCGTTTCTGGTAAAGAGAAAAAGTTGAAATTTGTGGTCCAGTGTTACCGAGCGACTACTTTCATTGTATTTCATCGATTACTTTTACAAGGCAATGTCCTAGGCCAGTGCTCGTCAAAGTGGTGGTCCGCGGACCGGTGCCGGTCCGTAAGCCATAAGTCGCCGGTCCGCAAAGGGCGTCGCGAAATGGACAACGATTTTTTAAACGATTCTATATATACATATACGACTATATGTATACTCCACACTTCTAACCATGGTAAAATTATCTACATGGTAGTAGCACTAGAAATTTCACGTCCGAGATGTCAAAATATTAAGTCAAAACACAAGCGAATAGGTACAGGATGGATACGAAATCCATTTATTGCTTCGAAGGCTGATATGGCCGTCAATTTGGAAGATAAATTGTTGGAGTTAGCTGCTGACGAAGGATTGAAGATGGTTTTCGAGACTATGACATCACTTGCGTCATTTTGGATTCATGTCAAAGCAGAATACCCGGAACTTGCTGATATTGCTCTGAAAGCTCTACTCCCATTTCCTTCATCTTACCTTTGTGAGACTGGGTTTTCAACCATGAGTATTATTAAGACAAAGTACAGGAACAGTTTAAATATTAGTTCTCCATTGCGTGTCGCACTGTCCACAATTGAGCCACGACTTGATAAGCTTGTAAATAATAAACAGGCTCACCTCTCGCATTAGTAAACATCGACTTTCGTAACTTTACAAGGAATGACACCTTCCAATAGCATTAATATAATTTTAATAAAACTTGACGTGCTTATAATATGTCTTATTATTATAATTTTACAGTTATTACATTTGTGATGTTTTATATTACTGTTTAATGAGGCTATATACAACTTGTATAATAAAAACAACTTAAATTTGTTAAACATTCATAAAAAATCGCTAATATCTGCTATCATTAAATGGTAATAGGTCATATATAGACACCCGGCTAATAAAGAAGTTCATTTAAACAAATTTTAATACATATATGAGATGATCGTAAACGAAAAATAATCAATAAAAAAAGGTACCGGTCCCCGACGTAATAGAAAAACTACAGCCGGTCCGTCACACTCAAAAGTTTGACGAGCACTGTCCTAGGCGGTAGTCACCATCGGCTCTCTCTGCACTACCGGGAGTTACTAAAGTAGTCACTTGCGTGATTTATGGGCGCCCTCTGTCGCAGTTTTTCGCTATTCTGCTTACGACGGGTTCGACTCTGCACTACCATGTGCACTACCACGGATTAATAGAGTAGCTACTTACCTAGGAGTCGGTGCAGTAGCGGTTCAAAAGTAGCGATTGACTCCAGCAGTACTGGAGGGTATGTACACACAGTCACATCTACGCAAATGCACTCACACACATGAATTCTCGCATATTTGCACAATATTAGCAAAACGTTGACTGATTGGTAAATGTGTACGAGCATTTACGTAAAGTTGATTTTAAGCTTGGCCATTGAGTGGCATTCATTTTGATTTAAGTTTAAAGCTATTCAAGGCAGCTACTGTTGCTGTATTTGTTCTTGGAAATGTTGTTATTTGAATCGCTTTTTGCAATTTCCATTTTCACAGTAAATTAATGACTTTCGGAATTTATGGAATTTTTGTTTTAACGACGTGCAAGACGAAAATGGTAAATTAAAAAAAAATTCATAGACGATTTTTTTAAGCGTAACTTAATTGAATTTGAATTGGATTTTCGATTAAATTTTTTAATAGAAGAACTAAGGACCACATTTTCGTAACATTTTTTCAAGATCAGGATTAGATAAGATTAAGACCGAAATTGGGATTGGGATTAAGATTAAAACATCTACTAATTTTTATGCAGAAACTCATATATGTATTTAATACGTGAAGGTATTTTTCGTTAGTCATCAGATTTGGACCGTTCGTTCGATTTTCAAAACTGAGGTCAAATTATAAAGGGCAATCAAGTTTTATATGGCGGAAAGAGTTGCCACTTGTTAAAAAATTAAATTCAAAATATTTTGTAAGTTAAATAACTAATTAAATTACTAATTTAAAGAATAGGGTATTTGAAATATGTATTACAATATGGGTGTCAGATGGGTTTAAGAAAGTTTTAGTTTGAAATTTTTTTGAAAAGCGTTGCCACATATTTAAAAAATGAAATTCCATTTGAACTGCGACGATCAGGTATCCGAAATATGTTTCTCAAATGAGAGAGGTTGAAAAAGATTTTAGTTTCAAATTATTTTTTTAAAGCGTTGCCACATTTTAAAAAGTCGAATTTAATAAAATAATGTACAAGTTTATGAAATAATAATATATGGCTGTCAAATGAAAGAGTGGTAGGAAATTTTTAATTTGAAAGTCAAGAATATTTTCTGGTTTTCTGAAGAGCATTGCCACGTATTTGAAAAATCAAACGCAAGTTATAAAAAGGGCAAATAACATCAACACATTTATATTCGAGTGATAGTCATTTATTGAACAGCGAAACGGATTTTGCGAAGTTTGAGTACCTATCGCAAATAAGCGAAAGGTCTAAATTAAGGCTCGCATTTTCGACTAACTACCCTTGGGTTATAGTCATTTATTGAACAGCCAAAACTGATTTTGACACAATGTTTTTTTTCAATAGCACAATTTTTCAGTATTTTTTTTTTTTAAATAAGTAAATGAGTATAAGTTACCACTAGGTCAAGGTGCAGGGATAGTATTTTAAGGCATAGTAGTCTAAAGTTTTAGCTTTAATTTGAGCCTAAATGGAAGGCCCTATCTATCACTTTATGTTTCTTTGCCAAAGCTTGTTAGATATTGAAAAAAACGCGATTTTTTGACACTTTGACCTTGCTTTTCTCAAAATCTAGAGCTAATGGAAACTTTTTACTTACAGATTCGTAAGTCTATAAAAAAACCCCATTCACACTTTCTGCTATTTTCGCTATAGTGGTATTTTCGGTTGGGTTTTGCGGAATTGGTCTGTTAACACGTAGCACCGACTTTATTTTATTTTTCTTTAACTCCAAGTTTCTCATTTCAATAACTTGTCTACTGGAAGTCCCAGATTGAAGTATGATGCCTTAAGTATCGTAGGGCCTAAAAACTAAACTCCCAACCCACATCCTTGACAAATAGTTATAAATTTTTAACGAACGGCAGACTGAAATTACAGTTTGTGAGATTTCGCTTTCTAACAAATAACAAAGAGGAAGAATTAGTTTATCATCTTCTTTGTAACCACTTGCCTTCGTCTCAAAATCTATAAAATTTTTATAATAAGATATACATTTTTTTTAAGAAGTTCAGCGGTTTTTGCTTTGTTTTTTTAGGAATACCAGTTTCGACCTATTTTTTCGAGGAGGAGAAGGTCGAGGAGTAACTATGGAAAATTATTTTCGGGGAAGGGAGTAACATTAGCTTTCAAAACCATGTTGTATGATACCAAAATATTAACTAATATTAATTCAGTCTTCAAAAAGCACACTTTGCTTCATCCACAGTGTTTTTGCGCAGAATTCCTTTTATGGTTGGCGGCCTATGGCCGCGCTTCAAGTCCAACTCAGGCTACACTGATCACAGTATTTTTTGCAAAGAATTCACCTCGAAATTTAAAAAAAATTTTCATTTTATATTTTAACCCGAATTTATTAATATTAAAGTTTAATCCTTTCGGGTCACGCGCCTGAACACAATATCCTAAAATCATTTTACAGTTAACCGAACGGTACCCAGGAAATGAAGCATACCATTTTGGGCAATATTATGTTGTTGTTTTTTCCTTGAAATCGATTATTTTAATTCTAAAACATAAATTCCGTTTTCTACATACTTGTTTACATTAAAAAATTAAAAAATTACATTCAAATATACAACACAAATGAGCAAACACGTTAGCGTTTACCTCACCGTTATGATTCCGATAACAAAACCGACAAACTTGGATTCTACGCCACCTAAAGCCGGTATAATTTATTTTCGTACAAAAAAAGCGATAATATCGGATTGCGCGACCCCTAGCGAAAAAAGTTGTAGGATTTAAATCCGATAGCGAGAACATTGGATTCCATGATATAGCTGTATACGAATATTTTGCTATTTGCCTAAAAATTATTTCCTTTGCCACCATTTCTTAAATGTTATATGAACTAATATCTCGAAAACTCTACTCGATGACATCATCTATCTTGCTCATTTCACAGCAGTCTACACTATTTTGATTATACCTAGTTCTTCCGCTTTCAAAGCTTAGCCTTCGACCATGAAGTAAAAATAACGAATGATAGAAAGGGCAAATCTTGACTCCACATCCCAAGCTACTCCAAATGAAAATGACTACTCCACATTACATAAATTTTTTTTGCAAAGTTTTTTGATTTAAGTATATGTATTAAATAATATCGGCATCGAGTAAGTATAATTACTCAAACTATTCCGCGCGTAATCAAAAATTTCTACGACATAAAAAGGATACAAAATGATGTACTGAAACGACCCTCATATCAGCAGCATTTATCTTCAAGTTTTTAATGCAAAAACTTTCACAAATAAATCTTTCGATTGTTACTTAGCAATAAACACTCTAACGAAGTAGCTCGTTTAAATCAACTGAATTATTACTACACTTAACATGTCATGACATTGTTGAGCGCAATGCTGGAAGGTAAATGTGAAAACAAAAGTACGAGTCTTTAGTATTTTATTGCCACAGACAACTGCAGCGCTTGGAGTATTGGTTTGGTTGCGTTGGGATGCTGCATACAGCTTCAACGTGAGCCAAGAGAACAAAGAAGTAAAAAAAAGAGCTTACAAGGTGTTGTAGACACTTAAGTAGCATATAATTACCGAAATACAAAACAAAGTGCACACAAAATGTTTAAAAGAATATTTTTAAATGTTAACAAACGCCAGTGACGGAGCGAAAGGGGTTTGGTGGAAATTATTTTTCACTTTGGCACTGCGTTCTTCCACGCCTTTTTGTCGAAGAACAAAAGCGTTTGATACTTTCAATTAAAATCAAAATTCCCTCTTAATTTAACTTAGTAAATGACCCATAAATAAGTCTGTAGAGCACAAAGAATATTAGATGTCTAAAGAATTTTTAAATTTATTAAATTCCATAAAGCCGTAGCCATTAACAGCTGGTTTTTACCTTTCCAGCTTGTAATGCTATTCAAACGCTTTGCCACTTCGTTTAGAGTATTTATCTAAATGCGTAAATTTACGGCCTCGTAAACCATTTGTAAACATTTTTATGTGAAGTCGTTTACACAAAATTATGATTAATTCAAAAAATTATTTAAAAGATTCATTGCAATGCAAAATAGAAGTAAGGTTACCAAATGAAAGAGAAAATTCTTTAGAATTCAAAAAAAATTTAAATTTTCCCATTTAATAAATTTTTTTCAAGCCAATCAAGTTAGAAGAAAATTCGAAGATGTGGCGCGCGTACATATATTAGTCCTTAAAATATAATTTTTCCAAAAGTAAATATTGCAAATTTTCAAGGATATTCAAGGATACAATTTTAAGCGGGCATTTTCAACTGAACCGCACTTATACTTCTTTACTTATTAATATTGCATAAAGTTTGAAGTTTTGATTTTACACAAGGTTTTGCTAATAAATGAACTATATGTATATTTATAAAAAAATACCAAAATTAATTAAGAAAAAAAATAATAACTTGTAAACAATTGTAAAAATGTGTTGCGGCTATAATTTTTTCGACCACTGTATGTATTTTTATTCGGGTAATGTTTTTTTTTAAAGAATTGCCAACTTTAAATATAAAAAAAATTAAGTGCGTCTAGGCCACACTGGAGAAGTGAAACTTACTTTGCATATCTATTTTGTCTCATAACCAATACACATACATATATATGTACATACATACATACATCTGCTTTTGCTTAAGGATATATTTTTTGTGTTTTTTCTACCCTACCTCTACCCCTGTTCGTTCTAATTACATTTATGTTATTCCGTTTTCCTTTATCTTAGTTTTTATCTTTATACTCTATCGATAACAAAATCGATAGTAACATCCAACAAAATATTAATAACAGAACCGATAGAAGTATCGATAACAAAATCGATGACAAATTAGATAAAAAGTACGATAGAAAAATCGATATTAATATTGGCAGCAAAATTGATTTGAAAATCGAAAAAAATATCGATAAAAAAATCGATAAAAATATCAACAACAAAGTCGATAGCAAAAAACTATTAGAAATACGATCGGTAAAAATATCGCTAACAAAATCGGTAAAAATATCGATAAATAATCAATAACAAAATCGATAAATAATCAATAACATAATCGATAAATAATCAATAACAAAGCCGATAACAAACCAGATAAGAAAATCGACAAATAATTGATAAAAATATTGACAACAATTTCAATAAAAATACCGAAACAAAATTTATAATAATATAGATAACAATTGCAATAACAATATCGGTAAAAAATATCGATAACAAAAACATTAAAAAACACAAAATCGATAAAAATATCGATAACAAAATCCGTAAAAATATCAATAAGTTCCGAAGATATCGATAGCAAAACCGATAAAAATTTCGATAACAAAATCGATAAAAATGTCTATAACAAGACCGATCAAAATATTGATTATTATATCGATAAGTCCCGAGAATTCCGAATCCATTTCTCTATAATTACCTCTATTTTAATCTTTCTTCCTCTATCTTCATCTATACTTTTATCGGTATCTTCACCCTTATCTATTTCTTTATATTTATCTTTGTTTTTACTTTTAAGTTTATCATTTTCTTCGTCTACATATTCGCTTTCACCTTTGCCATATATATATAAGTAAGGTATTTAAATTTACCTTGGTCTTTATTTTTGCCTTTATCTTTACACATCTTTGTTTTTGTTTTTATTTTTACCTATGCCTTTATCCTTTTCTTTATCTTTTTTACTTTCATTTTTGTATTGGTCCTTTTCTAAGTATTATTCTTTAACCTTTTATTAGCAAGTTTTTGTTACATTCATACCATGTGCATACACTCAAGAAGTACTCCAACCATTTTCGTTGCACCATTTCCGTGTGCAGTTTCCGTTGAATTTGCCAATTTACTCCCAACCAACCAACCGCCGCTAAAGAAGTTACACTTCAATAAAAAAAATGTATATAGTATAAAGACTAGCTACGAAAGCACGTCCTTTTTATACCGAAGTAGCAACTTTTTTTAAAATAAGATCTATTAATTCCAGTGATATAATTCATTATTATTTTTTCGCTAGTATTTATTTTGTTAACTTATTCTCATTGTACTTTATTTCTTGAAAATTTCACTCTACCCCTAAATCAAAACTCTAGCGCGGCCTCTGTACTATTACTGCCAAAAAATGTCTGCGTATGTTTGTTTTTGCACACTTAAGTGCCAGACGAACGGCCACAACCTTGAACAAAAATTCATAGTACATTGTAAAATGAATGGCCTGAAAGAATGCTGCATTGACCGGAACACCATTTATTTTAAAATCGTAAATTTACACAAAAACACCTGCAAAAAGGAGAAAGGAAACACAAAGTGAACACAAAGTGAACACAAACACAAAACAGCAGCATTTCACACACACACATATTGCGACGAAACTATTGCGAACCATTTACTGCCAAAACCAATAAAAAATTATATAAATAAACAGTGAGCGAAAAAAAATATATATGTATATTCATTTTTACGAGTACTGTATAAATGAGTATTATCTTTCGTACGCGAGTAACTTACGACATAAAGGCAAAACACAAACAAACAAAGTTTATTGACTGACCCGCGGACTGGCACTTCGGCACAGTGAGAAGTTAACTAACTGCCAATTGCCAGAAATAAAATTAAAAAAAGTATACAACTGACTAACTCAACGCGCTCAAACACTAAAACCAGCACCAAAAGCGGCTTGGCAAGCCAACGCAGCCACTGCAGTGAAGTCCACAGCAACGTCACTACTCACTCCTTTGCTTGCTGTGTAAATGTGTGTGTACATACATACATATATGTATGTATAAATATATGTAAAAAGGATGTAGGTAAGTGTTTATGCATGGTAGTTCATATTTATTTATTTAGCCACTGAGCTGTGCTGTGGGGTCGGTCAAACAACGAGACAGTCCGCCCGAGAGCCACAGTGAGCCACTCAACCAGTCAACCGACAACGCTGACTGTCAGCTTTTGGTGCCGTCCAATCGCGGCCATGCAACAACAAACTGCATACTTGCTCGTAACTACTAACTGAGTTAGTAAATTAAATGGTGTAGCCCATCAAAATAAATTACTTGCAACATTGAAGGCAGCAGCGGCAGCAGCAAGCAGCGCCAGGCGCTACCAGGAACCAGGACTAAATAAATAAAAGCAACAAGAAAATAAGTAAACAAATAAACAAAATGTAGCCATTCAACGACAAATATATTTATTTAAGATTTTTCACAAAAACAAAAAAATAACAAGTAAAAAAGTCTAAGTTCGGGCGGAGCCGAACATTAAATACCCGGCGCAAGAATTAAATATATGTTTTTTCACCTTTCCGAAACCTACCGCTAGATGGTAAGCCGGGGTGTATCAATTTTGAGTAAATTAGCGCCCTTAAATTTCGAAATATTGAAGTTTCAAGCATTTCTGAAATTTACCGTTATATTAGAAGCGGCCGTTATTTGAGTCCGATTTCAATAATTTTCAACGCTTTGCTTATATGTGGCAAGCACAATAACCACACCGAGTTTGGTACAAATTGGTAGAACGGTTACCGATATACATATATGTGATCATAAGTGGGCGGTGCCACGCCCATTTTCCAAAATTTTACCATTAACGTATTTCTTGGTAAAGAATTGTTGCAAGCATCAATTAGCTTCAATATTTACTGATTTATCGTAGATTTTGTATTTCTCTAAATTACCGTTATATGGAATGTGGGCGTGGTTATCGTCCGATTTTAAAAATTTTCGGCGATTTTTTATGCTGTACCAGGGCCAACAACTGTGTCAAGTTTGGAAGAAATTAGTGCAGCGGTTACCGAGATATACACATGTAACCATAAGTGGGCGTGGCTACGCCCATTTTCCAAAAATGTATAATATTCTTATTTTTTGTCTAAAAGTTATTGTAAATATCAATTCTGAGTGTATTATCTTCAGTAGTTACTAAAATATCGCAGTTTTCGTATTTCTGGAAATTACCGTTATATGGGAAGTGGGCGTGGTTACAGTCCGATTTCGCCCATTTTCAATACCAACCTACCTTGGATTAAGGGAAACCTAGATACCAAATTTCGTTGAGATATCTCAATTTTTGCTCGAGTTATCGTGTACACGGACGGAGGGACAGACGGACAGACGGATAGACGGACGGACAGACAGACATGGCTTAATCGATTTCTTTTTTCATCCTGATCATTTATGTATACATTTGTCTATATCTATCTCGATTCGTTTTGGCTGTTACAAACAACCGTTATGTGAACAAAATTAATATACCCTTGTGCACAAGTGCGCTCGGGTATAAAAAAATAAAGGTGTTTATGAAGCGATAGTGCAAAGTTTTTATGTCATTAAAGTGCTGAGTGTGCACACACACACACACAAACACGCAGTAGTTAGAAAGGACGGACGTGATTTGCAGTGGTTTTTGGTGAGATTGAATGAATTTTTGGAAAAAGAGGTAAAACAGCGAGCCGAAGTGAAGCGGAAAATGTATTTTTCCACTGAATAGATGAAATATTTGAATGTTCGACTTTTAGAAAAAGCAGGCATTCAAAATCATAGGGAAAAAAATAAATATAAAAGTATTAAAGTAGGTAGGTATACTTCGAGAGGAGTTTGAAGTTACAGAAATTTTCGTCCTTGACAAGTCTTAAAAGCAACTATAAATTAAGGTTACACCGTGCGAAAGAAACAAAAAAAATTCCAAAACACACGAAGTTCATCATTCGAATTGAATTCATTAATTCAGGAATCTATGGGCCAAATAAAGCAAAACACCATTTTTAGTTTCTCTCTGTAGGTACGCTAAAGTGACACAGAAAACGCCGAGACACGTAAACTTATTTTCGGGTCGTAGATAACGAATTTCTATACCGTTTTTCTAGATCAGGTAATTTTCCTCAGAGAATTTCTTTTTAAGTTTGCATTGCGAATGAAAAAAATGCAAAACCTTTATTATGGAAAATGTTACCCATACGCCATGTAAGAGTATGTACGAATACGGCCAAGTACGATGTGGCGTATGAGTAACATTATTTGCTGGCCGCATTTCATATGTTTATTTATCCATAGATCACCATCGCTAGTAGCTTGATTTTTCGGAAAAAGAACAGGCTTTAATATAAAATGAAAAAGATTACCAAATATTTGTTATTTTTTCTTTCCTTAATTTGTATTTTTTTACATAAATGAAAATATCTTTGTAAAATTATCTGATCTGCAAAAACGGTATACAGATCTGTAATCTACGACCTAATCTTAGGTACACGTGTTTCAGCGTTTTCTTTTTGTTCATTCCAAAACTTGAGATTTTCCTTATACATATGTATTATTAAAAGATATGATTGATTCAAAAAAGAATTTTTATTAATTCAGTGCAATGTTGAATAACAATATGGGTGGCAAATGAAAAATTCTGTATAATAAAAAAAAACTGTTTTTTGGTTCACAAGGAGGAATGGGTATTGGAAATGCCCTTTTAATCAATTGAATTTTTAAGCTAATAAAGTTCTTATTCTTCTTATTTCCGTTTGTCGGTCTGGGCTAACAAAGTTAGAAGCACAAAATTCAAGGAAGTCGTCGAGTCCTTAACATATAAAAGTTTATATTGCAAATTTTCAAGGATATTCAAGGATACAGTTTTAAAAGGACACATTAAATACCTATTCGTCCTTATGCACCAACGAATTTTATTTATTTTTAATTTACAAAGTTTTGTTTTTTATTAGATACCCATATTGTTATTCTACATTACACAGAATATTTTAAATACTTAATTTTTTGAATTATTCATTTCTTAAAAATTTGAAAGTCCTTTAAAAAATCCCAAAATCAGAGTAAAAAAATAAAAGGCAGTTTTTCTCTCTTTGGTCCCTAGTTTTGCGTATACGAGTATAGTTTTTTTGATCTAAAATTGATTGTCGCAGGGTGTTAGACATTGTTGTCGCTCATACGCCATGGCATACGAGTAAATTAGGCTTCCTGCTAAGTAATCAAGTGCACGTACGTGTAATGAGGTCCCAAACAACCTATATATTAATACGTTAACGCAATGCCATACATGCCTATTCATCCCTACTGCTCCTACGTTTCTCAACTGGCTTGAATGATTGTTCTTTTGTTCGAAAGTGGTTTAAAGAGGAGTTGCGCATTTTGTTTGTTTTCCCGGTAGACATCGCCGTGGGGAAAAATGCATTTTCGATTATGAAAACGGCTGTTTTACTGATAATTTTTTCGTTTATCATGCATTTCATTTTCGCACTGGGAAATGTCAAAAAACATATGACAGATACTGTATATAAGTATGTATATAAAAAGAAAAATATTGATCCGGACCCACGTTGCTGTGTCTCGGCTTTTACTGACATTCTGTCCACGTTTGGGTAAATAATTTGAAGACCTTCAGCCATCCCAACATACTAATACCACTCTTCCCATTCTAATTTTTTATACTGCGCTTGCCACGAAAGTGTACACGTTCTTCTTAAAAACTTTCTTGAAGTCTGTAGAAAACACCATTTGTAATATTTTGGCCTTTTGTTCGACTTCTGACGTGCTTAACTTCGTCAGGACGAAAATAAAATAAAATTTGTTATTAAGTTCCCTAGACCTGTTATCTGGTAACGCTATGGACCTTAATGGACTCTGCGAAGCTACGTAGTGGTTCGCCAGCATACCTAACCTAACCTCCCTAGACCTGAGTGTTTTTACAACTATATAGCTTTTGAGGGTTAAATGTCGCGTGTGGGGGTATTTACTTTGGGTTGAGCGTTTCTTGTTACCAACAGTGTATTTTTTTGCCATATTGGCCGCCCTTAATATCTGGCAGCTCTAGGCCCGGGCCTAATGGGCCTTAGCGTTAAATCGCCACTGACACACTCGAATACCTTACGCCATACCTCGCGTTTACGCTGTCCTCTGTCTGGTTTTGGCAATCCTTAGCATTTGCTGGTTTGGCCACATTCAAAAACTCCGAATGACTAGTCGACATATCCGGATTTTGTTGTGTCGGCAGACGGAGTGCATCCTCCGGCCTTACCAGGCGAGTTATGGACACTTTTACCTTCAGTATCGGCAGTACGAACTACTTCGGTCTGCTATTTCGAGTGAAACCACCTTCCATCCGCTATGAAGCATTTTGACAGCCTCTTTAATGCATACCAGCGAGGAGTCGTCCTTGCATATTGCTTTAATGCCACTGAACCTTCCGATTCAAAACTCGACATCACGTCTAAAGTAAATTTCCTTTCGTTTCAACTTCTTTGTTATCATCATTGTCTCTCTTTCTTGGGAGCGTGGTCTATGTATTTACCATAAACTCCTCGATCCAGTTTGCGAACTTCGGATTCACAGTTGTATAACGTGGCCACGTCGCTTAGTAGACTCGGTTCCTCTCCATTTTTTCCTTAGCCCAATTCAAGCATTCTGCCTCTTCCTTCGTCTCGCTGGATTAACTAAATTTGGTACTACTATTAATATCGATAATCGATAAATAATCAGACAGCAATATGACATCGTCGATGTCGTGACTTTTTCGATAACATTCTCGATAACTTTATCAATAATGGCATCAATTAACATCTCTGTAATCTATAATTACATATTTCGCTGCATAAAAATCTTTTGTTGGCAAAAACAGCATAATATCAATATCGATACTTTTATCGATAGCGTTATAACTAAAATGATACATGACAATAAAAGTATGAATATGGCGACGAATATGCATTTTATATTTATACGCATGAATACATCGATCAACTTATCGAACTCAACACATTTATCGATATTAATTTGAAATTATCGATGCCATGAAATCAATAAAGTACCCGCAATACATCGGCATACATATGTATCGAAATGTACGGTATCGATTTTTATTTTAATATTATCGATAACCTAGAAATCGATAAATGTTTTACTTTCCGTACGTCTCTCGGAAGCGTTATTAAAAAAATAATTATTCTTAGTAATAACTGTGGAAATAAGCCTACGAATATGAATTTTATGTTTTTATGCATGAATATATATGGATAAACTTATCGCATTCTACACATGTATCGACTTAGATTTAAAATTAGCGATATCATGAAATGAATAAAGTATCCACATTACATCGTCATATGTAACTAAACGTGTGTTTGAATATCATCTATAACGTGAAATCTTTAAATGCGTAAATTTCCATATGTCTATCGGTAACGACACCGATAAATACACCGGTACATGTATAAGTTATCATTAAATATATCAGTAATAAGGCAGACCCGGCGAACTTCGTCTCGCCTAAAATAAATTTTTTGTTGGAACATTTTGGTACAGCACTTTCACCAACTATTCACTTGACGACTTCCAGTGGCACATTTATCTGCACTAATTATGGTTTTTTGGTCGTCAGAAGGCTTTTCTTCCATTGCCATTTAAAATAACCTAACCAAAACGGTGTGTCCGTGACGAAGTTCTTGCAATTTTCCAATGATCTGGCATTTCATATCAAAGTTAATGGCCCAACGCTGATCAATTTCGATATGACAGTTACCTACGAAATAAATCCTTCTGTTGAATCTGTACAGCATAATTGGTGGCAAGTTCAAAATGAGTGAGTATCGTTGGCCCACATAAATCCTGTATACATAGACTTAGTTGAGATAATAAAAAATTATTTGAGATGCAATCCTTTAATTGCCTAATCATTGCATTTGTGGGCCGGTGTTTTATATTCAGATCGGCGAATGGTTTACGGACACTGAAAGTACTATGTCGAAGAATTCAAACTATCTTCGAAGCCATCGAACCAAATTCACAAATTCAGACTTCCTATCGTGGGTTTTGCCAAAAACAAATTAGCCCGAAATTTTTTCACCTACCCGTATTGAATACATGGGAACAAAAATTTAACCGGTTCGAGGAAATTGAAACTCATTCATTTATTTCCGAAGGCTAAAAGGCTTAAAAGGAAAGCATGGAAACTTTCAAAAATTTTATCAAAATAATGACAGTTTTCTAGGTATTTTTAAACCGTCCAGATCATGTAAAATTTAATAAATATTCTCCCGGAATAGATTGGCGGATGTCTCAAAATATAAAAAATTTATAATTCCGGGGGAAAACCTGCACTCTTATCTGATGATGCACCCTAATGTACTTATATACATATATGTATTGTTCATCCATATCTATCAAATATGCCCTGAGTGCTATACAACCTTTTAATTAAGTGTTGCAAATATTTGAGCCACATCCTCCATTAACCTCAACATTTTTTGCCAATAAAAAGTATGAAAATGAAATTGGAAAGTGTATAATGCATCCAAAAAAAAAACTATTAAAAACATGTTTGCATAATGAATGAAACATTCTGTGAAAATGCAATAGAGCAACTGTAAATTGACGCATGTTGCATGCTGCTACACACTCACTTACAAAATACATAGCGGCAGTGAAAATAAAGAACCATAAGTTTGCCAAAGTGTGGAGTAATGCAATTTTGCCTTTATGTGGTACACTCTACGGCATAATCAATGCCAATGGTTGAGAGTAGTAACATGGCAGAATACATGGTTAGCAATATGGCAACATATACTACACTTACATGCACAGACACACGAGTGCTGCTACACTTAATTGGATTGCAATTTTGTTACCACAATGGCTGTACTGTAGCAACCAAACCAAGCAAAGCAACCAAAACAAAATATCTAGAAAAAAGATAAACACCTAGACAAATTTTATAAAATTTTGGAAAATACAATTTCACAGACAGGTTCAAAGAGTAAATTTTGTACATTTGAAAGTGCGCGCAAGCAGGCA
>NW_023458557.1:23458938-23460366 GCF_013731165.1 Rhagoletis pomonella | reverse complement strand
TCCGATAACAAAACCGACAAACTTGGATTCTGCGACACCTAAAACCGGCAAAATTTAGTTTCGAACATAAAAATCGATAACATCGGATTGCGCGACACCTAGCGAAAAAAGTTGTCGGATTTAAATCCGATAACGAGAACATCGGATTCCACGGCATAGCTGAATATGCTACCCATTTCGAACCGTGTATTATTTTCAATATCTTCGATAGTAAAGTGCTTCATGCACGCATAGCTCGATTTGGTGTTTAGTGCATCTCCTCGCCGGCAGAACTGCTTCCACTTTTTCGCCAGATTTGCGTCCGTAGGAAACGAAAAAAAAACTTACACTCAGAAAAAGGTTCAGTTATAATTACCAAGATTTGGTTATAGTGACCAAGAGGCATAGTTGGGTATGGCGAAATAAATATCAAGTTCACGAAAGTCTGCAATTTACTTGGGACTTCTAGTTGGGACAAATGTATATTTGTTAATAATTACAAAACGACTACCTTGAGTGGACAATATTGTTAGTTGAATAAAATCAGTGAGCAAATATAAACAATGCTTTGGTTGATACAAGTTTTCAATTAATTTTGTGAACTTGCTGTAGACTTGAATCAGCTAACCATTTATTATTGGAAAAAAAGTTTCAGTTTGACACAAATAAAAATTTACTCGATATTTGTTGTGTTTACTTTCTTCTTTTATTTGAATATACAGGGTGTCCCAGAAGTAACGTGCCAAACTTTAGGGGAAGGTAGGTGGGGGGTGAGCGCACTGATAAACAAAAAATTTTCGGGTAAAAGTGTCACCGTTTTTGAAATATTTACATTTTTTCGAATTAAAAAAAATCGTGCCTTTTCATGTGTTTTCTTTAACTGCAACTACAAACCGGGCAATACTTAGTAAATTTTTTGTGTAAAATACTTCCAGATAGTTGCCTCTCCATACTCAAATGCAATGTAGTTAAAATATATGAAGGAACCATCATAAAATTAGGACTATATCTGGATTTTTAACTTTTTGATATTTTCTTCCCCAACTTTGACTATCTCGGGTGAAAAAAAATGTACTGAGCTATAACTTTACATTACATAAAAAAATTGCTCATATAATAAAGATTTCAGAAAGGTGCCACACTTACTGTTTTGAATAGCAAAAAAAGTTATAGCCGCTTTTGTGGGTAAAGCAGCGTTGCCATTTTAGCCGTTTTCCGGCTAGATTTAGCCGGTTGCGACAGCAAACAGCCGGAAAAAATTCGATTTAGCCGGCAGCCGATTTGTTAGCCGTTTTGCAAAAAAAAATTAGCCGTTTTTAGCCGATTTTGCTCTTCGCCTTATTTTATTAAAATTCAAATATACAAGTTTTTATTTTTACAAATTTAGTGGTCCAAAATCTAATAGAAATGGCTAGTCTTATCTCTGAGAAAATTTTAATGTCGGACTGT
>NW_023458557.1:23455512-23458838 GCF_013731165.1 Rhagoletis pomonella | reverse complement strand
AGGGGCGCAATCCGCATGACGTACGGAACCAATATTTTAAATTTTTGAGCTGAGTCACGATAGGCAGGAGTTTGTTAAGTGTCGAGATCTAAAACTGTTCAGCTACAGAACTAAATTCATCAGCTGATTTTATGTATTTATGTCAATAATTCACTTATTGAGAGAGGAGAGTATCGCTTTCTTAATGCTGAAAAGCGGATCTGATATATCAAACGTGCTGGAATGAGAGTTAAAATCCTGGCATAAGCAACGGAGTGGGTCGTGAAATTCAAAATTGGTTTTACAAGCTTTCAGGGACAAAAGTGTCTTGATACGCGTGAGGGAACATTAAATCAGCCAGAAGAGACGGACTTGAAATTGAGCCTGCCAGTAATTTAACCATAAAAATTATACCAAGCATTTCCCTGCGACTGGCAAGTGTAGGAAGGTTAATAAGTTTTAAGCGACTCGTATAAGGTGGAAGACTATATTGAGAATCCCATCGGAAATTTCTTAAAGCAAAAAGTAGGAATTGTTTTTGAATTGATTCTATCATGTCTGAGTAAATTTGATACCTTGGATTCCAAACCACCGAGCCGTATTCCAGAATCGGCCTAACTAATGTTGTAAACAGGGTTTTAGTGATATAAGGGTCACTAAATTCTTTTGACCATCGTTTCACAAATGCAAGTACACCTTTAGCCTTGTTGACTGTCACATTAATGTGAAGATTAAAATTAAGCTTAGGATCCATTGTGATACCAAGGTCCACAAAATTGTATACCTGTTCCAGGTTATGGTTACCTATTATATAAGAAACTGGCAGAACAGCTCTTCGCGAGATGCACATTACTTTACATTTCTTAAGATTTAGAGGCATAAGATTTACTTTACACCAGTAAGCCATGCTGTTTAAGTCTGATTGTAGCAAAGACCTTTCTTCAATTGAAACGTACGATTTATAAAGTTTTACATCATCTGCATACATTAAAATTTTGGAGAATTTTATATCTGTAGAAATATCGTTTATAACAAGCAAGAACAGAATCGGGCCTAGGTGGCTACCCTGAGGGACTCCTGAAGTAACATCAATGACGTCAGAGATAGTATTTTTAAACAATACCCTTTGTGATCTATCATAGAGGTATGAAGAGATCCAACGTAGAAAATTAGGTGGAAGACCAAGAAGATCAAGTTTATAGATGAGCAACGAGTGGCACACTTTGTCAAATGCTTTACTGAAATCAGTATATATGACATCAACAGTTTTGCTCTCACTAAATGCTTTTGAGATATAGGATGTTAATTCAAGTAAATTTGTAGCTTGAAGCATATCGGACTATAAATGCGATTTTGTAGTATAGCTCGACCCCTGCGCCACCTATCGGAAAAGTTAAAAGTTTGTGCACTCCTCCTCCGAAACACCTTTCCAACAAAGCAACAATCATTCGAATCGGCTAAGAAACATAGGAGAAAATTGTTCCCAATTATTCATGCTTGCCTATTTATATATAGATGTAGCGGATGTATATTCTGAGTTTGAAGCAAATCGTAATACAAATGCGATTTTTTCGTATAGCTCGACCCCTGCGCCACCTATCGGAAAAGTTAAAAGTTTGTGCACACCTGCTCGAAAACACCTTTCCAACAAAGCAACAATCGTTCGGGTCGGCTAAGAAACATAGGTGAAAATTGTTCCCAATTAATTCATTTATATATAGATGTAGCGAATGCATATTCTGAGTTTGAAGCAAATCGGACTACAAATGCGATTTTTTCGTATAGCGTGACCCCTGCGCCACCTATCGGAAAAGTTAAAAGTTTGTGCACACCTGCTCCAAAACACCTTTCCAACAAAGCAACAATCGTTCGGGCGGCTAAGAAACATAGGAGAAAATTGTTCCCAATTAATTCATTTATATATAGATGTAGCGAATGTATATTCTGAGTTTGAAGCAAATCGGACTATAAATGCGATTTTTTCGTATAGCTCGACCCCTGCGCCACCTATCGGAAAAGTTAAAAGCTTGTGCATACCTGCTCCAAAACACCTTTCCAACAAAGCAACAATCATTCGAATCGGTTAAGAAACATGGGAGGAAACTGTTCCCAATTAATTCATGCTTGCCTATTTATATATAGATGTAGCAAATTTATATTATGAGTTTGAAGCAAATCGGACTACAAATTCGATTTTTTGGTATAGTTCGACCCCTGCGCCACCTATCGGAAAAGTTAAAAGTTTGTGCATACCTGCTCCAAAACACCTTTCCACCAAAGCAACAATCGTTTGAATCGGTAAGATACATAGGAGAAAATTGTTCCAAATTAATTCATGCTTGCCTATTTATATAAGCCAATAAAAATCCTAATACGGAAACTCAAGAGCACAGATGAGCGTTTTCAATTATAGGAAGACCAAGAATCCTCGCTACTACAGAATGAAAAGTTTTCGCGTAAATTGGCTAAATGAGTCGTGTGATCTCATGAATATCGTTCAAATGAAGCCATTGATATGCCTTTCGTGTTCTTGGACAGATGTGGTCGAATCTTTCCTTGTCAATTCGCCACTTTTACAATTCGTCTTAATATTATGAATTGGTTTATTTGAGTCTTACTGCTGTAATAATGGGCGTAGCGTAACTTCCAAATTTTTGCCTAGATATTCAAAAATAGTACCACTAAATGCTTGCTTGATAATTTCGGCCTCCCCTAACTTTTAAGGTTTTTCCTACATATCTATATACTGTATAACAAATTATACTCCCAACGCTAACAAAATAATTAGTAAATTGATTTAAAAAGTGGATATGTGGATCATCCGGTTCTGTATCAAGTTATTCTCTCTAACTTCAAAACACTTCCATTAAAAAAGGGTAAAGACCTGGCTGCAGTCGACAATGAGCAAAAATAATTCTATTGTTTATTACGTTGTCTCTAGCTTTGTGTCTTTTCTAAGCGTACAACGAAAGTGTTGTATCACAGAACCAATCTGAGATTATTGATAAAACTATAGACCGGTTGGGTGAACAGCCAAGACGTTTACTTCTTAAGTGTGACAAAACAAAATCAAGTAATATATTTAGCATAAATGAATATACCAGCATAAAAAATCTGCATACTCAAAATGATCAATACGTCCTCATATTTATACATGTATATACAATGTATATAATTTAAGAGAAGATATTTCGCTGCAAAGCAATGATTATAAATTGTTAGTTTACCTTACAAAATAGCGGAGGAATATTACAGAGTTTACGGAAAAAAGTTTGTTTTTGAAGTGAAACTTCTTAGGCAGCGGTATCGCAAAAATGGAGAGTGAAATTTTTAAAACTGAAAACGTT
>NW_023458557.1:23432348-23455412 GCF_013731165.1 Rhagoletis pomonella | reverse complement strand
GTCGCTGCTCTGGAATTTGTTGTCCAGCTTTTTGGTTGCGCGTGTAAGGTGTTGTATTACCATCTTCTTTATGTTGAGTTGTATGAAGTGCTGAGCTGCGCGTGTGGGGTGTTTGGTTACCGTCATTCTTATGTGGAGTTATGTGAAGTATTGCGTTAGCTTATATATGCACATATGTAGTACAAACGAAAACAAATCTAATAAGCTGCTCGTTGATATAAATGCGAACTGTACTGATTGTCAAAAATGATGTGTTTGTTGTACATTTGTTCATGTTTGTCATTGTGCGTGTAATTTTCTAGAGTAGTTTTGTGCTCTTGCTATCTCCTTGTATTAACTCGTCCTTCGTTGGTACACTCTGATGAACATATGTGAGGATGATAGCAAGGCCAACTTATATAAGCTAGTGTTACAGGAGGAGTTGAAATTTTCGCCCGATGTGTCTTAAAGAAAGCCATAAACGTAGCGACCGTTGGTTCAACTTGGTGTTCTTTTGCTCTAGATTGCACCGTTTGTGGGCCGGTTGAATGAATTTATGTCTTGGTTGTATGAAAGATCAAAAAATTTGGATTTTCTGGCAAGTTGTACAACTTATCGCTACATTAATGGCCATGTTGTATAAAATCATTTAATTTTTGTACACTAAATAACCGAAAATGGATAACTCAGCCGAAATAGGTACGTGCTTTCGTTGAATTTTATAAATGTAAGCCGAAACTATGAAATTGTTAAAATGAGATTTTACAATGAGACTGCTCGCAAAATTGCAATGTTTGTGGGCAAAACGTCCAACTTGATTGCGGATTGATTTGAACCAACGTTTTCTGCTTGCATTATGTCAAAAGGATGTGTTTGTTGTAATTCATTCTGTCATTTACTACCACTATGCGTAGGCCAATACATGAAATCATTTCATGCGCTTGTGTAGAAACTGAATGAATGAACACCATTTCATGATTTCAATTAACGCGAAATAGAGTTTATGCACTTAGTTTTTACTCAGATCGATGAAATGATTTCGCGAATTGGACTACGCATACATGTGATACTTATGCTTTTAATTTATGAGGTAATTTTATGTTTTTATACTCTTGCTACCACATGAATATATGAATTCGTGATAAGAATATATGAATTCGCCTTGGAAGAGAGAAAGCGAGTAAGAATAAATGCCGAACAAAGGAATTTGTCTTCCTTCAACTTAAATAAATGCATTTTGCAAACAAAAGTGCTTAGTGCCTTGGTAATGGCGAATTCGTAAGGCTCTATTGGTTGCATTATAAACATTTTCATTTATTTGTTAAACATACAATTACTTCCATTACAACCCGGTCCTATGGATGCTAGAAGCGCGAGTTCATATAAGGTGGTGTTCCCGGAAAATGAATAAATAAATTATATGTATATCAGAAAATTAATAACATGAAATGAAATTATTGTTTGATTTCTAACCAAACCTATGTATGTAACTCAATCGCCTAATGGTTTGCCGAACCGTAAAAATTTGTTTACACATCCAATTTCGTGAGTAGGTACCTGGAACTCACACCTTTTTTAAGAAGTTTCACTTCTATCATGTGTACGGTGTTACACACGCATTTTTTTTTATATATTTTATTTTGAATACCATCTGGTCCGGCTATTTGGTTTACTATACAGGTATGTTGAGCTATGAATTTAAAAAATACATCACGGTTTAGTTGAGATATCTGCTTTTGACCAATATGTTTTGTACATTTTCCAGTACTGCAAAGCTTTTCACTGCCATTCAACTGGGAGTGGCCCGCGTGCGCTGGGTTTGGGCCCCGCCACGTTAAAACCCTGCCCAATGAAAAAAACACATGCCTCGGATGATACCCCCTTCTTTTGATGACGATCACGGCAAACATAGGAAGGACTATGATTTTAGGGTATGCACTTGAAATATGCGAACCCTTAATCGGGATGGTGCCTCTGCCCGGCTGGTTGATGTCCTAGGGAAAATAAAGGCTGACATCACCGCCATCCACGAAATGCGATGGACATCATTTGTGCCAATGCCCCGATGGAAGACAGGGACGAGGCATCCAAGGCTCTCTTAGCTTAGAGCGTACATATTAGCTGAGGGTGCTCGACTTCGCCGGGGCCCAAACTTGGCAGTGTGTATTACTGGGTTCTAGCATAGAAAGATCTATCAAGCTTCATGTATGTCTCCACATCGAAAAACGGGAAACCAAATCGATGATGTTGTGATAGACGGAAGGCATGCTTCCATGTTTTAGATGTACATACGTACACTCCGAGGGCCAAACATCGACTCGCACTACTATATTGATGCATCCAATATATGACCCAACCTCGGAGCAGCAAAAAAGGGCCCCCAACAATCCAAAGAAAGTTAAACGTCGAAAAGCTGCAATCAAAATAGATGGCCAATGGATTCGGCGCTCGACCCTCACACCTGCTATGAGAGAACACTCTTCAACAAACCGACTTGCGCGATCAGTGGAACCACATTTCCCGCTCATTACTGGTACGATGAGGAGTGTGAGAAAATGCTTGAAATGCTGGCCGACAGAAAAAACACCCGAAATTTTTAGCAGAGAGTTGAGCGACTTACGGAAGGTTTCAAGACTCTTGTAGGAACAACCATGGCGACCTAGTGACCGATGTCCAGAAAGTAGTCAGATTATGGAGGGAACATTTTCGACCCTTGTGAATGGCAGAAGCACTGAAAGAAGTGGAGATGACGAACCCGAGGTCCCAGTCGATGACGATGGAGTCGATATCCCAGCGCCTGACAATGACGAAAAGTGTCAAAGCGGCTTGAGCTGACGACCTGTCAGCTGAGCTATTTAATTACGATGGCAAGGAGGTAATAAGGTGCATGCCCGACGACTGGAATTCAAGTGCGCTCTGCCCAATCCACAAGAAAGGCGACCCCGCCATGCGTGCCAACTACCGCGGGATCAGCCCTTTAAGCATAGGTTGCAAGGTCTTATCGAATGTATTGTCTACCATAGACCAGGTATCCACAGTACGCCAAATCTTGGAAAAGACCCGCGAGAAAATGATCGGCACTCACCACCTATTTGTAGACTTTAAAGCCTCTTTCGACAGCACTAAAAGGAGTTTCGTATATGCCGCTATGTCTGAATTTGGCATCCCCTCAAAACTCATACGGCTGTGAAAAATGACGTTGAGCAATACCTCCTGCTCTGCTCTGTTGCCGTTCGCCACCAGACGGGGTTTCAGAAAGGACGACTCTCTTTCATGTGACTTCTTTAATCTGATGTTGGAGAAGATAATAAGATCTGCAGAACTGAACCACTCAGGAACAATTTACTACAAGCGCGTACAATTGCTGGCTTATGCCGATGACACTGACATCATCGGTAAGAAAAACCGCGAAGTCTGTCCTGGCTTTTCCAAGTTGGACAAGGAAGCAAAGCGAATGGGTCTGGTGGTAAACGAGGACAAGACGAAGTATCTCCTGTCATTAAACATACAGTCAGCACACTCGCGCCTTGGCGTGGGTGCCAAGGTTGCCACTGTTGACAGTTACAGTTTCGAGAAAGTAGAGAATTTCGTTTACTTGGAAACCAGCATTAACACCGATAATAATGTCAACATGGAAATCCAACGCAGAATCGCTCTTGCCAACAAGTACTGCTTTGGACTGAGTAGGCAATTCAGGAGTAAAGTCCTCTCTCGAAGTACGAAAACCACACTATAAGTCACTCATCACGTCCTTGCAGGTATATGGCGAATTAAAATACAGCGGCTCAACTGGCTTGACCATGTCGTTCGAATGGACACCGACGCCACACCTCTGAAAGTATTCTGGCTTCACTTGGCATTTCCAATTGGCGTCAGTTGGCTAAATTCGCTTTGGCGGTTACAGCGCCAAATAAGAAGAAGAGAATCTATAACCTTATCAGTCACACAGTGTTGTAGTCCCGACGAAATCCTTGACGGTGGTACCGGGAGGGGAACGGTACATGACGGTATGAAGTTTAGTTTGGGTTAAAGTCTCACACAGACGGAGTTAGGCTTTCGACGCTTCTTCCTCGTAAAATAAACATGCTCAGTGAGAAGTTAACAATTTAAATCGACGAATAGTTTTATATCAACTTTTCTGAACTTCTGTTTATTTGTTTTTTGTACAACAAATGGTTACAATAATTTTAAGCTATAATAAACAATTTTTTAGTAAGTTATTATTGGTTTTGATTTTTCTTTTGTATGGGCCCCCCGCTAAATTTCGTTCTGGCTACGCCCATGGCTGTACTAACGACCGCCTCGAGCAACTACGTCAATCGGAGGTAGATGCAAGATCACGCTTACACAGTGTTACGGTCCTTATATGCATACTTAATCGCATCCTTGATTTAGCCATCTGAAAAGTAAATTCGTCTAAGATAAACACACCTGGGGGGGGGTTTCTATATGTTTCGGGTGCAGCGTCATCCATTGGGTCCCTTTTCTGCAAAACCTTTGCTTGCCATGAAATGAATACGAATTATGAATTCCAATCAGATTATATAAAAAATACGGGTTTTCTAAATACCTAAACTCCAGCGGGTCCATTTTTAGCAAAGGAATTTTTCATAGTACAGGTAGTCACGCTGCGAATTTGAACGAAATCTGTTAATAAATACGACTTTTATAAGTAACTCCACTCCAGCGCCACCAGCGTGTTTTCTAGTAGCCTATAATAGGACCTCCGACAATTTGACTGGGCTCTATTGAGTAGTTTTTGAGTTTAGTCCGGAAAACGGAAATGGTTATCATTGTATGTATGTAATCTTCCTTATCCTGAGTTTCGCCCGAAGATGAAACTCATGATAAGGCTGAATATGTTTCGAATGAAAAAAAAAATCAATCAGCCTTATCATGAGTTTCATTTTCACCGAACCGGTTCACTTTTCACTCTTGGTTTCCATGGTTTACTATGGGCGGATGACAAATTTTCGGGTGAATTTTTTTTTCAGGTGAAACTCAGGATAAGGCAGATTATAAAAGTAATAAACGTTTCGCATGTATATTAACAAAATAGGTTCATAAATACGGCTTTTATAAATAACTCGACTCCAGCACCACCTAGCGGGTCCGTTTTTCGCAAGTGCTTTTTTTCATCATGCTTACGAGATAGGTTCATAAATAAAACTTTTATAAATAACTCGCCTCCCGCGCCACCTAGAGGCTCCGTTTTTGGTAAACGTATTTCCCATTATGCGGAAACTATACCTTTTGAATTTGAAAGAAATCGTTTCAAAAATACGACTTTTATAAATAACTCGACTCCCGCGCCACTCAGCGGGTCCGTTTTTCGCAAGTGCTTTTTTCATCATGCTTACGAGATCGGTTCATAAATACAACTTTTATAAATAACTCGCCTCCCGCGCCAGCTAGCGACGTGTTTGCCATCATGCTGGTAGCATACATTTTGAATTTAAAAGAAATCGGTTCATAAATACGATTTTTATAAATAACTCGACCCCAGCGCTACCTACCGAGTTTTCTGGTAGCCTATAATAGGACCATATATGCAAGGTATAACCTCTGAAAATTTGACTAAAATCTATGCATTAGTTTTGCAGTTAACTCCGAACAACAAAAACGGCTATTATCTTATATATATAGAGAGGAAGATATATGAGAACATATTGCATGGAACTGAATTTGACATAACTCGGCTTTGGAGCCACCTATCGGATAAGCTAAAAGTTTGTGCACTCCTCCTCCGAAACACCTTTCCAAGAAAGCAAAAATCATTCGAATCGGTTAAGAAACATAGGAGAAAATTGTTCCCAATTATTCATGCGTGCTTATTTATACATACTAGTATCGCTGGAACTAAATTGCTGCAGCCACTGTATTAAAAAAGTTTTTGTACGTCCAACACCTTTCTGCGTAGGCGGCCTTCGGCCGCGCTTAGGTATTATAACCCTCACAACGTAGAATTCTCCTTTCTGTGTTGCCAAAGAAAAGGGGCAGAACACCTTTTGCAGAGAACACCTTTCTACTTATTTATTTTGCTTGTGACGTTTTTAAGGTCCATCAGCACCTCTTGTTCGTTTAGGTCACTAATATTGTAAGCTGGAGTTACATATATACATTCGGTTAAATAATTTTATAATTCATTGGAAGAGAATGAAGAATTAGATTTGTATGTTCATGCTTGCCTATTTATATATGGTTATATGAGAACATATTGTATGGTATTGAATTTGACATAACTCGGCTTTTGGCTCATTTGTGGCAGGTGTATTTATCCTTATGTAGCGAATGTATATTCTGAGCTTGAAGCATATCGGACTATAAATGCGATTTTTTAGTATAGCTCGACCCCTGCGCCACCTATCGGAAAAGTTAAAAGTTTGTGCACTCGTCCTCCGAAACACCTTTCCAACAAAGCAACAAACATTCGAATCGGTTAAGAAACATAGGAGAAAATTGTTCCCAATTATTCATGCGTGCTTATTTATACATACTAGTATCGCTCAGTGGTCGAAATTCGACCACATCACTTATTTTATACACTTATTTATTTTGCTTGTGACGTTTTTAAGGTCCATCAGCACCTCTTGTTCGTTTAGGTCACTAATATTGTAAGCTGGAGTTACATATATACATTCGGTTAAATAATTTTATAATTCATTGGAAGGGAATGGAGAATTAGATTTGCATGGAAATTCGATTACGTAATATTATATAAGATGGCAGGTTGCTTCTCTAACTGATATTCGGGTTGAACTTGTACCAATCAGGACTTTAAATAGTTTTTTTTTTAACATTTCCGCCAAAGTGGCTCTCAGTGTGTTAAAAACTAAATTCTCCACATCTACACCAACTCGTCTTTCATTTGATATGAGTTTCATGAAAATCAATGGGGATTAAGTACCTCAAAAGTGTACCAAAAAAATTATGTTTGCGTATTAATGTCAGGGTTCGGAGATTCTCATTTACGATTATTCGTTTTCATTCTTTTATGAGATTTATCGCGATCGATTATATTCAAATCTATTTTTGCATTCTTATATCGCGAGTGAAAAATGCAAACAAATTTATCATCTCTCACATTCGGAATGCGATCGACAAAAAAATTTCCGCTGCTTTTCATTCGCGATCGAAAAAAGCAAAGAAATTTCCTCTCACTCGAATATGAGAAGTCCGAGCCTTGCCGATGTCGGCCTCTCATAAATGAGAAAAACGATGCAAGTAATCCATTCGCGATCACTCACATCAGCTTATCGTGATAAACTTATCGCGAAAAATTTTCAACGACGTTGTATGGGAGATATTTTTCGCATTTGGTTTGGGTATGTATTTTGTTATGCATACAGCATACATACATATGTATATATGCATATGTAAGTAATGCAAGCAAATGCTTTTCGGTTGGAAGGAATGTAGGAATATGCGCTAATATATGAATTGTGGTGGTAATATATATGTATAAATGTAGGTACATATAAATTACATACATGCACCCTACAAAAATCGCGAATACTCAATGCATGCCAATTTACCACAAATAGACTACATGGTCCAACGATTTTTGCAGGGCATACATACGTGTAGTTAAAGTATATGTATTCCAAGCGTACACTTTTCAGTATAATGGTGTATCTGCATGTTATTTTATTATAATGATTGCGTTTATTTATTATATCTAATAAATATAATATAACGATATTTTTAAGTCTAAACTTTTTGATATTTGTGTGGGTCACATCCCAATTCTTAATTCGAAAACCGCTAAGCGTCCATGACCAGCAGAAATCTTAAGCATACAACATCGCTGTTGCTGGCATGAGCTTGCTGCTGTGTATACATGAACCATCATTTCCATTTAACACGCGTGGTTTCTCAGATCGTATGCGTACCTTAATCATACATTTGTACTACTACTGTATGCGCATGGCTGTATTAATGTTTCAAACATACAAAAATGCATTAATGGAACAGTATTAAAGCATTCTTACAAAATCCCCATATGTAAATGCTACTTTTCTGATACATTTCAATATACGGGGACATACAAACAAGTAGCACTTACATATGCAAATGCATATCTTGTAAAAGCCCGTTTGTGCTGATAATAGTATCGTACAACACGTCCGTTCACTAAAATTTTTGTACAAGACTGAAAATATTACAAAAATTCCACTTCAAATTTATCAAGAAAGGTACTGAAAACAACGACAACGTACATTCGCTTGCAATTCGCTAGAATTTGAATTTATTCGTGAAAATTCATGACTACGCATGAATTGTTCACACCAATTCACTCATATAGCAAGCATCCTTCAAGAATGCATACAACCGATTTCTACTGGGTGGTTTACTAAAGAAATCAAACGTATAAGGAATATGAAGAATAAGTTCTACATAAGACAAAAGCATTCCAACGATGTTAATTTGCGTGAGCGTTACGGGTTTTATAGAGCTGAATTTAACAGGCTCAATAAATCTTTGTATAGGAATTATATTCGCGGCGTAGAAAGCAATATTAAATCGAATCCCAAGTTCTTCTGGAGTTATATTAAATCAAAGAAAAATTGCTCTAATATACTGCATCGGTCCAGCTTAACGGGGTGTCAGCCAACTCCTTCTCCGAAGCTGTTAATCTTTTTGCTGATTTTTTTTCTTCCAATTTTATTTCAGGTCAAATTTAGATACTCCCATTAACTTCGGGAAATTAAAGTTGATAGACGATGATGTAGCTAATGGCATTAACCAGCTTAAACTATCCACTAACACTGATGTAGATGGCCTCTCGGTTATCTTATTTAAAAGTTGTCCTTCAGTAATTGCGCCTTTGAGGCACATTTTTAACACGTCTCTATCTGCCGAAGTTTTCCTCGATGTCTGGAAATTGACTTTTATTACGCCAATTCTTAAAAGTGGTAATACAAATTGTATTGAGAATTATAGGCCGATTTCTAATCTTACCACTGTCTCAAAACTGTTTGAGTCCATAGTTAAAGATAAGATTTACTTTGCTGTTAAATATTTATTATGTCCCAACCAACATGGGTTCGTGCCGGGTAGATCTACGTTAACCAGTTTAGCTGCTTTTACAGAGGACTGTTTGGAAACCTTTCAAAAGGGATTCCAAATTGACGCTATATACATATACTCTAAGGCTTTTGACAGGGTGCCTCATCGAATATTGATAGCTAAACTTGAAGGCCTGGGCTTTCATTCAGAGTTTCTGAAGTGGATCACATCCTATCTGTATAATAGACGCTGTGTTGTTCGTTTTGATAATGTATCGTCTTATTCTTTTGTCTCCTCCTCTGGTGTTCCCCAGGGTAGTGTCTTAGGTCCGTTATTATTTGTTATCTTTATTAATGATATATCTTCCTGTTTCTCAAAGTGTAAGTTTCTTCTATATGTGGATGACCTGAAGATATACTATGAAATTAAAAATATAGAAGACTCATTGATTCTCCAGGGTGAGCTTGATAATTTGTACTGTTGGTGTGCGGTTAATCGGTTGTCCCTCAATATTGGTAAATGTCATTATACCTCTGTTGCAAAAGTGATTAGTATTGTTCCAACCTCTTACTGTTTTTCGAGTGTCCCGCTAAAATCAATTACTGATTTTAAAGACTTGGGTGTTTATTTTGACTCCAAGCTCACCTTCACCACCCACATAAATTTTATTGTTTCTAAATCATTCGCAATGTTGGCCTTTATTCGTCTCAACTGCTCGTCATTTTCCGATCCTTATACTCTGAAACTGTTGTATTCGTCTTTAGTTCGGTCGAGGTTAGAATACGCTTTATTTGTTTGGAGACCTTTTCATACAGTTCATGTGAACAGATTGGAGTCTGTTCAGAGGGCTTTTATACGCTTTGCTTTGCGTCCGTTGAAATTTGTAGACCCTATTCCATCCTATCATTCTCATTGTTTGTTGATAATTCTCATGTCCTTAGAGTCCAGGCGTACTCTGTTATCGATGTGCTTTGTCTTTGACATAATTGCATGCTCTATAGATTGCTCGCACCTCCTTATGAAAATTCGTTTTAATGTTCCCTCACGTATTCTTCGTTGTAATGAATTGTTTTTTGTGGGTGTTGTTAAAACTGTTTATGGTATGAATGCTCCTTTAAGGAGGACTCTCTCCCAATTTAATGCTTATTCTTCATCTTTAGACTTCGATTTTTCTTACTCTAAGTTTACTTTTAAGAATATACTCATAAGGCACTTGTCATAAGGGTTTCCCTTATTCTATGTACATATATATTTGTCATATAGTCTGTAAGCGTCCTGTTTGTTGATAATAATAATAAATAAATAAATAAATAAATGAATAAATAAATTGAACTTAGTGGTGAAGACTGAGAGTAAAGAAAATCAGAAAAAAACAATACATATACATTTTTTATTTATTTTAAATGTTTTGATTCGCCATTATAAGGATATTAATAAGAAACCAAAAATATAAACATGTAAATAGAATAAGAATATGTATGGATGTATGTATTACTAGAAGAAAACTCAATAAAACGAAAGTCTGCATTTCATATCCATGCACACATACATGTGTATGTAGCTATGTGTGTATCTATGTATATGCATGTACTTATATAAGTGCATAGTTATTTACTAAACAGTAGCGCAGAATGAGCAAAAATTTTGCAGCAATAATCAAATAATAGCTAAGCGTTGGTTTTACTACGCCCTTGTAAAGACGAAAAAAATTTACCTGTGAGCCTTTTAGCCTGAAGTATGTATGTAGATACAATATTGCAGCAGCTTTCTACCTACCTTTTGTTTATTTTCCACTAATAATTAGTATGCTTTAGAAATATTTACGGAAATAGAGCACATGATTTTATGTATAATGACAAGATTTATGAGCAAAGGTCGGGAATGCCTATGGGTTCACCAGCATCACCCGTGATAGCAGACATAGTTATGGAGGAACTATTTACGAATTTCGAGAAAGACTCTGACAATAAACAACGATTATTAACTAAATATGTAGATGAATTATTTGCAATTATCAAAACAGAAACTATGGACAAGATGCTTAACACTCTAAACAACTATAATAAAACAATTAAATTTACAATCGAAATAGAAAAAGATGGACAATTGCCTTATCTGGACACCCTAATAATTAGAAAGAACAATAGAATAACATTCGACTGGTATAAAAAACCGACAGCATCAGGGAGGCTCATAAATTTCAACTCCAAACATGAGAAGAAAGCAATTCTAAATACGGCTAGCAATTTTATAAGAAGAGTTCTCTCCATAAGTGACCAAATTTATCACACGAAGAATATTACCATAATTAAAGAAATCTTAGGACGAAACGAATTTCCTCGGGGTATGATTAATAAGCTCATACGTAACTACTACGTAAGAAACAATAAGGGGGAAAAAATAAAGAGTTAAATAATAAAGTTTATAAATCGGCGACCTATATTCCGGGATTATCGGAGAGGATTAAACATCCCAAAATGAATGACAAGGAGAACTTTCAAATAGCATTCACTTATGACAACACATTACAGCAGATATATAGCAATACCAAAGACTATATTCCCAGAAATGAGAAATCTGACGTAGTCTACAAAATACCATGCAATGGCGACGGGTCCCACGTAAGCAATATGGATGTGGGGACAACAAAATCTAAACTAAAGAAAAGGATTTCCGCTCACAAGTCTAATATTAAGTTAAGGAGCAATTCGTCGGACAATAAGACGGCCTTGTCATCTCACTGTCAGGAAATGAGACATTATCCTGACTTTGCAAGAAGACAAAAATTATAATAAGCGATATGTTTTGGAGATGCTATATATCATGAACACCCCTAATAATAAAAGGATGAATTTTAAAACAGACACCGATAATTGCGCTCATGTGTATCGCAATATAGTTCTCACCCACAGCAACAATCAATAGTGTAGGTGTCAGGTGTTCAGGAAAAAACGAATCGTCGGTCCGATAGCAACATTTCTTCGGACAACAATAATGTAATGTTGGGATGATACATACATACAATTCTTCGTCTTACTGTTCATCGCTTCATGTATTGTTGTTTGTATGTTTTTTGTTTATGATTACTGTATTTTGAATTGTTTACATTTTCATGCTTATACTTATTGTCACCAAGTTTGTTTGTTAATACATTTTTGCGCATATGTTTAGTCGACCAGGCAAAGCCAAGATTGTAAGTTATGTTTTGTTGTACGTTGTGTAAATAATTATTTGTATACATATGTATTCATATTATGTTTTTGCAGTCCTGAGGATGCCTTTAGATTAAAGGCGAAATATCGACAATAATAAACAAAAAGGAAGATAAGACATCCAATCGTTTTATTTACCCTAGGCCTAGAGCTCAAAAATACAATCAAAATATTACAATAAACGGCCAGAAAACAATACCTAACAAATTTTTTATTTTAAAAATGAGATCTTGTTATAATATAGTGTTTAAAACCAAAAACGAATATAACACTTTCAGAGGGTAATTATAAATAACACAAATCACTTATATAATAGTGATGTACAAACAATTTTCTTTAAAAATACGCATACTTGTTAAAAATATTTGTTTCAACACATTTTGCAATAGGACTGCGCAATTATTAAATTTATTATAACTCATATTAATTGATTAATCGCACAATCCGCTTTTAAGAGGTCGGCGCAAAAATTAAATAAAAACCTATAATAAGGCGAGATCAGCTATTTCCACAATTTCTTCAAAATCACCTATAGTGTCTGAATCATTTACATTTGTGCTGTTGTCATATTGGAAACGTTTTGCAGCAGAAACTATTAGCCTTAATATATCACTTTATTCGAACTATTGAATTAAGGCTTTCCAACCTCATCCTATTTCGAATCTTACCCCCTTATTCTAGAACCCGAATTTTCGTAATTTGTAATTCGTAGCTACGCTACGAAAAACGAAAAATCCACATGCTGCAACCCTTGCGGAAACATGTGCAGCATTGCCAGCTATCAGTTGTTTTTCGACGATAGCTGAATGAAGGAAAACAAAGTGGAAAGGAATTAAAAAAACACTCATCATGTGCTTGTTTATTGTAAAATTGGTTAATTTTACATATTTTAAGGAAAATTATGGATTCTGATGTATTTGCAATTATAGCAGCAGAGTAAGCGGGCGCTATGGCAATGGATTCACAAAGGTATGCGGAGTTGCCGGGCATAGTAACCATGGGCGCATCTATGTCAGCTTCTGGTTGAATTGTTGAACCACAAGCCAGAACTACTCCTATGCCTGAAGAACTGGTTCTCAATCCAGCTCCTTCCAAGCCATTGAAAGCATGCACTTTGTTGCATTTGCTTCTGCCTTCGGCCGCGCTTAGGGATTATAACCCTTACTAAGTAGAATTCTCCTTTCTGTGTTGCCGGAGAAGAGGGGCTTCCGCATGTCAAAGGTATACAACATTTCTTATGCATATCACTCCGGCTACGCCGTCCACAGTATTTTTGTGTAGAACCCACGTCGAAATTTCCAAAAAAGTGCATAGTGCAAACCGAGTCTATTAATAAGCTAGTGGTAGGAAATTTGAAACATTTATCTTAAACTAGCAGACCCGGCGAACTTTGTCCCGCCCAATATAAATTTTTTTATTGAAACATTTGGTCCAACGTTTTCGCCAGCAATTCACGTTCACTTTGGTTTTGTGGTCGATAGAAGGCATATCCTCCATTGCCGTCTTAAATAACCTGACGAAAGCGTTATACCGGGAAGAAGTCCTTGCGGCTCGATGGTGAATCGTCCTTGAATCTGTATAGTATAGTTGGTGGCAATTTCCGAACCGATGAGTATCATTGGTCCACTTTCTGTTTAGTCACCGTAAAGCAAGGACCGCAATGGTTCTGATGGTTGATTTAACGGGGGTAATTTGACTTTGATCCCTGATGCCTCCGAATTGACGATTTTTGGCAATAACTCGACTCCAGCGCCACCTGGCGTTTTAAGTTGTGAACTTAATCGGTACAGGGACCTACTCAAATACATAAAAAAAATTCATTTAAATCGTTTCGGTCGTTGAGGAGGAGTTCACCCACCAGAATAAGTCTTTTACATACCGACACTCTTCGGAATTTTTTCCCATACAAAAAAACTATCATGCATTCGCTATACGGAGAAAATGCGCAACATCATCAGCGAAAAAGTTCTCAAAAATCAACGGTAACTTATAGCCATTTAAAACTTGCACTTTATGAAATTGAAATTGAGTGAACTACAAAACTGCATACTCAAAATTAGGTGCCATTTGATGAAAAATGAACTATATTTCTATAAAAAATTTACAAAAAAAATGTTTATTTTGAAAAAGAAAAAAAAACACTGTATTCTGTGTGTATATCTTTAAAGATAGGTAAAGGTTTCATTATGTTTGGAAAGCACCACGCCACCTTTTCCAGTAGCCCAAAAATCTCTATACCGATTTCCAGGACACTACCACAAATACTTCCAGAGAAATACGGTATGAAAGATTCGATATGTATGGCTGATCCTTTAATATAACGAAAGTCTGCAGTAGGTGACCAAAATTTCAAAAAGAGCGCTACAGCCGTTCGCGAGATAACCTCTTATAACACTTACATAACACTGGTCTACAAGGGTTTTGCGAATAAGACGGGACCTGGTGTTTCCGAACGGATTTTTCGTGCTGAATCTCTATACCGATTTCCAGGACACTACCACAAATACTTCCAGAGAAATACGGTATGAAAGATTCGATATGTATGGCTGATCCTTTAATATAACGAAAGTCTGCAGTAGGTGACCAAAATTTCGAAAAGAGCGCTACAGCCGTTCGCGAGATAACCTCTTATAACACTTACATAACACTGGTCTACAAGGGTTTTGCGAATAAGACGGGACCTGGTGTTTCCGAACGGATTTTTCGTGCTGAACACGAATCTGGGGTCCAAAACTTCCCATCACGTCACGTTTTCGAGAAAAAAGGGGTTGAAACCCCTAAAAACAGCGTTTTTGGACATTTTCGAAAAATTGTAGAGCTGAACCCTGACGTGCTACAAACTTTGTATATGTCAGAAATTAAAGGCTAAATCGTGCCCTTTCGAATGAGCCCTATGCCGAATTAATCGCATGCACCCTTAGATCAGGGGGTGTATTTGTGTCTAGGAGTCCAGGGAAAATTGATCGCAGAAAGAATTTCATCTTAAACGACCATATAAATTTCTTAAATTTTTAAAATCTAACTGCAGATTCGTAATCAGCGACTTTTAATATAGTTAAAACCTTGGCATTATTAATTTTCTATGATCGTTTAAGATTAAATTCTTTCTGTGATCAATTTTTCCTGCACCCCTAAACACAAATACACCCCCTGCTTTAAGGGTGCACGCGATCAATTCGGCATAGGGCTCATTCGAAAGGGCACGGTTTAGCCTTTAATTTCTGATATATGCAAAATTTGTACCACGTCAGGGTTCAGCTCTATAATTTTTCGAAAATGGCCAAAAACGCTGTTTTTAGGGGTTTCAACCCCTTTTTTCTCGAAAACGTGACGTGATGGGACATTTTTGACCCCAGATTCGTGTTCAGCACGAAAAATCCGTTCAGAAACACCAGGTCCCGTCTTATTCGCAGAAAAAAAGTTGAAATTTGTAGACCAGTGTAATTAGTGTAGGTACCACAGGGCAACGCCGATTTTGATGCGGCAAATGTTAAAGTTGTTTTTGGTAGACTTTTTTGTGCTGATTACGAATCCATAAGTATAAAGTTTCCATCGCTCCACATTTTGAGAAAAACGTGGTGAAAGTGCAAGTAAGGAAACAAAAGGTGATGGAACCTTCCACTTAGGCTTAAATTAAAGCTAAAGCTACAGGCTACTATCCCTGAAAATACTATTCCTGCACCTTGCCCTGATGGCCACCTATACTCAATTACTTTTTATCGCCCAATAATAAAAAAAAAACTACTGGAAAATTATGCAACTGACAAAAAAAATGTGTAAAAATCAGTGTTAGTTGTTCAATAAATGACTATAGGTGACCTTAGGGTCAAGGTACAGGAATGGTATTTTCAGGGATTGAAGTCAGAAGGCCAAGCCTTAATTTAAGCCTAAGTGGAAGGTTGTATCACTTTTTGCTTAATTGCAGGAATTTGCAGGGATAGTAGTCGAGATTTTTAGCTTTAGTCTAAGCCTAAGTGGAAGGTTCTACCACCCTTTGTTTCTTTGCTAGAGCCTCTCGAATATTGCAAATAAACGCGATTTTTTGACACTTTGACCTCGTTTTTCTTAGCATTTTGAGCTGATGGAGACTTACGGATTCGTGATCATTTCATTTCATTTCATTTATTATAAAATATAACATTAGCACAATAAGATCCCAATGATCTTTTATAGTACAACTGCAACTTATAATAAAGAATTACAATATGTTAATGTTTAAAATTAAGTAATATATAAGCACAAAAAAAATTGTCAAAAATATATATTGTCAACATTTGCTCAAATTTTTTTCCATTTTTGTTGGCCTGTGTAATAAGTATTGTTAATTAGCCAATACCCGCATGTTTGCGGCGTTTTCAAACACCTTTCGAACTGTAAAACAATGACTCAATTCTATTCTACGCATATCTATAATACGGGTATCGAATTTCAAGCAAATCGGACCTTAAATAAGATTTTTGGAATAGATCGGAATCTGGTGCACCTATCAGACAAAATATCCTATATGTTAACCCAGGCAATAAGCTACCTACGTACCAATTTCAAGCAAATCGGATCATAAATAACACTTTTTCGAATAGATCGGTCTTGGTGTACTACCATAAAGAAGATTTTTCGAATAGATCAGTATCTGGTCCACCTATCAGAAAAAATATCCTATAACCCAGGCAATAAGCTACCTGCCAAATTTCAAGCAAATCGGACCAAAAATAAGATTTTTTCGAATAGAGCGATCCCTGGCCCACTTAAAGGAAAAAATTTATCCTATATGCTAATCTATGCAAAAGGCTACCTACGTACCGATTGAATTTTTTTGGCGCAGTTCGACACTTGCGCCACATATCGAAAAAATTAAAACTTTGTGCACTTTTACTTCTGAACACCTTTCCAAAAAAGTAGCAACCATTCGAATCAGTTATGAAACATACGAGAAAATTGTTCCCAATTGATTCATGCTCACAATGAATTTTACAATTATCTGAAAATTTCCAAGCTTCCCAACGAATTTTAACGAAGGTGCATCGTCCAAAATCATCAAATCATGCGAAAAAGGCAAAATTTCGTCGAAAAAATTCAAATTTTTCGTGTTCTTCGGAATTTTTCCGAGTTTTCCACTTAGAATTTTCTATTTTTCCATTCGAAAGCCATTCAGAAGGAATTGCATACAAAATTCCTTACAAAAAAATCAATTTTCGATTTTTCCAATTTTCTGACATTCCCGGAGGGATTTCCCAAAATTTTCTTTCGTAGTGGCGACAAACTAGACTACGTTAAGTATGTCTTTGAGGGACCCTTTGTTGACGTAATTTGTGTCACTGAAACTTTGTTTATCCCAACTGTTTCAGACTTCTTCTACAGTATTCCAAGCTACAATCTTCTTCGCCATGACCGCAGTATCCAAAGAGGGGGAGGTGTTGCAATTTATTGCAAATCATCTTTAAAAGTACGTCTTCTGGCCGAATTTCATAACTCAAATACCGAGCTCATTATAGCTGAGGTTTCTGATGGTGTAACAAGCATTTTAGTGTCGTGCGTATATAATCCCCGTAAGTGTTGTTTGTTGGACCCTTTTTTTGTTGAACTGTCTATGTTTCTACTTGACTATGAATTTTATGTAATCTGTGGTGATTTTAATGTGAACCTCCTCCTAAATGACACTTATGCCGATAAATTATATAACCATGTAGCTGCGGCTGGTCTTGCCATAGTCAACAAAACTGCACCGACGAGATTTGCCAATAATTCAAACCCTAGCCTCTTAGACTATTTTATCTCTTCAAGTCTGAAACATATTCTCAAATTCGACCAAATGTTCTTTATTTCTGACCATGATTTAATATTTTGTACAGTAGATGTTATGTTTAATCGTCCGTCTGTTAGAAGTACATTCCTGTATCGTGATTTTAAAGCCATAAATGTGAATGAGTTATATCAATGTCTGTCAAGCGTGAGTTGGAATGACTGTTGGTTCTGTAAATCTGTCGATGATAAGCTTCTTTTTCTTAATGAAATTCTGACTAAAATATTTGATAGTCATGTTCCTCTCCGTGTGGCTCGGGCAGTCAATCCATCTTGCCCTTGGTTTAATAAAAAAGTAGACTCTGCTATAAAATTTCGCAATAAGCTATACGTCAAATGGAGAAGGACAAATACTGATTTCGCCTGGTCTCAATATAAAACAGCTAGAAATAAAGCTACATCATTTATCATAAAGCAAGCAAAGATCGCATACTGTAGCGCTAAATTGGACCCGTCACTCCCTTCCAAAGTTTTGTGGAGGAACTTAAAAAACTTGAAAGTTCACGGTAGTTCGAAGCCTGAGTGTGATTTAGACCCGAATGTATTGAATGAGGTATTTACGGCTACGAGTAGTAATAAAAGTGCTCCTCACACTTCGAATACTCTCTGGGCTCATACAGCTTTGGAAGAGGAATTTCAATTCGTGGGAGTAAGTGAACGTGAAGTTATGAAAGCTATATGGGGTATTAAATCAGATGCTGTTGGTGACGATGGAATCTCCCTGAAATTTGTCAAACTTGTGCTTCCGTTAATTTTGGGCACCATTACCCACATTATTAACCATTGCTTTACGACATCATGTTTTCTTGCGGAGTGGAAAAGAGCCGTCATACTCCCAGTAGACAAGAAGAGTGCCCCTACAAATCCTAATGATTATAGGCCGATCAGTATATTACCAGCACTAGCAAAAGTATGTGAGTCCTTGATGGCAGTGCAAATCTCGGCGTTTATCAAATGCAATAATCTATTATCTCCACTACAGTCCGGGTTTAGACCAAAGCATAGCTGCTCCACTGCCATGATGAAAATACTGGATGACATAAGAATACATTTTTACAACAGGGATTTAACTCTCCTATGCCTTTTAGATTTCTCTAAGGCATTTGACACGGTTAACCACGATATTTTATGTAAGAAACTTCAACATTATTTTGGTTTTTCTGATAATTCTTTAAAATTTATGATGAGTTACTTAGAGGGTAGGGTACAAAAAGTGAAGACGAAGAATGATTCCTCTAGTTTTAAAGCTGTGTCAGCTGGTGTCCCACAGGGATCTGTCCTAGGCCCGCTTTTGTTCAGTATGTTCGTCAATGATGTGTTCTCAGTGTGTAAGTATATTAATGTACATCCGTATGCGGATGATATTCAAGTGTATTTGTCCAGTCGTGTAGGTCTTGTTGAGGATTTGTGTTTTAAAATAAATAGTGATTTGTCTGCTATATCGCAATGGGCAAGTGATAACTATTTATGCATAAATGCTTCTAAGTCCTTCGTGTTGCCAATATGTAATAGTGTAGTGCATGTTGAAAATATCCCTGAATTGTTTATTGGTAACAGTGCTTTAATGTTTACAAACAAGATAAAAAGTTTAGGCTCTGTCATTAACTCTATGTTGTCCTGTTCCGACCACATTAATAGTGTCGTCAATAGTGTGTATTCCGTTCTGCATAGGTTGAGAATCTCTGCCTCATTTACGCCATTGGAAACTAGGCGCAAGCTAGCTAGACAACTCATCTCGCCCCACATAACGTACTCTGAACTTGTCTACAGCAAGCTTGACTCAATCTCCTCCCACAAAATCAATGTTATTTTCAACAATGTCTCCCGTTACGTGTATGGTTTAAAAAAGTTCGACCACATATCCTTTTGGAAAAATGAAATTTTGGGGTGTAGCATTACTGCTAGGAACTGCATATTTATATATAAATTATTAGAATGGAAATCTCCAATGTATTTATATGAGAAGCTAAATCCAACAAAATCCAGTAGACGCCACAACCTGATAGTCCCTAAATGCACATATCTAGCCTCATCGAGATTGTTCTTCATCAACGCTGTGAGACTCTGGAACAATATCCCCGAGTCCGTTAAATCTATACTGAATAGGAGTAACTACAAGGCGATAATACTTAATTACTTCAAGTCTATGTAGTGAGTACGATTGTAATAAATAATTTTCCTTTCTTTCCTCTCTTCTCTTCATTTATCTTCTCTGGTAGTCTTCATATTTTATTTTATTTTAAGAAAAAATGTAAAAAAAAAATTCACATGCAACCACTGTTCCCCCTTAAATAAATAATTAAAATAAATAAAAACCTTCTCCTGACAGTTACGAACAACTAAGAGAAAATTTTAGCCAAATCCGCCCAACCGTTCTCAATTGATGAATTACTATACATTTTTCACACCATTTTTATATACATATATAGATATACGTATTTAATACATACATTCTTGCCACTGCTAATCACATGAATAAAAATCCTAAAAACGAAAATGTGAGTGCAATACTCTCTTAAAATGTTTTAGATCCATCGCACACCACGGACTTTATCGGCCGCCGATTTAGTTGGGCTTGCTAGTCTTTCCATTGCACCACAACTAATTGGTCGGAGCGATTAAGTTGGTGTAGTGTGCGCACCTCCATACATCTTCATGTACATATTTCAAGCGAGCCCTACTGTTTAAATAGGCGGCCGATAAATTCTGTGGTATGAGGTGGCTCCTACAGCTGCATTATTACATCTATTCCGTGTGTTGCAATATCCACGGAAGCAGCAGTTATGAAGAAAATGATTTAAAAATATTAGACAAATTCTCTACTTATATGTTTGGCTTTCCTTTGTGTTATTTTTCCAACGTCAAAAGCTGGACTTTTTTTTTTAAGTTGGTATACCAAAAAATACGAAACACGTTTTCTGTCAGATAGCTAACATGGCGGATAAGAAGAAGAAGTGAAACTACCCGGAAAAAAAGAATCTTATATGCTAATCTAGGCAAAAAGCTAACTACATACGTACCAAATTTTAAGCAAATCCAATCGGCCCATAACTGCGATTTTTTCGAATAGATCGGTCCTGGTCCACCGGAGGGTTTTCCCAAAATTTTCTTTCGTATAAACCTTCTCCTGGCAATTACGAACAACTGAAAAAAAAAATAGCCAAATCGGCCCAACCGTTCTCAATTGATGAATTACTATACATTTTTCACGCCATTTTTATATATATAGATAAAATGTGAATCCTTTGATTACGCGTGTATGTTAAAGTTTTTGGATTCGGGTTATGCGTTTGGACACAACAACCGAAAATCGTTGTACATTAACTAAACCGGACCCAAGTTTCTCGATAAGGGACAACAAATGTTCTTTTTTGCTCGTTTATATAAAGCAGTGGATAAAAATATACGTATATGCGAAAGGCAAATTTATCTGTTTAAATGAACACCACGAATATTTCTTGCAAACACACATCGATTTACATCTTTTATTTCGCCTCCGACACAGAATTGTTTTCGTACAAAATTACGCAAAAAAGCTTACTCGTTCGTTTTTAGGCATGCCATTGTTACGAATTTCGAAAGTTCGAAAATACGATTCGGATTGTAGCATACTATTTCTACGATTCGTAGCCAAATCCGAATACGAAAGAGTTGCAGAATAGGGGTGTTGGTTTTTGTTGAATTCATTACGGAAAAGACGCGCTCAACAAAAGCATTTGAGTGCGGCAAAAATAATAATATGAATTTACTTATATTTCCAAACATTTTATTGACTGTTGCGGTTTTCACTCCGTAAGCAATTATCCAAAATTATTCAGAGTCGGATGGAATGGTTCTGAGAAAAGTTATTCCATGCGAAAGTTAAAAGATTTAAACTGCTTTTCTTTCCTTCAAAGTCAAATAGTGAATTGGCTGGTCTTTGAAACTCGCCCTCTTGTGATTCACACACTTTTCTGGTGACAAAATCAACGTTTTTTAAGTATTTAATTGACTAGGTGATCGTTTCAAAAGCTCTTGAATAAGGGTGATTAAAAATTTTTGACAGTCTTTTAATATGCTTCTTAAGTCAAGTTTATCACGCAGTTCATTAGCCTCTTCTGTAAAATTATCGCAGAAAACTAAGCTTTGTATATTTTTAAAATTTAAATTTATTTGAAGGGAAAAAATCGCCAATGGCGATTTCCTAAATTTGTATGCGCAAATATCCAAGAAAAATCGCCAAATTGGCGCGAAATCACCAAATCTGGACACTCTGCAAGCAAGCCTGCATGAGCTTTTATGGGAACACATAAATGTATCTAAAAATAAAATTTCTAGCTGTAACTTGTGTAGCATTAAAAACACTGTTAAATTATTGCTCGACTTGAAGCTGCCTATTCCGGGAAAGCCACAACAACCGCAAATTGATTACAGCCAATGGCTACAAATTGACACGCAACTCAGCAGTCACACCAAAAACAACACCTGTGCTGCAGAATATTTGCATCTACTTTGTCGAATAAATGCAATATTTTCACCCGAAATTACATTATATGTAGATGGTTCCTTTCAAGACGGAGCAACATCCTATCCTGTGGTCAAAAAAACGGGCGGAAACAACTTCTCCGTTGTGAAACAAAGCATACTGCCACCACACGCCGGAATATTTCACACAGAACTGAGCACCATTTAGTGGGCCATCAAATACGCAGCAAATCAGAATCGTTAAACACTTATATGTTCAGATGGCTTTGGTGCAACCAATGCTCTAGTTAGCAACGGGTACAATTTAACGAATTTGAGGCAACTAAAAAACCCAACAAAAATTCTTTGGGTACCAGGACACACGGGAATACCAGGCAATGTAGCCGCTGACCAAGCAGCAAAAGAAGCGCTGACTTTCCCACTAGAATATGAATGCCCATGTTTTCACTCAATAATAACTTCTTGCTATTCAGCTGCAACTTTCAAACAAGCACAACAATCTGCCCATAAGACCAAACTACGATAGAGACCTTTCCCGGCAGGACTGCATAACGTTCTTCAGAATCAGACTGAGGACAACACTCTTCTCAACCAAATACCA
>NW_023458557.1:23430485-23432248 GCF_013731165.1 Rhagoletis pomonella | reverse complement strand
GTGACGAGTTCTACTATATGTCACCTTAACATCGGATGACACAAATTCTTCAGAATCAGACTGAGGACAACACTCTTCTCAACCAAATACCAGTACACTAAACGCGAATCACTTACCTGCTCAGCCTGCCTGCCAACGTTGACCGTTGAAGACGTCGTGTTGCGCTGTCCCATCTCTAAAGGCCGGTCCACATAGAACTTTCGCGTTGGCTTTGGCGTTGGCGTGGGTTTGACAGAACGCACGTTAAAAGTATGCTTGCTACAATGAACGCTTGGCAGCGAATGCTTGGGCAACTAAATTAACATACTAACGACAGATAAATTAATATTTCATATCAATAATTGCATTCAAAACTTGAAAGAAATACCAGATAATGTATGTACTCTGATTAGTAATATAAAAAATGTATTAGAACCACCGTTTACTGTTATATTTGATACAAATTAATTTTGCTACTCGGAACGCTCTGCGCATTGCCACTGAATACTTAAAATTACATTCCTGGTCCTTGTTCTTTCTGTATTGCATCGTGGTGAATTCACATTTCTCAGAAATTTGACAACAAAAAGAAAAAATGAAGGGAGTATTTTATTTGTTAATTTTTGCGATTTATATTGCTTCATGTAAATTTTATGACTTTTTCAGATCTGTTGAGGCAACAAAGAAGGCGCAGTTGGAAAATTAAGTTATTAGCAGGGAACGGATTTTTAGGACCTAAAAACCTATAAAAAAAGGCAAAATAAAAAAACGAAATAGGCTTGAAAAGACAAAATAAAATAGCGAAAAAGGCAGGAAAAGGCACTAGGTACTGCAAAAAAGGCAAAAAAAAGGCAAAACAAAATAGCGAAAAAGGCAGAAAAGGGCAAAAAAAGGTATTGCAAAAAAAGCAAAATAAGGCACTAAAAAAAGACAGAAAATACGAAGAATAATCAAAAAATATATTTATTTTAGAAATTTTTATATTAAAAGTAAAAAGAGAAAAACTAGGAACTAATTTCATTATATGAAAAATTTGTACTTTGACTCCTTGACTATTTTATCCTTTCGAGTTTCTAACTCATAAAACTTTAATCTGTATAGTTGTAGTAACATTGAACCACAATATGCATTTTGAAGTTTTCTGGCAGCATTTTCATTCGATTTTCGCGAAGAAAAGCCTTGAATGTACTAAATGTGCGCTCGACGTAAGTTGATACAAGTGGAGCCCAATTTAAATATGGAACGTTTGAAACGTTCATATTATCAGGAATAAGGGCGTTTTCCTCGCCCTTTACAATTTTATCCACATCCCTTATTGTCTCCAAGCCTACGTTAGCTGAGAAAACGGCTTTGAATTTTTCCAACACCAATTTGGCAAGAGGTCCTGCGCTTCTATAAGCTGTATGCGCATGTGTATATTTTTTAATCTTAAAAAAAATTATAAATGCTATTCTTTTTTAAAGGTAGAAAAGGCAAATATCTTAAAAAAGGCAAAAAAAGGCAAATATCTTAAAAAAGGCAAAAAAAGGCAACATCAAATGTGTATATATGGAATCAGCGAAAGCTAAATCGTGGACATTCTTAATCGAATATACTCTATCTCTTTAGCAGAAAAAAATGCAATTTCCATAAAATCCGTTCCCTGGTTACACTGGTCGACGGCCAAAAATTACCAGAGACGCCGTTATGAAATTCGTATGTAAAATCACCCCCTGATTCCGAAAATCAAGGTTATTTTTAATTTTATGGTACCGTTTTTGAGATATTTGCAATTTACCGTTTTT
>NW_023458557.1:23430014-23430385 GCF_013731165.1 Rhagoletis pomonella | reverse complement strand
TTTTTAATTCTATGGTACCGTTTTTGAGATATTTGCAATTTACCGTTTTTGCAAAAAAAAAAAAAATTGGGTCCACTTAATCATATATATATAAAATTTTCTATAAGCTGTGCATACAACACTTTTTGCTAGGCCCTGTAGATTCAAAGATAACGAACAATCATTACCGATTTTTTCAATTTTTTTTGTAAAAATATAAAAAAAATTGTACTTTGCGGGGAAGGAACTCGAAAACCTTTTATTTTTCTGCAGATTTTTTTTTTCTCCCTAAGCTCTGTTATATTACAAAAAAAATAAGGTATCATCGAAGAAAATCGATGCAAAACTACGTAAGTTATAAGCGATCAAATAAAAATACCCAGGTTGCGCAA
>NW_023458557.1:23427331-23429914 GCF_013731165.1 Rhagoletis pomonella | reverse complement strand
CATTTAACTTCATAATGTTTTGACATTTACATAGTTAGTTTGTATCAAATATTCGAAATATTGTGATTTAGTGCTATTTTCTCTTAAATTAAGCGATATAGAAGTGTTAAAAGTAAAAAGTATAATACTATTTTATAGCAAAATGTCTCGAAAATGTGTTAATAATCCCGACAATTTTTGTTATATCTGCGGTGAGGTGATATTTAATAAACAAAGGTGTTGTATATCGCCTATAATAAAAGAAGCCTATTTTTACTACTTTAACGAGAACATCAAACACCAGGATAAAAGCTGGGTTCCACATTTCTGCTGTAATCCATGTGCTACAGGTTTGAGAAATTGGCAAAAAAACATCATTTCGTTTTGCAGTGCCAATGCAGTGGCGAGAATCGACAAATCACGTAAGTGATTGTTATTTCTGCCTGACGACTCATGTATTTGGAAAAGGCAAGGGTGTTTCTAAAAAAAAGAAGAGTGCCATAACATATCCAAATATACCATCAGCTACTCGTCCTCTACCACACAGCGATCCTCATCCGATCCCGAAGCGTCCTCACATCGGTGACGACGAAGATGAAATCAAGGGAAGTTCACCATCAATTTCGTCAATGTCAGAATACGAGGTACCTAGTACATCAACACAGCCACACAGGATAACACAAGCTGAATTAAATGATCTCGTAAGGGACTTAGAATTGCCAAAGAACAAAGCAGAACTTTTAGGTTCAAGATTGCAACAATGGAACCTTTTACAAAGTGGTGTAGTTATAACATCTTTCCGTAACAGACAAAAACATTTGATGCAATATTTTGAAATGGCTGAAAGTTTAGTTTTTTGTAAAGATGTCCAGGGTTTGATGGGATCTCTTAACATTACATATAAACGGGAAGAATGGAGACTTTTTATAGACAGCTCTAAATTAAGTTTAAAAGCAGTATTGTTACATAACCAAAATATTTTACCATCGATCCCTATTGGTCATGCAGTCCATATGAAAGAATCTTATGATAACATGAAAACCCTTTTGCTGCAGATAAAATATAATGATCACCAATGGCTAATTTGCGGAGATTTAAAAGTCGTAGCTATTCTACTTGGACTACAATTAGGCTATACGAAATTTTGTTGCTTTCTTTGCGAATGGGACAGTCGTGACAGAAAGCAGCATTATACAAAAAAAGTGTGGCCTCATCGTCAGTCACTTCAGCCTGGGATGAAAAATGTTCAAAATAACCCTTTAGTTGACCCACAAAAAGTGTTACTTCCACCACTGCACATAAAACTAGGGCTTATGAAAAATTTCGTAAAAGCAATGAACAAAAAATGGAACTGCTTTTCACTACCTTCGCCAGAAATTTCCAAGATTAAGTGAGGCTAAAATAAAAGAAGGTATATTCGTTGGTCCCCAAATAAGAAATTTATTAAAAGACGAACACTTCGACACTATTTTGGAAGGCAAAGAAAAAAAAGCCTGGGACAATTTTCGCCTCGTGACAAAAAACTTCTTGGGAAATAAGAAGAGCGACAACTACGCTGAACTTATTGAAAATATGTTGTCATCTTACCAAGAACTGGGTTGTAACATGTCCCTGAAAATCCACTTTTTATATTCTCATTTGGACTTCTTTCCGGATAACTGTGGGGCCTTTAGCGATGAACATGGGGAGCGTTTCCACCAGGACATCGCTAACATGGAAAAACGATATCAGGGCAAGTGGAACGTTTCAATGTTAGCGGATTACTGCTGGACTATTCATCGAGATACTCCAGAAGCAGAGTACAAAAGGGCAGCGAAGAAACCACGTCGCAATTCTACTAATGAATAAAATAACGGTATAATTTCTGTTATTTTTTCAAAAAACTTTAAAATTTTTTTTTTAAGAAATGGAAACTAATTAAAAAAATATAATTGTAATTTCGTATGCAGTATGTCAACATAAATAAAAAAAGCTACTTACACTAGAAAATACTTTTTCAAAATCAAAATTTGTATACTAGTGTAATTAAAGGTTTGCTCATTATTGACATTAGAGCTTTGACTCTCCCTTAGCTCCCTTACAAAAGCTTTGCACACACACACGAACCCACACACAATGCTTTGCTAAGGGAGCAAACTGTTTTCATTTATTTAATACGTAATTCTCTAGTTTATGGGGCAACTGCTAAAATATTTCCAAAAAAGTCGTTATTGGTAACATTATCTAATGTAATTTTCATACATATATCTTCTTCTTCTTCTTTTTTGGCGCTGTAACCGCCTAAGCGATTTTGGCCGAGTTCAGCAAAGCACGCCAGTCGTTTCTCCTCTGTGCCAAATGACGCCAATTGGAAACGCCAAGTGAAGCCAAGTCCTTCTCCACCTGATCTTTCCATCGCAGTGGGGGCCTCCCTCTTCCTCTGCTACCACCAGCGGGTTCCGAGTTGAATACTTCCAGAGCTGGAGCGTCGGTGTCCATTCGAACGACATGACCAAGCCAGCGGAGCCGCTGTATTTCAATTCGCTGCACTATGTCGATATCGTTGTAAAGCTCATACAGCTCATCGTTCCATCGTCTGCGGTACTCGCCGTCGCCAACGCGTAA
>NW_023458557.1:23425456-23427231 GCF_013731165.1 Rhagoletis pomonella | reverse complement strand
GATCGCTTATAACTTACGTAGTTTTGCATCGATTTTCTTCGATGATAGCTTATTTTTTTTGTAATACAACAGAGCTTAGGGAGAAAAAAAAATCTGCAAAAAAATAAAAGGTTTTCGAGATCCTTCCCCGCAAAGTACAATTTTTTTTATATTTTTACAAAAAAAATTAAAAAAATCGGTAATGATTGTTCGTTATCTTTGAATCTACAGGGCCTAGCAAAAAGTGTTGTATGCACAGTTTATAGAAAATTTTATTACCTTTTAAAAGCTTCAAACCGTTTTGGAATTGCTTCGTTCTTGAGATATATATGATAAAGTGGACCCAATTTTTTTTTTTTTTGCAAAAACGGTAAATTACAAACATCTCAAAAACGGTACCATAGAATTAAAAATAACCTTGATTTTCGGAATCAGGGGGTGATTTTACATAAGAATTTCATAACGGCGTTTCTGGTAAAGAGAAAAAGTTGAAATTTGTGGTCCAGTGTTATTAGTATGAGGTAGCAGCACATTTGGTAAATTATGCCCATAAGCAAGATGGAATTTGGGAAAGTAAGTGCCTAGTTGCAGCATATCTATGTATTAAAAAGGTAATTAATTAAATTAAATTGTGTTTAATAGAAATGTTGTAAATCCAGTGGCGTTATTTAAGTTGTGCTCCAAATATTTGGCGAACTTTTTTTCGCCCTCTCAACGTTCTAAGTGACAAGATAAGATGACTGCCACCACGGCCGATAAGAAGCCCGAAGCAAAGGGAAAACTGCCTTCCAGGAAGCTGCCTGCTGTCCCCGAGTCGAAGCTGAAGTTAAGCAAGAAGCAGGTCAGCAAACGTGCTACCCTGATCAAGCGTAAACTAAAGCGCTCTACTGTGATTGCACTCCGCAAGCGTGAAAACTTGGAGCATGCTGAGAAATATCAAGCAAAATATTTCCGTGATGGACGCCGTTAGATGAAGTTGCGCCGTCTGGCAAAGAAACGCGGCCCATTCTACGTGCCCGCGGAATGGCTTTTGTGATCTGTATCTGCGGTATCAACAAAGTTGCACCAAAAGTGCGTAAAGTTTTACTGTGGTTCCGTCTTCTCCACATTAACAAAGGTTTGTTCATCGAATTGAACAATGCAATCATTAATATGCTACGGATTGCCGAACCCTATATTACATGGGGCTATCCAAATCTTAAATCAGTTCGTGAATTGATCTACAAACTTTGTGATCGAACGCAAATTGCGCAAAGCGCACGATATTCAGTGCGTTGATTATTTGGCGCACGAAATATTCACTGTTGGATCCCACTTCAAGAAAGCTTCCAAATTACTTTGGCCACTACGTTGAGGTTGGTGATTTCGGTAACCGTGAAGATAATATCAACAAATTGCTGCGCAAGATGGTTTAAAGAAATTTTCTGGTGTACAAGGTGGAGTATTTTTATTTCAAAAATATATAATAACTAGCATACCCGGCGAACTTCGTCCCGCCCAAAATAATTTTTTGTACACGGTAAAAAATTTGGGTTTATTTTTTAAACCGCGCTGGGACTACTGCCTTTTTTAATCTTTTATAGTCTACTTTTTAAACCAGTCAATAGTTTTAAGCAATTTTTAATATATTGTGGTTTAAATTTTAGTCCAAAAAGTTCGTGGTCTAAAAATCAAACCCAAATGTTTTAATTCTAGTTTCTAGGTTCCATATATAGAAAATTTGGTTTAAAATCTAAACCGAAATAGAAAAAGTTTTTGCACACAACGAAATGTGGTGTTGATTCAAACTCAACATA
>NW_023458557.1:23409268-23425446 GCF_013731165.1 Rhagoletis pomonella | reverse complement strand
ACGGAGCATGAAATTTTATTTTTATTCTTTATTCTTAATTATGAAAATGTTTGGGTTTAAAATTTAAACCGAACTGTTTAAATTCTAAGCCCAACATATGTGCCCTCTTTTTGTTTAAATTTAGAAGGTTTGTATTTGAAACTGAATTTATGTAGTTTGGTCATATATGTAGTCCAAAAAGTTTGAAATTTTTAACCGTGTATTGAAACATCTTGGTCCAACATTTTCACCAAGAGTTCACGTTCATGATTTTTAGTGACGTATTTGTCTTCTAATATTACGGTTTGGGGGTTGTCAGAAGGCATATTTGCCGTCTTAAATAACTTAGCAAAACTGTACATGCATACAAAGATACGTAATAGTTTCAGTGCGTTTGAAAGGCGCCACATCCCCTTTTCAAATAACCCCAATTTTCTCTAAGAGTATGGGATTGATTTCATATATTTCTATACCATTTTCGAGTAATTTACCATGGGAGATGCCACGTCCCTTTTTCCAATAGCCCCAACTTTTCTTCATGACCATTCGCGTTTTATATATCTTGTACATACCAAGTTCCAGTACCCTTCCATGAACACATTCAGAGATATGCAGTATGAAAAATTCGATGTGTCTCCTTTTCCGATAACCACAATTTATCTCCATGAGTATGCGATTGCTTTCATATATCTCCATACCAAGTTCGAGACCACTTCCATGAACATTTTCCGGGATATGCAGTATGAAAAATTCGGTTTGTATGGGAGGTGCCTCGTAACTTTTTCCAATAACCGCAATTTTGATCCATGAATATGCAAATGTTTTCATACATCTCCATAGCATATTCGAGTAGTCTACCATGAACACTTCCAGAGATGTGAAATATGAAAAATTCGGTTCGGGAGGTGCCACGCCCCCTGCACCTAGCGGTATGAAATATACTTTACATCCGATTCTCATACCTACCATATCACAACATAACACAAAAAATTTCATAAAGATCGGTTGAGCCGTTTAGGAAGAGTTCAACTTTTATATGTATATTAGATAAGACCAATGCGAGAAGCATAGAAAAAATTTAGATGAAAAAAAAAATTTTTTTTCTCGGGTTCACAACTATCCTATCTTTTAAGTTGGAACCAACAATACACACCCACAAAATCAGTGAAATCGGTTAAGCGGTTTCGGAGATTAGCGTAAACGAACAGAGTGACACGGTATATTTATATTAAGATACCTACTATAAACACCTACCATAGATACGTTTGCGTACCAAATTTCAATTTCATTTGACTTATGCTTTTGAAATTATAGCTGATAAAATTTTCCACGCCTATGGGATGTACCACGCCTCCTTTTACAAAACCATTTATATATAAGCACCTACCATTGATATATCTGCATACTAAATTTCAAGTTCGTGGGACTTATAGTTCCGAAGTTATAGCTGATAAAAAATTTCATACCTATTGGACTTGCTATGCACTCTTTTCCAAACTCATTTATATATACTCTAATATAAGTACCTACCATTAAAATGGCTGCGTACGAAATTTCAAGTTCAAGCGACTTATAGCTCCGGAGTTTTAGCTAATAAAACATTCCATGTCCATGGGACGTGCCGCTCCCCCTTTTACAAACTCACTTATATATAGCCTACTATAAGCACCTACTATAGATACGTCTGCGTACCAAATTTCAATTTCACGTGACATATGATTCCGAATTTTCCTCTCCTATGGGATGTTCCACTCAGTTATATATGCCTTACTTAAAGCGCCTACCGTAGATATGCCTGCACACCAAAGTTCAAGTTCTTGGGACTTATGGTTCCCAAGTTATAGTTGATAAAAGGGTCTACGCCTATGGGATGTGCCACGCCCCTTTTTACAAACTCATGTATATATACCCTACTGTAGGGATGCCCAAATCAGCACATATGTGTCGCGGGCGACTGCGCGTGCAAAGCTTTGCACGCGCGGAAGCAAAAAGTTATCGGTAGGGGAAAACGAAGTCAACAGAATAGTGAGATTGTATGTGTGACAGTGATGGAAAATGAGTGTGCATTGTGCCATTTTCGGCCCTTTCGGAAGCAACCGGCACCTTCAGCACAATCGATTGATTTTCGGCACTATTTTTGCGTAACTCAATGCAACTAATAAATATTTCTTTCGGATCCGCAATTAAAAATATTTGATAATGATAAGTTTGATAATGAGCTACAATTTTATAAAAAAAATAATTAAAATTATTTAAAACAAGTAAGAAAGTCTAAGTTCGGGCGGAGCCGAACATTAAATACCCGACGCAAGTATTAAATATATGTTTTCCACCTTTCCGAAAGCTATCGCTACATGATAAGCGGGTGTATAAATGTTTACTAAATCATTTCGAAATATTGAAATTTAAAGCATTTCTGAAATTTACCGTTATATGAAAAGCGGCCGTAATTTTGGTCCGATTTCAACAATTTTCAACAGTTTGCTTTTAAGTGGCAAGCACAATAACCATACCGAGTTTGGTACAAATTGGTAGAACGGTTAACGAGATACATATATGTGATCATAAGTGGGCGGTGCCACGCCCATTTTCCAAAATTTTATCACAAACATATTTCTTTGTTAAGAATTGTTGCAACCATCATTTTAAAAAAAATTAGCTTTAATATTTACTGATTTTTGGAGGATTTCGTATTTTTCTAAATTACCGTTATATGGGATGTGGGCGTGGTTATTGTCCGATTTTAAAAATTTTTGGCCATTTGGTATGCTGTACAAGGACCAACAACTGTGCCAAGTTTGGTAGAAATTTGTGTAGCGGTTACCACGATATAAACATGTAACCATAAGTGGGCGTGGCTACGCCCATTTTCCAAAATTCTTATTTTTCGTCTAAAACTCATTGCAAATATCTATTTTGAGTGAATTATCTTTAGTAGTTACTAAAATATCGCACTTTTCGTATTTCTGAAAATTACCGTTATATGGGAGGTAGGCGTGGTTATTGTCTGATTTCGCCCATTTTCAATACCATCCGTCCTACGCCCAAAAGAAGTGCATGTACCAAGTTACGTCAAGATATCTCAATTTTTACTGGAGTTATCGTGTGCACAGGCGGACGGACGGACGGACGGACGGACAGACAGTCACCGCTTAATCGATTTCTCTTTTCATTCTGATCATTTATGTATACATTTGTCCATATCTATCTCGATTCGTTTTGCCTGTTACAAACAACCGTTATGTGAACAAAGTTATAATACCCTTGTGCACAAGTGCGCTCGGGTATAAAAATAAAATAAACACCGGGTGACCGTGTAATTTTGTCAAAGATGAATACAATGATGATAAAACATTAATACACTATCTAGGTCAGTTCATATTAATGAACATAAAATGGGATCACTATCGATAAAATGAAAATCCTCAAGGGAAATTTATAATTTCAACGCATGGAATTTACATAAATTTTTTTACTTTCAACCCCCCAATTACTTAATTACTTCTATTTGTGCAGCATCGCCATTATGTAAATTGCATTTCCAAAGATTTTTTCAAAATAAATAGCGATGAGGGATATTTCAGCCGCCAGTGATAAGAAATCGCAATTACCATAACGCACATAACTAATATTACTGTTCACAATCACGTTTACATTCAAAATTACAATTCATAATTTCGTTTTGTAGCAAATATGTAATATAGGTATATCCATTTACTTAAATGTAAACGGATTAAGAATCAAAGTGCTAGAAGAGATTTGAGCGTTTGGTACAAAAGTATTTTTGATGTTGAAATTGTACTTAAAATCGGCAAATTGTACTTTTGTACATTTTAAAATTAATTGTACTGAAAAAAGTACAATTGTACTTAAAATATCAACACTGTTTCACTGGCGCTGTACTTGCTGCAGCGATGCCAGATTTGAGCGTACCCAATTTTTTACCGATAATAACTCATGCGAGGGATTTGGGTATCGGGCATTTTACAAGCCTATTAGGAAGTATACATATCTGTCGGAAGACTGGCTTTAGTATAATGAACCATTCGCAGCATACGATGGCGGAAGACTCACTGGCGCCGAGTCGTTGAAGAACTCTTGGAAAATAAACGTAAAAGATGGTAATGTTAATGGCGATGCTAGCAAGTCAATATTCGTAAAAAGTTTCTTAAAAAAATTCCTTGTGGTTTAAAGAATATAGGAAATGGTACATTTTACTAAAGCCAGCCTCCCGACATAAGCTACTATTTCATACGAACACAAATATATTCGTCTACAAATAATGTTGATTATTTTAATTAAGTCCTAAGATAAGTTTGTGAATCTGATCACTGTGCTATGTAAGAACCAAAAATCAATACCCTCGCCAATTAGAACGTTTGCTTTAAAAGAAAAATATACATATTGCATTTACTCAATACTTGGTCTGGCATCACTGTTTGAGCATTGATGTGCTCAGCTCACTGTTGCCAAGGTCGTGCATTTTGCACTAAATTTAGTGCTTTTGGGAAACCAAAAAGCCAAAATAATTGTAATTCAATGCTTGGTGCGGTATTTAGTGATGCTTTTTTAATTTAAGCACACCGAATGCATAGGTACATATGTATGTATGTATACACTTAAGATGGAATTCATTTACTGATGGAATTCATTTACTGAATAAAATGTGAGGAATAGGTAAATTAAATATGTTTTGCGTTGTTATAAATGTATTGAAATTAATTTATTAATAAAAACGTTAGGAAATGGATATGTATATACACTTTTTACTGAATCAAAAAATTATTAAACATGATAATAAATACTTGGCGCTTTTGGTTTGGAAAAATTGGCTTTTTCTGGTGGCCTGATGCCACACTGGCTCAGTTGTCGCAAAAGTACACATACATACACGCATTTTTACTTGAAAATAAGTGTATAGTGGTTAATATGTATACGATGCCATCTCCGTACAGCTCACTTCACCTCGCCTAGCACGCTCGCGTGCGCGCAGTTTGCCCGCAGCATCCCTAGCCTACTGTAAGCACCTACCGCAGATATGTCTGGATACCTAATTTCAATTTCATGTGACTCATGGGCGTAGCCAGGTAGGGGCAGGGGGGTGCTCGAGCCCCCCCTAACTTTCAAATTTTTCTTATATATATATAAAATAGTACCCTGAAATGCCAGCTGAATAGGGTTCACGCCTATGGGATGTGCCGCGCCCACTTGTACAAAGTCATTTATATATACTCTACTGTAAGCTACCACATATATGACTGCATACCAAATTTCAAGTTCATGTGACTTATAGTTTCGAAGTTATGGCTGATTAAAAATTTCACGCCTGTGGGAGGTGCCACGCCCCCCTTGTCGAATCCCAATTTTTGTATCCTATTATAGGCCCAGGTGTTATGGCAATACTCTGTCAAAATTTTGTTCGATTCTGTCCGTCCGTTTATCCTGCAACCTGGCACATACATACATACATACATACTTCCACAAATATATAGTAGATATAGTCTTCTCTTAGCGTAAAACAATTTTTGGGGATGTCTCGGCCACAGACATCTATGAAATTGTGAAATCGTAACGTCTCAGCATTCTTCATTTTTCGGCAACAACAACAAAAAAGTTAAAATTTTATTAAATCGAAAAACCTTCCACACAGAAGGTCCAAAAAAGCACTTTTTACAGAATTGAAATCGGTTCAGCCATTTGGTCAGGCATCGCGGTCATACTAAAAACATTTCATTTTTATATATATAGATAAAAATAGAAAATAATGTTGTTTTTTTTTTTGTAACTTTCTGGAGGTTTAACCCACAAATATGCCAAATGGAAGGCAGCTTATATTCACAATTCCCTTAATAGTGACGAAATTCCATTGCCGTTTGTAAAGGCCATTTCAAAAGGCTCCATTCCACAAATTTAATTTGTTTTGTTTTGTTCAGCTCATTAACGATGCACCCAGGATTGCATTTACTATGAAAATATTTCATGAAGCGTTCCAAAATTAGCTCCGAGCAAGTAAAAGTTGGTTAAGCTTAAGTGAAATAGTTTTTTATTAAATATTTATTCCTGGTTTTTATTAAAAAAAAAAATCAGGCCAATATTAGTGTATGAAATGAAGTAAATAAAAATCTAAGAATTTATTTCTTGAATATTTTGTCATAGAGCCGTTATTAAGTAAAGACATAACTGCGTCGGGCGTTGGTCCTGACGTATATAGAATTAATCAGGGACCGCAAATAACGATTCTCCTTTGAAATTTCAACTCAAAAAAACACGCGGAAAGAGAAATGCTACGTGCATAAGGAGTAAACCAATATATTTCTTATTACTCGGAGTACCTTCAAGGGCACTGATTTTAATTTTTTAATTTTTGCGTATAATCAAGTTTAATTATTATTTTTTGAGTTTTATTTTTTACTCAGAAAATAATCGTTATGTTTTGAGTTTTATTTTTTGCTTGGAAAATAATCGTTACGTTTTAAGTTTTATTTTTTGCTCGGAAAATAATGGTTACGTTTTAAGTTTTATTTTTTGCTCGGAAAATAATCGTTACGTTTTAAGTTTTATTTTTTGCTCGGAAAATAATGATTACGTTTTAAGTTTTTTTTTTGCTCGGAAAATAATCGTTATTTCTTGAGTTTTATTTTTTGCTCAGAAAATAATACTTAATTTTTGCGTATGCGTATGCGCATGCGTGAATAGACAGGGGGCGGCTGTATTGAACCTTTAACGCCACTGTGGAGTGGGTAATGAAAATACAGATACCAGGGCAGAAACAAAGACAACCACATTTCTAAAGAAAAAGTGCAAAAAAGCGCATACGCATAGGCAAAACTTAAGTTTTATTTTCTGAGCAAAAAATAAAACTCAAGAAATAACCATTATTTTCCGAGCAAAAAATAAAACTTAAAACGTAACGATTATCTTCAGAGCAAAAAATAAAACTTAAAACGTAACCATTATTTTCCGAGCAAAAAATAAAACTTATAACGTAACGATTATTTTCCGAGCAAAAAATAAAACTTAAAACGTAACCATTATTTTCCGAGCAAAAAATAAAACTTAAAACGTAACCATTATTTTCCGAAATAAAACTCAGATAATAACGATTAAAAAGGGATTTTTATAATAAAACTTATAACCGTTACGGTCCCTGGAATTAATTCATTAGAGAGAGATAATTATACAAGCTCAACGTGCTAATTTAGGTATACTTAAAGCTTAAACAGACGGCAACTGCAGTTAATTCCCGAGTTGATCTGGATAAACGCTGCCGTCTGTTTATGCTTTTACATATGTATGTATTTACCTGTTACTCGCCTGGCATATACTTCAACTGCGAAAATAATGACAATTATAATTTATTTTGATGCATATTTTAGCTAAATGTTATTTCGTCGCCTGGATAAAAGATCGTTGCATGTTACTTTCGGCAGGTTTCGGGAAATCACCATTGAAGTTTGGAATGCAATTTCTCAGAAACACGACTACACATTTCTCCAAAGTGTCGGAGAATGCTGTGTACTAGGTCACGAAATTCTTAAATTATCTTATTTTTTAGTTTAGTGTCAGCCATTTATGAGTTTAATCAAATTTTGTCGTATACGCCATTTGTCAAAAATGTTACAGTCAGTTTTAAGATGTGATAAAATTTTTTATAAATTGAAGATACTTTTCGCTAATCAGCCTAATCGTGAAATGTTTTCACCCACCCGTAGTGAATACGCGGAAACGAAAAGTGAAAAGGTGGGCCGGTTCGAGAAAATGAAACTCATGATAAGGCTGAATATGTCGGAAACTAAAGCAGATATTTAAAAACAGATGACGCTATTTGAAAGATCTTGATTAGTTTAGTACCACAGCATTACTAACGTAATTTGTATCAAATGATTTTAGTCAATTACTCGGAAACTAAAGAAGATATCCAAAAAACTATTAAAAAACAAGCGAAATATCTGATTTAAAAATATATAACTGCATCTTTAACTAAAAACTGTCAAAATGACGCTTACGGAAATTTTCCATCCAAGCGGCGATATTTGAATGTTACTGGCATAATTTCGAGCCTGTATTTTCGGGAAAAGGTTATGAAGTATATTCATACGCTGAAAAGATATTTTCGCAGACTCACAATTTATTTAAAGTATATCATCAACCCTGTTTGCAAATCTATGTGAATAAATCGCTCCCATAATTTAATTTGTGCATTCAATATATTTCACAATTAACTAACAATACTAAATTCCAAATATTTCTGCAACGACCTCGACACAGTATATTTCAGTTAAACCTGAGATGTTCAATCGCACTGCAATATTTTTCTATCCATTTTTCCAGTGCTAAAATGATTTTTACCACATAAAATTGCTGCACAACACCCTTATTGCGGAAAAAGCGTTGCTTGCAACACTAGTCCTTTATGGGGACCAAATTTGGTGGAAAAAATAGCTAAGTTTGTTTACTGGATATACTGAGGAAGTAATCGACTAAATGGCCGAGTCGTTCGCCCTCAGCAAAAGACACTAACAGGCTAACCTAATATTCGCGGCTTGCGTTTTGAGTAGAAGTTAGCTACTCTTTAATTGAAAAATATTTCTTAGAATATCACAATCCTTTGTAGGTCTATGATAGATAAAAAATTAAGTTTAATAGATCTTGCTATTTCTACAATAAAAAAATAAAGAAGTTCAATATTTCTACGGAAGTTAGCTCCCTGTTTTTTTACAACGCTTTTATCAAATTACAGTGTTGTTTGTCCGGACACCTTTGCTATAATCAAAGTTCCTATAAAAGAGTCGAGACATCAACCTCGTCGGTAGGTATCATATCAAAGAACATACAATTAAATATTTTGCCTAAAAATATGCACTACATACACTACAGCAGAAATGGACGACACACCTTTTCTTTAAATAAAATTAATTGGTGCTTGTATGTATGTACATACACATTTGCATGTGCGTATGGTGAAAGAGAATATATGTAAATAAAGTCTGATAAAATACAATACTTATGTATCAGAATTTCGTTGAATTATTGATGTGTATACATCTTTCTTTTCGGTAGGGGTTAAAGTAGCGAAGATGTAACGCATAGCCCAGCAACAAATTTCGAAGGGCTAGACAGAGACGAACACATGGTGTTGTCTTAGTGGGTGAATTTGGTGGCTTGACTTCCTTGCAAGAACACTACTACTTAAATCACTTAATGTTTCACAGATATATTAGATAGCTCGTTTATAGTTATATTAGGTAGCCTCTAAAGACGAGTTTCTATTAGCTTCTTAATACTGATTGGAAAAAACTACCAGAAACTCTTGTGCACGTGCATCCCTTTCTAGCTCTTGCGCTTACCTCCATTTGTAAACATATGCCTTGACCGCTCACACGCATTAGGACTAACAGGTAATAACATGATTAAATACCTAAGACTACTAATGGACATTTATGTTCGCCTTCTCGTACATATCCCTTAGGCACACCAGAAGTCTTAGATTGATTTCAGGTATAGGTCTATTAGGCGTACCAGAAATATTTGTTAGATTTCTGTTATATGTTTGTTAGGCCTACCACAAATCTTAAAGAGACTTCTGGTATATGTCTGTTAGGCCTACCACAAATCCTAGATTGACTTCTGGTATATGTATGTTAGGCCTACTAGAAGTCTCAGATATACTTCTGGTATATGTTTGTTACGACTATCAGAGACCTTATATAGACTTCTGGTATATGTTTGTTAGGAATACCAAAAGTCTTAGATAGACTTCTGGTATATGTCTGTTAAGCCTACCAGAAGTCGTATAACTAAGGCACACCAGAAGTCTTAGATTGATTTCAGGTATACGTCAGTTAGGCGTTCCAGAAATATTTGTTAGACTTCTGTTATATGTTTGTTGGGCCTACCACAAATCTTGAAGAGACTTCTGGTATATGTCTGTTAGGCCTACCACAAATCCAGAAGTCTCAGATATACTTCTGGTACATGTTTGTTAGGACTACCAGAAGTCTTAGATATACTTCTGGTATATGTCTGTTAGGCCTACCAGAAATATTTGTTAGACTTCTGGTATATGTTTGTTAGGACTATATAAGGACTCATATAAGTCTGGAAATTTTTCTTTTTCATTTTTTATTCTTTTTATTTATTTAATTTAGGACTTTACGTAGTATTATTTATTAAGGTAAACAGCAGCCTTTAGTTCAATTCACAAATCTTTTGCTCGTTTATATGAAATTAATTTGATTTTGACAATTGTGACACATGTGAATGCAGCGTTGGTTGTTTCTAGTTGTTTCATTCGCTCCTTTTCAGCTTAAAGGTAATAAAGACTCAATATAGCATGCATATGTAGGAACGTGTGGGCAAGAAGAGCAAGGCACTCATTTCAACAAGTGTTAAGTAAGCTTGCATGTATTAGTTTCTACATACAATTTTTAAAAGTATTGGAGTTTCTGGTAGTCGCATCTTGTAGGGTTGGGCACCATTTGGGGTACGGGGAGGCCCAGTTGCTATTCAGTTTAAGACCAGTGGTATCTAGTATCGGGACAAGCCCGAAACTTGTTACTTTCGTACCATTTGGGGATCTGTTGAGAGTCCACTCTAATATTGTTGAAACGGCTCTAACTCTGTCTAAGCAGGGTGCGGACAATAACCGGTGATGAGACAGTGTCTCAACGGAACGAAAGCGCCCTGATTTCCTTAGAATTTTGAATGAAAAACTACGCAAGCTGGATGTGAATAAAAGTTTTATTTTGCATAGTTTCGACACATGCAATTATACACATATGTATGTTAAAATTTCTATTGTGGATATAAACTTAAACCAAATCAATTTGCAGAATATGATATCGTTAAATTATACATACTTAAAGGTATGAAAACCAGGACGAATGACGTCATCTTTATCAATTCCTTTTGACCTGCTTTATGCACGAACTAACTAAAGTCCAATTAGCGAATCAATTGGCGCAATTATATAACTCTTCTTACGACTCGTGGAAGAAGTCATTTTAATTTATCTATACAAATGAAAGTACTAGATTATTCTAGTATTATATAATATATTTTAGACAGTGGCGGCAACAACCGGCTTTTAGCTTCAGACGCTGAACGGTTAAGTAGTATATTAAGCAACATTGATGCGCCTTCAACAAGTATTGCTAAAATTCTTATAAGCAACCTAGAAATAATATTAGATTCCTCCAGCGAAAGAATAGGCGCGGATGCAGAATCTGGAGACGTTAAGAAATGTGAAATTAATGCTAAATCTTAAAGAAAAACGAGCTCATCTCGGTGAAAATCCTCTCGATTGGTGGAAAACTAAACTAAAATACGACAAATTATCAGATCTGGCCCGCAAATATTTGAGCGTTCCACCCGCCAGCGTCCCAAGTGAGCAATTGTTATGCGCAACCGGCCTTATACGTATACGAGCCTCTAAGAAATCGCCTCACAGGAGAAAATGTAGAAAAATTACTTTTTTAAATATAATATGCCTCTTTTGAACCTTGACTACTAGATTAAAACACTGTATAGGTTAAGCACTCGTTCAATGCTCTAATAATTTACAAAATTTTTAAGTAATAAAAACTACGACTTAAGTTGATTATAGCTTGCTTTTTAAACTTATTCCTAATATCCGCATTCGCATTCCGAAAATTCGCATTCGCATTCGCGAATGTGAAAATATGTCACTCGAAACATCCCTAGTATGTATGTTCATATTTACAAACAGTACCAGGCTGACCGAGCTTTGCCCGGAGTGCATATATAGAAAGTAAAGTTTTCAAGGTTTGGATATCAAATACTGATCATTTGGATAGCTTTAAAAAATATTTTTGAAAAAAAAATTGAATTTCGATATCTATTAAGTAAATTTCTTACTCCAAAATTTAGGTGGCAACCCTATTCCGAATACGCTGGAATGAATAGTACATATCTTGAGCGTATATGTACTGTGTATACATAAAAAATGCTGGTTGAAAATAGCAAACTAAAAATTTGTATTACATAGAAGCGTGGCGACCCTGATCGAAAATATTTTCTCACCAAAGTCCTCAACAATACCTTTCTTTTGATATCCATATTGCAAAGTTTTAGATAAATTGCGTAGAATCGAAAATAAGTGGCAACCTTGCACTAATATCCTAAGGGATACCAGGGAATAAATTGTTCTAAAAAAAAAATTAATAAATATGCGATTCAAAATAGGTGGCAACCTATTAAAAATATTTTTGAATTGGGGATTTTTAAAATACCTTCCATTTGATGCCCATATTATGATGCTTAATTACTTTGTAGCTAATTTCGAACAGATGGCAACTTTGTACGAGTCTTCTCGGAGATAATGCCTATTCAGGTAACCTTAGAATCCAAAACATTATCTGTGTACAAAATTTCATCAAAATCGTTGGAGCCGTTTCCGAGAACCCTATGCATATATATATATATATAAGAATCGCTCGTTAAATGTAATAAGATACATATGTATGTTTAATTTTTGTGTCAACCACAAACTGCACATGAGTGGGAAGCGATGCTTGGTCTTTCGTTTATAAATGTGTACATACCCCATGATTCAATAACACTAGTCTACAAGGAAAAGTATCCGAAATAATTTAAACTAATTTCTGCTTCTCTGTCCATGCAAAATTCGGATTGATAACTAAAATTCATTTATTAGTTTGAGTTTTTACGATAATCGTATCTTTCGTGTTTAATGGAACTACCCACATTTAACTTCATAATGTTTTGACATTTACATAGTTAGTTTGTATCAGGGACCGTAATCATTATGAGTTTTATCAAAAAAATTAACTTTTAATCATTATTTTGAGATTTTAATACTTGCGATCAATCATAATAATCACATTTTGCGTTTTATTGTATTGCTCAGAAAATACAATCATTTATTGAGTTATATTTTTTTGATCAAAAATAAAACACATTTTTCGAGCGTTATTTTTTTGCTCTGAAGTAATAATTATTTTGTTAGTTATTTTCTTTTTGATCAATAATAATCATTATATTATGAGTTTTATAGTTTTGATCAGAAATAATCATCATTTTTTGAGATTTATTTCTTTAATCAAAAATAATGATTATTTTTTGAGTTTTATTATTTTGATCGAAAATAAAACTCATTTCTTGAGCGTAATTTTTCTCTCAGAAATAAAAATTAACTTTTGAGTTTTATTTTTTTTTTGCAGATCGAAAAACTCAAAACGCCTCACTTCACCTAAACTCAACTCACCACACCTTAACTCACCTCACCTCAACTCATCTCAACTCACCCTAACTTACCTCACCTCAACTCAACTCACCTTAACTTACCTAAACTCATCTTAACGCAATTCGCCTCAACTCACCACACCTAACTCTTCTCATGGAACTCATGCCACAGTTCCGCGGAAGCTAAGTTCGTGAAAGTCTTGACGAAACCCCACTCAACTTATTGTTAGTTATGTTAAGTTCGAAACATGCAACTGTTATCGCTGTTATTTGCTTGAACTTTCAGTTTAAGTTGCATCCATAGAATATAAAAATTCCCCAAAAATAATTGACTGAATTGCAGTTTTATAGTTGCCTCATAGATTGGATCCAATGTTGCAACCAATTCGTCCACATCTCTCCACTCAGCGATGTTTAGATTGAATTTATCTTCAATGTGCTCAGCGCAGAACTCTCTGAATTTTAGAAGGCTTTTAAGCATTTGGAAGTTTGAATTCCACCTCGTAACTACATCTATTATTGACCGATTTAGCCCCTGAGCTGCCATGGTGTATCTAAATGGAATATTATGAATTCAACGATTCATATGAATAAAAATGTATTCCGCCAGTTTCCAATGCTTTTAGAAAAATTCGTTTAATTTTCGTAATGCAATTGATATAATAAATTTTGTGTTTCTAGTTCGGCTGCCGTTACTCGACAATTTTACCTCAGAGCGGTGTTTTATAAATTATTTTGGGATAGCAAATTTAAAATCGACGAAAATCCAAACAATTATGTAATGGTGATTTCGTTTGTACCAAAAAATGTCGCCTTTTGATTGCCCCTTTCTCGCTTCGTGTTCGATTCTAAATTAAGGGCAAAGGGTGAAATCATTTTGTGTTCGTTTCTTAAAATGTCACACTTGTGTAAGGCAAAAAATGCACCTTTTCTGCGCTTTGAAGCTTTATCAGGGGAGATGGTTGTTCTGAAAATCAGATGGTTGCTTCAAACGATAATATGATGGAATGCCTGAGCTGGACAAGGGCAATAAGGAAAAAACATGCCTGTTCAAAGGGTTGAGTGTAGAATCAAACACATTTTGCACCGTGCAAGGGCAACATTTTTTGGTAGAAACGAAATCACCATAAATGTTTTATTTTTCTGAAATATATTTTTAAAAACGCTAAAATCTAAATCTAAATCTACGATTAACTATCATTTCTTTCACTGAATGAATTGTTTTGTGCATTTGCACTTACATATATGTAACTCCACATAGTATGGAATAAACACACATCCCCCGCTTCTATTCCATTATCTGTGTAAAATACCCGTCTTTTTTCTGTAGATACATTTGGATATGGTGGTCGATTTATTATGGATACTTCAAAGGCTAGGGCAACGGCAACACTGACAGATAAATTTCAAAAGTTTCTATCAAACTCGTTTCAATTGTTGCTTATAGTCTAACTAAACATGTTATATAAAATGTTTCAAATCAGACAAAACTACCCCTGTTGATAATTCAACGGCAGTTGTCATAAACAAATTGAATGCACATTTTTATGATTTTTGTGGTAGTTTTGAGGTACTTGATACCCATTAATTTTCATGAAACATATATCAAAAGAAAGAGACGTGGGTGCGGAATTAGATTTTTACCCCTACTCAGGGATCGGATTTGTACAGGTTCAACGTGTAAAAATATCATAGATGTATCGATTACCAGTAGCTCAGCAGAACAGAATATGTATTAATTTTTACTATGGGAGTATATATAGAATACAAAAATAAAAATAAAAATAAACAAGTAAGAAAGTCTAAGTTCGGGCGGAACCGAACATTAAATACCCGGCGCAGGTACTAAGTATATGATTTTCACCTTTGCGAAAGCTACCGCTACACGGTAAGCCGGTGTGTATCAATTTTGAGTAAATTAGCGTCCTTAAATTTCGAAATATTGAAGTTTCAAGCATTTCTGAAATTTGCCGTTATATCAAAAGTGGTCGTAATTTGAATCTGATTCCAATAACTTTCAACGTTTTGCTTCTATGTGGCAAGCACAATAATCATACCGAATTTGTTACAAATTCGTAGAACGGTTACCGAGATACATATATGTGATCATAAGTGGGCGGTGCCACGCCCATTTTCCAAAATTTTATCATAAACGTATTTCTTGGTAAAGAATTGTTGCAAGCATCAATTTTGAGTAAATTAGCTTTAATATTTTTTTATTTATCGAATATTTCGTATTTCTCCAAATTACCGTTATATGGGAGGTAGGCGTGGTTATTGTCCGATTTTAAAAATTTTCGGCCATTTGGTATGCTAACAACTGTGCCAAGTGTGGAAGAAATTGGTTGAGCGGTTACCAAGAGATACACATGTATCCATAAGTGGGCGTGGCTAAGCCCATTTTCCAAAAATGTATAATATTCTTATTTTCCGTCTAAAAATTATTGTAAATATCAATTTTGAGTGAATAATCTTCAGTAGTTACTAAAATATCGCAGTTTTCGTATTTCTGAAAATTACCGTTATATGGGAAGTAGGCGTGGTTATTGTCCGATTTTGCCCATTTTCAATACCATCCGTCCTACGCCCGAAGGAAGTGCACATACCAAGTTTCGTTAAGATATCTCAATTTTTACTCGAGTTATCGTGTGCACAGACGGACGGACAGACGGACGGACGGACCCGCGGACGGACGGACGGACGGACAGACAGTCACCGCTTAATCGATTTCTCTTTTCATTCTGATCATTTATGTATACATTTGTCTATATCTATCTCGATTCGTTTTGCCTGTTACAAACAACCGTTATGTGAACAAAGTTATAATACCCTCGTGCACAAGTGCGCTCGGGTATAAAAATAAAGTCCGTGCCACAGGTTTTGAACCCGTGACCATCAACACGGCAGTCGAACACACATCCATTCGGCTACAGCAGCTGTTGAGATAACGTGAACAAAAATCATACTTGAGTTAG
>NW_023458557.1:23398990-23409168 GCF_013731165.1 Rhagoletis pomonella | reverse complement strand
GAGATACTTCGTCTTGTCCTCGTTTACCACCAGACCCATTCGCTTTGCTTCCCTATCCAACTTGGAAAAGGCAGAACAAACTTCGCGGTTTTTGTTACCGATGATTTCGATGTCATCGGCATAAGCCAGCAATTGCATGTTCTTGTAGTAAATTGTTCCTGAGCGGTTCAGTTCTGCAGCTCTTATTATCTTCTCCAACATCAGATTAATGAAGTCACATGAAAGGGAGTCGCCCTGTCTGAAACCCCGTTTTGTGGCGAACGGCTCGGAGAGGTCTTTTCCAATTCTGACGGAGCTGGTGGTATTGCTCAACGTCATTTTACACAGCCGTATGAGTTTTGAGGGGATGCCAAATTCAGACATAGCGGCGTAAAGGCAACTCCTTTTAGTGCTGCCAAAAGCGGCTTTAAAGTCGACAAATAGGTGGTGAGTGTCGATCCTTTTCTCGCGGGTCTTTTCCAAGATTTGGCGTATTGTGAATACCTGGTCTATGGTGGATTTGCCAGGTCTAAAGCCACACTGATAAGGCCCAATCTGTTCATTGACGGTGGGCTTCAGTCTTTCACACAAAACGCTCGATAAGACCTTGTAACCTATGCTTAGAAGACTGATCCCGCGGTAGTTGGCGCGAATGGCATACATATATACGTAGGTATAAAATTTATTGCAAAATATGACCATACAATTTAGTTAAGCTACACTTAACAACATAAGTCTGCGTACACCATTTCTTTTTTAAATATTCACAATATATTGAGAGTTAAAATTAAAAAAAATTGATCATACTTAAAACAAAATCATATAAGCCGTGTTTTCAAACTTTATACAAAACAAAGGATAATTTAACGATTTTTCATCAAATTTTTCGACCTTTTAATCAGATAAAATAAATATGTATGAAAACAAAAGTGGTAAACAATCTCACTTTGAAAAGGGGGTGCTATTGATATGACCGATACTGTTCATACGTAAATATAACACTGAGCACCCGAAATATGTAGTTATGCAGTGATTTTTTTAATTTCCAATGCTTTGCATTTCAACTATTTTTGGTTAATTTTTAATATTTTTATTGAGCTTTGTACCTCGATTGTTTATTAGGAAAAATTTGAAAAAGCAACAAAGTCCAAGCGGTAGAAGTTATAGCACTATTTCGGTGATCACCACATCTCCTCTCAGACTTCTTTTTTCTAGACTTCAGCAGGGATCGAACCTGCGAATTCGATGTTCAAAGTCAGAAGCGTTAACCACTGAGCTATGTACATCCCGTAAACTCTTGTTGCTAATTCATTTTCCTTATTCAACCAACTACACTCAAGTGCAGCTGATTTGCCGCTATTTAAACTCGTCAGCGTGGTTGTTGTTGTCAAAAAATTTAAATATTTGTGTATGGTTGTTTTTGCAACCTGTTCAATTTAAGCTATTTCGCATTTTGTTTTACTTCGTATTTGAAATTAAACTTTGAAATAAAAATAAATATGAAGATGAAGAAACAAGTGATAACGATGAAGACAAAAAAAGGCAAAAGTGTAGATAAAAACGAAAATTGAGATAAAGGCGAAAATGGAGGCAATGAGAAATACATAAGAATTAGGTTAACAGAGTTGAAATTTTCCGATAGGAATCGAAATAAAATCGGCCATAAAGGTTACTGAAATTTATCGAATCATCGAAGTTTATAATTATCGAAATTTATCCATGCTTAATAAGTTATCGCAACGTATCGAATCAAACTGATCAATGTTTACTGAGTTGTCGAAATTTATAGACACAGAAACTTAGTTGTCCAAACTTACGGATAGTTATCGAGCTATAAAAACGTGTGGGATTAATGGAAAGTTAAAGAAAAGTATCAAGTTATCGATATTTACTGAATTATCATTATTTTAGACTTAACGAAATTTATCGAGGTATCAGAGTTATCGTTATTTATTGATCTACTGAAATCTACTGGTTCAACGAAGCGAAGTTTATGGAATTTTCAAAATATATCGATTTATCGAAATTTCAAGCTTATATAAGCTTATCGATTTAGCACTGCTTATCGAATTTAATCGTCCTAGCAGAGTGTAACGAGTTATCAAAATGTTTAGATAGTTTTCGAAAAATGTGGAGATGTCAAAAGTAAAAATTTCTAAAGGTGTCCAAAGTTTTTACATTTTTGAGTTATCGAAATTTATCGAGCCATCGAATTTCACAGTCATCGAAAATAGTCGAGTTAACGAATTTTGTTGAGTTATCGAATTTTAGTGTTCTTGAAATTCATCGAACTATCGATATGTATCAAATCATTGAAATTTATCGATAAACTTGAATATATCGGGTCAATTCCAAGTCCTGCCGAAGTTCTCCAAAGACCTTCTCAGATAAAAAAAAATTTAGTTATGTTTTAGCTGAAGATTTTCCGGTTAGTTAATTTGTACCGTATAAGTTTTGCTACGTGTTAAGTTAGAAAACCTCTCCAAGGCTTCTAAAACTAGAAAAACTGTCGAGTTTCGACAGAAACTGGCACTCTAGTTTTTAATAAATAGACTACAAATATAGTTAGAAATTGTGCCTCTATAAACAAAGAGGTGAATATAATAGCCTTTGGAAATATACATTGCATAAAATGGGTTAATACACGTACACGGCTATTGCTTACCCTTTCGGTTTTAAATTTTTACCCCAAGCACCTGCTTCCACGCGCTGCTGCGCGCGAGCTGTTCTGCCGCCCATCCCTACTCTAAATGATACTGAACATGTTGAAAGAGGTAATTTGATGCTTTTGGCATGTAATTTTTATATGGTACTAGCCAATTCCCGCTTGCTTCGCGGCGCCTAATAAGACCTTTTTTCTCTGGCCAATACCAAAATAGCGTTTAAAAGCAAGAGGGGTCTGTAAAGAAAACATTTTTAGTTTAAATTGAAACCACTAAAGTGCGGAGTCCTCCTCACGCATAAGCCAAGAATAGTAGCGCTGTGATACCGTACGGAATAATAGTCCCTTTCGATGTCATGAGTTTTACTGATGGCCTTATTTCCACCTGTAAGACCTCTGCCAAGCGTACGTAATATTCTTCTATGATCTTGCAACTTCAGCATTGGTCCGTTGTACCATGTAAGACAATAAACGTCCTTATAAGGAAACTCCAGATCACAAATGAGCGTTTTCAGTTATAGGAGGGCCAAGAATCCTCGCTGTCCCACAGGATGAAAAGTTTTCCAGTATGTTGGCTAAATGAGTCGTGTGATCTCTTGAATATCGTTCAAATCAAACCATCGTTATACCTACCGTGTTCCTTTTTGGACGGATGTGGTCGAATCTTTCCTTGTTCGTCTTAATATTTATGGAATGGTTTCTTTGAGTCTTACTGATGTAACAACGGCTGCCCGAGTAATTTCGTCAATCGGAGGTAGGATGTAAGTTCGCCTCCTTGATTTAGCCATATAAAAAGTAAATTCCTCTAAGATAAACATAGGGCCAAAGCAGGCCAAAACCCGTGTGGATTTATATATATTTCGGACGCAGCGCCATCCATCAGAAAGAACAAATGGTACGATGAGGAGTGTCAGGAAGCTGCAGAGAAACAAGATGCCGCCTACAGAGCCACGCTGCGATTGGGAGCAACGCGCGCTATGTGGGACCGCTATAGGGATCTGAAGAGGAAAGCAATACGTATTTGCCGCAATAAGAAGAGAGAGGCCAAATACGTGATTGCGAAGAGCTTGAAATGCCGGCCGACATGAAGAATGCCTGAAAAATTTACCAGAGAGTTAGGCGACTTACTGAAGGTATCAAGACCAGGGTGTACTCCTGTAAGAACAACAATGGCGACCTAGTTACCGATGTTCAGATCGTACTTAATTTATAGAGGGACAACTTTTTCACCCTACTGAATGGTAGCAGCACGGAAAGTTGTGGAGAAGAATATCCCGAGCCCCAAGTCGATGATGACGGAGTCGATGTTCCACCGCGACTATGACGAGGTACGAATAGCAATAATGCGGCTGAAAAACAACAATGTTGCTGAAATTGAAAGCCTGCCAGCTGAGCTATTCAAGTACGGTGGGGAGGAGTTGATAAGGTGGATGCATCAACTTTTATGCTGAATATGGTCAGACGAACGCATGCCCGACGATTGGAATTTAAGTGTGTTCTTCCCAATCCACAAGAAAGGCGACCCCGCCATTCATGCCAACAACCGCGGGATCAGCTTTCTAAGCATAGGTTCCAAGGTCTTATCGAGCGTATTGTGTGAAAGACTGAAGCCCACCGTCATTGAACTAATTGGGCCTTATCAGTGCGGCTTTAGGCCTGGCAAATCCACCACAGATCAGGTATTCACAATACGCCAAATCTTGGAGAAGGCCCGCGAGAATAGGATCGACACTCACCACCTATTTGTCGACATTAAAGCCACCTTCGACAGCACTAAAAGGAGTTGCCTAGAAGCCGCGGTCTCAATTTGGCATCCCCGCCAAACTGATACGGCTGTGCAAAGTAACGTTGAGCAATACCACCAGCTCCGACAGAATTGGGAAATACCTCTCCCAGCCCTTCGCCACCGCACGGTGTTTCAGAACGGGGCGACTCCCTTTCATGTGACTTCATTAATCTGATGTTGGAGAAGATAATAAGAGCTGCAGAACTGAACTGCTCAGGAACAATTTACTACAAGAGCGTGCAATTGCTGGCTTATGCCGATGACATTGACATCATCGGTAATAAAAACCGCGAACTCTGTTCTGCCTTTTCCAAGTTGGGTAAGGAAACAAAGCGAATGGGTCTGGTGGTAAACGAGGACAATACCAAGTATCTCCTGTCATCAAACAAACAGTCAGCACATTCGCGCCTTGGCACCCACGTCATCATTCATAGATAACATCATTTACGTGGGAACCACTACTAACACCGATAATAATGGAAGCATGGAAATCCAACGCAGAATTACTCTTGCCAACAAGTGATACTTTAGACTGAGTAGTTAATTCAGGAGTAAAGCCCTCTTTCGACGTACGGAAACCGATGCCGTGCAATAAAGCCATAGGAAATAATGTCATATGGCTTTATTTCACTTCACATGGAGAAATAAGGCCATATGACTTTATTTTCATGGGGAAAGTGAAATAAAGCCATAAGCAAAAATTTAGCATATGAGTAATAAAGCCATACGATCTTATTTCAATACAAAAAATAAATTTGTTCTCCTTAGCGGCGGCCGGTCATCGTATAAAATTGTTGCTTTGTTCATTCTTCTTTCTTTTGAGGATATAAATATGTACATATATGTGGTTTTCTTTTAAATCAGTAATTTCTGGCATTTCTGGCTAGTATATTTTAGCCCGAATGGATAGTAGTTTATTTCCACCAAGCAAAAAATATCAGTTATATATATATATGATATTTTTTGCCAAAAATTGGATTTGCTCACCGAAGCGCTTGGCTCAAGTCTTATAGCCCATTTCCACCGAAAGCTTAACTGCAGTTAAGGCCTCAGGAATATCCAAATAAATTAAAGATGGAGTGATTGGCAAGTTTAGTTTCTCATTATGTGGTTTTTAACGTTCGCTTCCTTGTACTTAATATGAGCAATTAATCCCTTTGAGTACCCTGTAGGGAAAACACGATCTAGTGAACCAGATTTCTAGTTCAGTACTAGTTCTTTTTTGCCAAAAACGAACCAGTCCGATAGTAACTAGTTCCGCACCAGTCCAAAAGCAGTGAAATGTGGTACTTTCACTAAACTATTCTATTTTAAAATTTAAAAGCAGGGAAGGTAATCATTATGAGTAAAATAATTTAAATCAGCATTTAATCATTATTTAATGAATTATTATTGAGTTTAATTTTTTCGCTCAAGCGGAAATAAATATTATTCGATTTTTATTTTTGGGATTACAAATAATGATTATTTTAGGATTTTTATTTTTTCGCGCAGAGATTATCATTAATTTTCAGTTTTATTTTTCCACTTAAAAATAATGATAATTAATAAAATTGAAAAGGCCATAAAGACGCAACCTACTGAAATTTTTACCTGAAAAGTTTGGGTCTTATTCCTTTTATAAGGGTGCGGCTAGTGATAGAACTTTTTAGAAAAGTATCGATACCTGTACTCATTTATAATACTCTAAAAAAGAATCGATGCCAGTACTCATATTTGCAAAAAAGTATCGATAATACTCGTATTTCCAAGTATTTTTAGGGCAAACGCGAAAAGTTAACAAAAATCAGATTGCTTTGTTTACATACACATATGACCTCTTTCTTTTTGTAAATTGAATAGACATTGGCTTTTAATAGTTGAAGTCTGAAGCGTAAAATAAATGCTTTTGGCAAAAGGCTTATTTGAAGCTTTTAAAAGCAACTAAAGCTATTGTCTAAAGAAAAGATAAGCTCCCTTTCACAAAAATTTTCTTCGAAAGCGGGTTGGATTTCGAATGTAAAACCAAGGTAAAATTCATTGGAAAACGAAGGCTCCGTTATTCTGGAGAATTGCCAAGTTATCGAGCCCACCCTCCTAACCCATTCCTTACACCGGCACAAAAAAAAATTGTTGTGTGCTTTTAACCAGACCCACTTGCCGCCACCTATTTCGACCCACTGAATCCAAATCTGAGGTTTGTTTGACTCGTTTTTGTCATTTTATTTTCACAATTTTCGCAATTAACTCCAAATTTAGGAGGTGTACGAGTCAAATGGACCTCAATACATGTCGATATGTGGGTCTGGTTAAAAGCAGATACCACTTTTTTTGTGTGGGCCAGTGTTATCGAAAGTATGGCAAGAGATTAATTTTCCAATTATTTAAGATGTTTTAACCGAGCCAAATGTCCACATGACTGGTACCTCTTTTTCTATGTTGTATATAAATTTCAAAGCGATTACCAGTAGCCCACCAGAACAAAATATATATTAATTTTTCGGTTTTTTGAGTTATGACAGTATTGAAGTATATGAACGTTATGCCAATGGGGTAATTTTTAAACATTTATCAATGTTATTGAAAAAATAAATAAATTTACCTAAACAAGTTTTTAAAACGTCGATACTTTTCAATACCTTTCAAAAGGATACGTCGGTTATTACGCTGGTATAGATTTTGAGTTGCTTAGTGATTCCAAAAACAAAGGCCAAGTTCCTGAAGGACAATTGAGAAAGGCAATGCAGTTGCAGAAAAAGAGGCATTTAAAAAACAAGTGTCAAAATAATTACCACTTTCTCACTAAATTTATTTAAAAATGCAAGCCACAAGAGCTACATTTTTTTTAAGAAAAGACAAATTAAGTTTTTTTATGCAATCTACCACAGCTACCTTAATACAGTCAGTCAATAAAGTTTAGGTACAACGAATTTTTTACAATACGGGCGACTATTTTTTTAATATTTTAGTTTTCGGTAATTTTTTATAAAAATATGGTCAATTCTACAATAAAATCCAGAGCTCCAAACCTTGTGCAAAATTTAAGAAAATTCTGCAAAATTTCATTAAAATAATTCACTTTGTATTTACGCTCTCTCTGTAGGGAAACGAACTAGTGCGGAACTGGTTCGGTTCTAGTGCGTTTGGAACCATGACAAATACGCGTTAATTCTCTTTTGCATGCTAGCGACTGGCGAATTTAACATTGCGATGTCCTAAGAAGTGTCAATTGTCCCCCCGTTGCATCCCTTTGGCTCTAGTTCCGAACCAGTTCTAAATTCGACAGATAAGATCTAGTTCGTTTTGCATCCCTTTTTCTATAGTTCCGAACCAGTTCCAAATTCGACAGATGATATCTAGTTCGTTCTGCATCCCTTTTTCTTTAGTTCCAAACCAGTTCCTAATTCGACAGATAAGATCTAGTTCGATCTGCATCCATTTTTTATAGTTCCCAACCTATTATAAATTCGTCACCTTAGATCTACATTTCTAATCAGGCTTGTCGAAACTTTCCCTTCTATATTAAATACGATCGGTTGAAGGAAGGACAATACAATCACAAAAGTTTAAACGCATTTATTAAAAATTTATAAACCACATTAGTAGTAGTAGTAGTATTAAACTTAAGTAGTAAGTAAAAACAAAAGTGCGTTCTGCTTAAAAGTAAAAATATTAGTGCACTTTGTCTTACTTGTCTAAATTTAAGCATATTGATTTTTAAGTAAATTCGTTCTTTTTAAGTTTATATGTATATGAAGTACTTCGAAAGTTTTTGTCGTACTTAACTTAAATAAGATATACAGTCAGTCAATAAAGTTTAGGTACAGTGAAGTTTTTACAATAACGTCAACTATTTTTTAAATATTTTATTTTTCCCTAATTTTATAAAAAATATGGTTAATTCTACACCAAAAACCCCAAAAATCAGAGTTCCAAACCTTATGCAAAGTTAAAGAAAACTGCAAATTTCCATCCAAGTATTGCAATTTACACTCTTTAGAAAAAAGTTAAGTACTCAGTTATTAGCCCATTCAATTTTAGTATAACAAAGTGCAAGTTTGAGGTAGCTAGGACTTACCATTGATATTTAGCAATTTTTTTTATTGTTTGGTAAGTCCTAGCTTCCTCACACTTGCACTTCATTATACTAAAATTAAATGGGCTAAAAAACTTTTTCTAGAGAGCGTAAATAGAAAATTAATTATTTTAATGAAATTTTGCAGAATTTTCTTAAATTTTGCACAAGGTTTGGAACTCTAATTTTTGGGGATTTTGTTGTAGAATTGACCATATTTTTATAAAAAAACTACCGAAAACTAAAATATTAAAAAAATAGTTGCCCGTATTGTAAAAAATTCGTCGTACCTAAACTTTATTGACTGACTGTATTAAGGTAGCTGTGGTGGATTGCATAAAAAAACTTAATTTGTCTTTTCTTAAAAAAATGTAGCTCTGGTGGCTTGCATATTTAAATAAATTTAGTGAGAAAGTGGTAATTATTTTGACACTTTTTTTTTAAATGCCTCTTTTTCTGCAACTGCATTGCCTTTCTCAATTGTCCTTCAGGATCTTGGCCTTTGTTTATGGAATCACTAAGTATAATGATTATTAAGCAACTCAAAAACTATACCAGCGTAATAACCGACGTATCCTTTTGAGAGGTAGCCGCACCCTTATAAAAGGAATAAGACCCAAACTGTTCAGGTAAAAATTTCAGTAGGTTGCGTCTTTATGGCCTTTCAATTTTATAAATTATCATTATTTTTAAGCGGAAAAATAAAACTGAAAATTAGTTGCTATTGGACTGGTTCGTTTTTGGCAAAAAAGAACTAGTACTGAACTAGAAATCTGGTTCACTAGTTCGTGTTTTCCCTACAGGGTAAGGCCTCAGGAATATCCAAATAAATTAAAGATGGAGTGATTGGCAAGTTTAATTTCTTACTATGTGTTTTTTAACTTTCGCTTCCTTGTACTTAATATGAGCAATTAAACCCTTTGAGTAGTAATCACTTTTTTCCAATAAAAAGGCATAAACTGCAGTTAAGGCTTGGTGGAAATAAACTACTATCCATTCGTGCTGAAATATACTAGCCAGAAATGCGATTGCTTTATAAAAGAGAGAACAATTTCGAAATATGAGCGCTTTTACTCTCTACAAAATAATTTATGCAACCTCACATACGCGGTTTTGCGTAATCTTGATACGCGGTTTTGCATTACGTTGATACGTGGTTTTGTACTTTAAACGACGATATATAGATATATAAATATATCTTACTGATTTAAAAGAAAACCTCATATTTGTACATATTTATATCATCAAAAGCAAGAAGAATGAACAAAGCAACAATATTATACGATGACCGGCCGCCGCTAATGAGAACAAATTTATTTTTTGTATTGAAATAAGATCGTATGGCTTTATTTCTCATATGCAAAATTTTTGCGTATGGCTTTATTTCACTTTCCCCACGGAAATAAAGTCATATGTCCTTATTTCTCCATGTGAAGTGAAATAAAGCCATATGACATTATTTCCTATGGCTTTATTGCACGGCATCGGTATCCGTACGTCGAAAGAGGACTTTACTCCTGAATTAACTACTCAGTCCAAAGTATCACTTGTTGGCGAGAGTAATTCTGCGTTGGGTTTCCATGCTTCCATTATTATCGGTGTTATTAATGGTTCCCACGAAAATGATGTTCTCTATGAATGATGACGTGTGTGCCAAGGCGCGAATGTGCTGACTGTTTGTTTGATGACAGGAGATA
>NW_023458557.1:23396011-23398890 GCF_013731165.1 Rhagoletis pomonella | reverse complement strand
GTGCCAAGGCGCGAATGTGCTGACTGTTTGTTTGATGACAGGAGATACTTCGTCTTGTCCTCGTTTACCACCAGACCCATTCGCTTTGTTACCTTATCCAACTTGGAAAAGGCAGAACAGAGTTCGCGGTTCTTATTACCGATGATGCCAATGTCACCGGCATAAGCCAGCAATTGCACGCTCTTGTAGTAAATTGTTCCTGAGCAGTTCAGTTCTGCAGCTCTTATTATCTTCTCCAACATCAGATTAATGAAGTCACATGAAAGGGAGTCGCCCCGTTCCGAAAACCCGTCTGGTGGCGAAGGGCTGGGAGAGGTCTTTCCCAATTCTGACGGAGCTGGTGATATTGCTCAACGTCATTTTGCACAGCCGTATGAGTTTTGAGGAGATGCCAAATTCAGACATAGCGGTTTTTAGTTCTGTCGAAGACGGCTTTAAAGTCGACAAATAGGTGGTGAGTGTCGATCCTATTCTCGCGGGTCTTCTCCAAGATTTGGCGTATTGTGAATACCTGATCTGTGGTGGATTTGCCAGGCCTAAAGCCGCACAAATAAGGCCCAATTAGTTCATTGGCGGTGGGCTTCAGTCTTTCACACAATACGTTCGATAAGACCTTGGAACCTATGCTTAGAAAGCTGATCCCGCGGTTGTTGGCATGAAGGACGGGGTCGCCTTTCTTGTGGATTGGGACGAACACACTTAAATTCCAATCGTCGGGCATGCGTTCGTCTGACCATATTCAGCATAAGAGTTGATGCATGCACCTTATCAACTCCTCCCCACCGTACTTGAATAGCTCAGCTGACAGGCTGTTAATTTCAGCAACATTGTTGTTTTTCAGCCGCATTATTGCTATTCGTACCTCGTCATAGTCGCGGTGGAACATCGACTCCGTCATCATCGACTTGGGGCTCGGGATATTCTTCTCCACAACTTTCCGTGCTGCTACCATTCAGTAGGGTGAAAAAGTTGTCCCTCTATAAATTAAGTACTTTCTGAACATCGGTAACTAGGTCGCCATTGTTGTTCTTACAGGAGTACACCCTGGTCTTGATACCTTCAGTAAGTCGCCTAACTCTCTGGTAAATTTTTCAGGCATTCTTCATGTCGGCCGGCATTTCAAGCTATTCGCAATCACGTATTTTGGCCTCTCTCTTCTTATTGCGGCAAATACGTATTGCTTTCCTCTTCAGATCCCTATAGCAGTCCTACATAGCGCGCGCTGCTCCCAAACGCAGCGTGGCTCTGTAGGCGGCATCTTTTTTCTCTGCAGCTTCCTGACACTCCTCATCGTACCATTTGTTCTTTTTGATGGATGGCGCTGCGTCCGATATATATAGAAATCCACTCGGGGTTTGGCCTGCTTTGGCCCTATGTTTATCTTAGAGGAATTTACTTTTTATATGGCTAAATCAAGGAGGCGAACTTACATCCTACCTCCGATTGACGAAATTACTCGGGCAGCCGTTGTTACAGCAGTAAGACTCAAAGAAACCATTCCATAAATATTAAGACGAATGGTAGCGAATTAACAAGGAAAGATTCGACCACATCCGTCCAAAAAGGAACACGGTAGGTATAACGATGGTTTGATTTGAACGATATTCAAGAGATCACACGACTCATTTAGCCAACATACTGGAAAACTTTTCATCCTGTGGGACAGCGAGGATTCTTGGCTCTCCTATAACTGAAAACGCTCATTTGTGATCTGGAGTTTCCTTATAAGGACGTTTATTGTCTTACATGGTACAAAGGACCAATGCTGAAGTTGCAAGATCATAGAAGAATATTACGTACGCTTGGCAGAAGTCTTACAGGCAGCGTTGCCAGGTTGACGTTTTTAACGTCATTTGGGCGTTTTTTTTATCCTGTTGACGTTTGGACTTTTTTTGTGTAAAAAATGACGTTTTTTACCTTCCCAGTAATTTTTCTCTATGAAAAATATATTCAGTGTATAGCGTACTATTTGCTTGTAGAGTAAGTACTTACGCTCACACTTTCGGCAATCTGTTACTAGATCTTGTAAGTAGAACTGATTTTGAATTATTTTCTTAAAAAATCCTTACAAGCTTTGTTTTTTGCAGCAGCTGGTTCAAAAGTTATTTATTCTTTGGACACAGATGACTTGAATATGATGCGAACCAAGCGTACGTGCATTTTTTTTATTCTTGGACTAAGGATCCCGCGTTCGAAGGCTGCTTGTGTAAGCTCTTGAGGTTACGAGGCTTATTGCAATGTTTGCAATTTCACATTAAAAGCCAAATCAGGAAGCGCTGATCTATTGCAACATGCACGCTTGTAAAAGCACCATAAAAGCTGTAGCAGCATAAAAAGTCAGAAAAAAGTAGGCGACTTTTTTCAAGACTTCATTGAAAGTATAATGAATGCGAAAAAGGCTGAAATATTGCTATGTTCCTTCTAAGCAGAGCGTAATTTAGCATTTTCGACAACCGGCCACCTAACCAAATGTCTACAAGAGCGTTTTAAGGATTCAAAAACTACGTAACGTACAAAAATAGTAACGTACTTGGACGACATCAGTTTAAGCAGGTATGCAAGTTTTTGCAGAAAACAAATTTTCGCTCTTCATAGACGAATCCACAGACTTAACCAATAAAAAACAATTAAGTTTAGTTGTAAGAGTTTGTATAAACAACGAAGTGTTCGATTAATTTTTCGGCCTTAGAAAACTTTTGGAAAATAATTTTAAGCATAGAGCGAGCCGAACAGACTTTGGTGTTTCCGGTTCTTTCAAGATTTGTACCACAAATAATGTGTTTACCAAATAGTTTCAAATCAATTTTACCTCTTCCCACAAAAACTAAGATGGAACCCCAATAAAATGAACGCATATGCCAGAAATCACGATGAAGCAT
>NW_023458557.1:23389555-23395911 GCF_013731165.1 Rhagoletis pomonella | reverse complement strand
TCCTCAGCCCAGTTTTATTCTCACTGTACCTTAACGATCTATCCAATTATTTGCCTGGTGGATTAAAAATAGCAGATACGATCACAAAAGTACTAATGTACGCAGATGACTTGGTCTTATTTGCAGACTCCCCTAACGATCTTCAAAATATGATAGACGCTATACGCGAATATAGTAAACAATGTGGTCTAAAAATAAACCTGGCCAAGTCCAAAATTATGGTATTCAGAGAATGTAGTAGGATCCCTTCTGGTTATAGCTGGACGCTCGGTAATGACTTAATAGAGATCGTTAATGAATTTAAATACTTAGGCGTTCTTCTTAACTACAAATTATCTTATAACAAACACCTGGAATTAAAGCTTGTTGATTCAAAAACTGCTATTAATGCTACCTGGTTAAAGTATGTAAATAACCCAAGGATTTGTATCACTAAGAAGCTAACAATTTCTGATACCTGCTCCAGATCGATAATGTTCTACGGAGCTCAAGTGTGGGGCGTAGAAAAATATGAATCTGTGGAAAAACTCCTGCGTTTTTTTTCATAAAAAAGGTTATCTTTTTGCCCTCCAACACACCGAACTACATGCAAATTCTAGAAACAAAGTTACTACCTCAATATGTCCACACGTTACGCTTGCATATGTATTTCATTTTGCGATGCCTAAAGCTACCACCTAACAGGCTTCCTCGTATTCTTGCGGAAGAATCCATTCGTTTGAATACATATTGGGTAAAGAAATGGCATCATATCGCTGATACGATAAATATGAATCCTCTTAGTGACTTTTCTCCTGACTCCGTTGCGACGTATGTATATACCGTTGCTTCTAAGCAATTTAGTAGAGAGGGAATTCTGCGGCTATCGTGAGTTTGCTCAAAAGACCACGTCACATGACCTTTACCCGAGTTTGATCCCCGCAGATACTATAGGGGTATTCTCCAAATCTTGCAAAGCCATTGCACGTAGCACGGATTGCATGGATTGCATAACATGCAAACACACAACAACAAAATACATGGGAAACGACATTTCCTATCGCTGCAAAATATGCAACGTCGAAACCCATGTATATATTTTGCAAAATAGCATAGCAAGATATATGCGACCCTGTGCTAGTTATTGCTACATATTTCTCTCATTCCTCTCATCTCGCTCACTTCATTTTTTTCTGCTGTCTCTTGTTATTGTATTTGATACATAATTTCGCTGCTTGCTACCCATGCATTCTACCACTTTGCAATGGGGTGCTCTCGTACTCTTCGAAATTTGGGATAGTATTTTTGCATTTCGTGCAATACGTGCATCGTGCAATACTTCGAGAATACCCCTTATGTATTTTAATGAACAGTACAGCGCTCATGCTATAAGTCTAATTGTTCGTGCAAGAGGTGGTCTACCCAATTTAAACGCAAGAGAGTACAAAAAGGTAATTTCAGATACCTGTACGTTCTGCAATCTATGCGAATCGGAGAACATGTTCCATGTCATTGGTATGAATGTATAGAAATATTCGTCGCAAATATTTTGGTGAAAGTGTTCTCGATATGGCTAAAGTCGTAAGCATATTAAATGGTACTGACTATCATGCGCTTTATAATTACCTGGAGAGATGTCTTAAGTATAGGGAGCTAATACTAAATGAGTTCTCATGAGCGAAATGGTTAAAAGAATAAAAAAAAAATAAAAAAATATCAAAGTTTCTGAATTTTATATGTTTTGTTTATCCGACTGTCGACTTATCGTCATCGTCGTATGCTTCTTATTCAATTGCATTGTATAAATTATATCTTTTCACATGAATAATGTATTTAAAATTTGCAATCTGTATTTAGCTCTTAAGATACACTTACTTATGTAATGTCTTTGTAAAGTACACAATTGAATAAAGAAACATCAACTAACTAACTAACTAGTTTCAAATCAAAGAAATCGTTTGATAATGAAACATTTTAATTGCACATTATCTCATGAAATTAAATAAATGTTCATGCTTAGGCTTAAAGTTAAAGCCTAATAAGCGTTTAATTGAGTTTTTTGAAATGTATTCATAAAATTATTTCTAAGCAGTATATATGAATTTATGTACATATGCATATATATTTTACATATGTATGTATGTATTTAAATTTAAAAATTATCTTAAAAATGTTTAAACAAAATGTATTTACCTATGTATAAAATGATTTTTAAATTAACGATCTCAAACCAGTTTACAATGAATTTTTACATGTGCTCTGTCGAAACGACATTTTAATATACCTTACGTACCTTTATGTACAATAAAAGTTTAATAAGAACAAGTCTGTGTGCATGCATTTGAAAAAGACGTTTTTGGGTAGGAAATGACGTTTTTCCAGAGAAAGAGGGACGTTTTCTCATGCCGAAGACCTGGCAACACTGCTTACAGGTGGAAATAAGGCCATCAGTAAAACTCATGACATCGAAAAGGACTAGTATTCCATATGGTATCACAGCGCTACTATTCTTGGCCTATGCGTGAGGAGGACTCCGCACTTTAGTGGTTTCAATTTAAACTAAAAATCATAGTTGCCAACTTGGTGCTTTAAGCACTAGACTTAGTCCTTTTTGAAAATTAAAACGCCAAAAAAAATGGTTTAGTGCCTAGTGCCCTTTTTAGTGCTTTTTTCTGCACTAAAATTTCTGAATTTACAAGAATCTACAAATTTAAATGCACTAAAATGCAAACCATGATTGATAAAAAGATGAAGTTCCAAACCCACGTTGCGTTCTTGTTAAATTGTATTCGCGTTGAAAATGCTAGCACGCAGATAAGTTAAATGTTTACTTTTTTATTTTCTTGATTATTGATTGATTACACAGTCCGAAAAATTTTATCTTTTTATGCCACCTGAGTTCATCGGTTTTTGGATTTTTCGGTGCTGAATCCAAATCTGGCTGCAGAATTTCTCTACTACGTCAGAATTTTGGGATATCATAACCTTTAAGTGTAAAAACACGGTTTATTATAAAACAACACATTTTTTCGCTCATTTCTACTTAGGGTATCATTAAGTGTTACTCTTCCCCTTCAAAATTCAATTTCGTTTGTTGCGATTCGATTGTTCTTTCCAGTTACATGCGCCCCACGCTTTTCATTTTCAATTTCATAGATTGTTTATAATGACTTTTGCTAAAATTTCAAAATCAAAAGTTATCAAATCAAATTCTATGGGACTGAGAAATATTATTTTCTACTTTTTAGTCCATTTATAAAAGCGTTGTATATTTAAAAGTTTTTTTTATATTATATATATTTTCTACTTTTTAGTCCTGTCTGAATAAAATTTTGCAATAGATATTAAAATAATTCAACGATATTAATAGAAAGGTGCACACACATGCATTTACATATGTATGTACATACAAACGAGCACCAATTAATTTTATTTAAAGAAATGGCGTGTCGTCTATTTCCGCTGTAGCAAACGTAGTACATAGGGCGACATCTAGATGTCATCTACCTCGCCCTATTCACAACAGATGTCGCCCTATGCACTGTGCTTTTTTATAGGAACTTTTCAAAGCAAAGCTTTATGGTGTCGGACACACAACATTGAAAGTTTCTGGATCCACAACATTGAAAGTTTCTGGACACACAACATTGCAAGTTGATAAAAGCGTTGTAAGTAAAAACAAAAGTGCATTCCGCTTAAAAGTAAACATATTAGTTCACTTTGTCTTACTTGTCTAAATTTAAGCATATTGATTTTTAAGTAAATTCAGTTCTTTTTAAGCTTTAATAATTAAAAAATAGTTGCCCGTATTGTAAAAAATTCGTTGTACCTAACTTTATTGACTGACTGTATTAAGGTAGCTGTGCTGGATTGCATACAAAAAAATTAATTTGTCTTTTCTTAAAAAAAAGGTAGCTCTGGTGGCTTGCATTTTTAAATAAATTTAGTAGGAAAGTGGTAATTTTTTGACACTTTTTTTAAATGCCTCTTTTTCTGCAACTGCATTGCCTTTCTCAATTGTCCTTCAAGGTCCTGGCATTTGTTTATCGAATCACTAAGTATCTATATATTAATACGCTAACGAAATCGCATACAAATTTATTCCTCCCTACTGCTCCTATGTTTCTCAACCAATTTGAATGATTCTACTTTTGTTCGAAAGGTATTTCAAAGGGGAGGTGCGCATTTTGTTTATTTTTTCAGTAGGTGGAGTAGGAGTGGAGTTATTCCGAAAAACTTTACTTATGGTCCGATTTGCTTCAAATTCAAAATACATATTACTAACATCAAGAGAAATACACCTGCAAAAAATGGACGCAAGGTGGCTCCAGAGCCGAGTTATTCCAATTTCCGTATAAGCCTATGGATGCCTGCTTTGGTTTCACCACCTATCTATATATTAATACGCTAACGAAATCCCATACAAATCTATTCCTCCTTACTGCTGCTATGAATTTCAAAATTATTTAACATAATGTATGTTACTCCACCAAAAAATATAAGAGACCTAGACGATCAACAGGTGATGATGAACATAAAAACTTCCCAAGTAAAATGAAAAATTGTGTAAAAAAGTAAGGTGGTCGAATTTCGACAACGGGGCGAAAAACTATACCTTTTGAGAAGTTGCCGCACCCTTATAACAGAAATAAGACCCAAACTTTTCAGGTCAAAATTTCAGTAGGTTGCGTCTGTATGGCCTTTTCAATTTTATAAATTATCATTATTTTTAAGTGGAAAAATAAAACTCAAAACTAATGATAATCTCTGCTCGAAAAAATAAAAATCATAAAATAATCATTAGTTGTAATCCCAAAAATAAAAATCAAATAATAATTATTTCAATAATAATTCATAAAATAATGATTAAATGCTGATTTAAATTATTTTACTCATAATGATTACCTTCCCTGCTTTTAAAATTTGAAATAAAATAGTTTAGTGAAAGTACCACATTTCACTGCTTTTGGACTGGTGCGGTACTAGTTACTATCGGACTGGTTCGTTTTTGGCGAAAAAGAACTAGTACTGAACTAGAAATTTGGTTCACTAGTTCGTGTTTTCCCTACAGGGGTATTACTTCGTAAGCATGAATGTGTATTTATTTATACATGTAAATATTGTTTATTTTTTTACTTTTGTTTACCACAAACTGTTATAAAAGAAAGTATCCTTTGTTTAAAAAAAAAATTTAGTGCTTTTAGTGCGGTAAAACGCGCTTTTTTCCAAGGTTTGATGCTTTTTGAAATTCAAAAGTTGGCAACACTGCTAAAAATGTTTTCTTTACAGACCCCTTTTGCTTTTAAACGCTATTTTGGTATTGGCCAGAAAAAAAGGGCTTTTTAGGCGCCGCGAAGCAATCGGGAATTGGCTAGTACCATATCAAAATTACATGCCAAAAGCATCAAATTACCTCTTTCAACATGTTCAGTATCATTTAGAGGTTCACCGTGAACGTAATATCGGCGATCCGCGTTATTATTAGATTCCAGCAAATATTTTGCCCAGATTATTATAGGTAAGTTCTCATATTGATTGATTGTTTAAATTTGTTATTGAAATTCACTCTTAACTACACACGTTCGATTATAAAAACGTTTTAACAGAAAACTGGTACCGGTTATACACACTAAATTTATAAAATATGTATATATTGGGGCGTATCCTTGTTTTCTTACGAACCGAAAATTTGAACTTTTCCATCACTTTTCTGTACAAAAATTTCTAATTTTCGATTCGTACGAAAACAAAAATACGCACCACTGTAAAAATATTTTATACATTTAGTAGACAGCTTTTTATGGAAGGAAAACAAAAATTACATGCAGGAAGGTAAAGATTTAATCAGCGACACAGAAATATTTACAACAAACAAAAAAACACAAAGAGAGAGTTAAATAAATTAAATAACACTGTGAGACAAATGGTAGGGGTCAGTGATCGGGAAGGGTTCAAACTACCGGGGAAAGTTATATCAGTAAAAAAGAAGTTATACGTGTCCCGGCGTTTCGCTGGGTCACGTCTAGGAATCGAGATATATATATAACTATCATATAGGGGAAATTGTCACCTTTGGTGGTCTTTTTTTGACATAACTCGAGAACCACTAGTCCGATTTTGCTCAAACAAATTTAGAAAAATTAAAAATTACAATTCCTTTAATCTGTTCATATAACGTTTTTCTATATAATCAATAGTTTTAAAACAATTTAATATTTTAGGCAAAAAATATTTTTTTTCTTCATACATTTATTTTTACCGGCAAAACTGTTGATTATATAGAAAAACGTTATATGAACAGATTAAAGGAATTGTAATTTTTAATTTTTCTAAATTTGTTTGAGCAAAATCGGACTAGTGGTTCTCGAGTTATGTCA
>NW_023458557.1:23387330-23389455 GCF_013731165.1 Rhagoletis pomonella | reverse complement strand
TTTTTTTTGAAAATAATTGCGACAATAGTAGCTTATATTTTATTATTTAAATACACTGGCGATCAAAACCGAGTGCATGTTCGACATTTTATAATTTACAGTAATATAACCTTTTTAATAATAAGCGGATTGCTTTGAAGTTTTCAGCATTTTGTCCTTATTATCTAAGGAATAAAGCCTAGTATACAGAAAAACTAACAAGCGATGCACAGCAAAAACGCAAGGCAACTCTATTCACTTAGTTTTGAACTTTTCAGTTTTGAAATTTTAGGAGGTATATATCAAGAGGATTGTGGAGACTCCCTTGCTTTTTATAGCGATTTCCATCCGCATGGGAATGCTCTCTACTGAGTTTTCTATGATTTCGCCTGATTATTACCCCATTATAATTTTACTCGGCTCCAAAGCAACTACTGGAGCTCGCTTGTGCCATGCTAATTCTCTCTTGACCACAGCGCTCAATTTTTCGATAGCTTTGAGGTCTGTGATTTGTGTTGGCCACCATGTTCGACCTTTTTCTTGGCATGGTGGTTTTGAAGATGTTGATGAGGTCTTTCCCAAATATATTCCTTTTTATCGCTTTGGAAACAATTAATTTTTCGTTCCATCCATCCATTTCGGACCATATTACCCCTTTTCAGTCCAAAAGCTCCAATTCTCGTGACTGTTACAAAATTTCAGTGGCTTGGGATGTTTTACTTGCTGGCATTAGTGCCATTGTTTAATATAAAAGGAATAATGAACATATTTTGCAAACAAATTTGCCGGCCTTTGTAGACAAAAGCGCAAACCCTGAGGAAGAAGTTGTATGCCAGCAGGACGGAGATCCAAAGGATTCTGAAAATATTCGACACCGTCGGCTGCAGGAGCAAAATTTTCACGTAATGCAGTGGGCAACACAAATCCCAGGCCTCAACGGCAGCGCTGTGGTCAAGAGAGGATTAATATAGCGCCAGTGAGCTCCGAGTAACATGGAAGAGCTTTGGAGGCGAGTAAAATTATAATGAGACAAGCGGGCCCATGCGCAGACTGCGCAGACAGAAATATACAGTAAACTCATCCCTCTTTGTAGCCATAGGTAAAAGCTGACTGTTCTAATAGTTCGCGGAAATAGTAAGCCGAATTATTCTTATGTACCCCTTATTTTTATTATACATATACATACAGGTGCTGATGAGGGAAAGCGCGCACTGCTTACCACTGCACCACAGCGGCCGACTAATGACCATTAATATTACCTAATAACACTCAGGGGACCTCTGACTTTTCAAATGACACCTCATTAGTGAAATTTCTTACATAGAAAGGTATAAAAAGGGAAACTAACAAAAAAACACCTTAGAGAAATAATATATAAGATAATACTCAGAGCGAATGTATAGAAAACTCAGTTTAGAGCCTGCCCAGACGTATGAAAACTTAAAAAATAAAACTTTGAAATACGGTTGCATTCCTTTATTTTAGGTAAAAATGCAAATCATCTCTTGCCATGATAATTCAAAAAATTCTAAATAAAACTTTGAAATACGGTTGCATTCCTTTATTTTAGGTACAAATGCAAATCATCTCTTGCCATGATAATTCAAAAAATTTTAAATAAAACTTTAAAATACGGTTGCATTGCTTCATTTTAGGTAAAAATTCAAATCATCTTTTGCCATGATAATTCAAAAATTCAAAAGAAAACTTTGCAAAACGGTTGCATTCCTTCATTTTAGGTAAAAATGCAAATCATATCTTGCCCTGATAATTCAAAAAATTCAAAATAAAACTTTGAAATACGGTGCATTCCTTCATTTTAGGTAAAAATTACATAGGAATATATGTGGGTCCAGCCAGACCTATGTGTTAATCAACATTTCTATATATCTAGCTTTATATATATGATACCAACATGATTTTTTTACAGATTGGTAATTCACTAAACTGAAACTGAAATTTCAAGCCTCTAGCTATATTTAAGGTGCCCTTTTTTGTAATTTGAAAATGGAAAAGGCTTGGCTGGGCTCATGTGTCAGACGAAGGGTTAATTTATTAATTACACTATGCGACAGTCAAAATCGGGATGGGATGAAACCAACGGGAAATGTTATATCGGTCAAAAACAAGTTATACGTGTCCCGGC
>NW_023458557.1:23384044-23387230 GCF_013731165.1 Rhagoletis pomonella | reverse complement strand
TGACTTCACACCCAGTAGCTCTCAGCTCGATTGGCGCAATCTTGTACTCTATTGTAGGAATACTGCGGCAACACAAAGCGAACAACGAGAAATAAGCAGAATGTTCGAGGAATGACGAAGAATGTTCCACAATGAGAAAACGTCAAGTGGATGAGCACTGCGAACAGCGAGAGAAAGAGAATGAGCGATGAACTTCAGAACATTCTAGAGTTGCCATGAGCGCGAGCGCAGGTATATAAGGGCGCCACCAGACACCAGTGTGAGTTAGTTACAAGTCAGCAAGCTACAAGTAAAGTGAGTTGCGAATAAGCAAGCTATAAGTTTAATTGTGTTAACAAGTTTTGTAAAGCTTTGTAATTGCTTTAACGAGTATTGTAAAGTGTTTTTACTGTTCTCATTTTCGTTGTTGGTGTTTCCGATAGGGTAGGAGTGTAATGTAAAGTGGAACGATTTTCCGTCATCCCTTGTCAAATTTGGTTTGGAGACAAAGCGGTTTCGGCGTTGTGCCATCTTCAGTGTCATTTTACGTTCTGAATAGTTTCTGTTTGCCTGTCACTATTTATAGCCGTGTTAAATCGTCGTTGGTTCATAGTTAGGTACGTCTCAGCGGATTATATTCTTTCGTTCAACCAGTAGTTTCAGTTCTGTGTGTACATCCTCAGGCAGAAATTAGCTGCTCACCTCTTTTTTGATTGATTGTTGCACGGATTCGCAGGTAGGTAAAAATTAGTTATTTTCTTTCTTTGTTTCTGTAGTTTGGGCCTGCATTTCATTGTTTATGGTAGTTGCAGTGTTTCTGTTTTGTTTTGCGTATAGTAGCCTGAGTGGTTCGAATAATATATCAGATGCAGTGTTTATTTGCTCATTTATTATTTTTCCGACGAACGTATTTTGTTTAGGGACACGATATCGAACCGAAAGTATCGATATGGTACTCATTTAAAGTATCGCTTTAAAAATATCGGGTACCCATTAATATCGGAATAAAAAGACTCGATATTCCAAATATCGATACCAAAAACCAAAAAATTTATCTGAATATAGGTCTCGAATATAGACCACTGGGGTGGTTAGAAGTGCGCAAAGCTTGAAAATGAAAAACAGCTTTAACATTAAGGCCCACGCGAGAAATCGGAGGAAAGGTTCGGCCAAACACTAACATATTGTGTAAGCGCCGGACTTTATTATTATTACAACACGTAGAGAATGAGGTTTTGACTTAAACACCGAGGCCGCGGGTTCAAATCCCACCACATGCAATCCTAACCATAGTATAAATTTCAGCACGTTAAAGCCCAATTTATATCGGGAAGAATTGTTACAGGCCAACCTTATACGCGTGCGTAAAAAGCTAACTCAAATTCCAAGATTTGTCTTGCGTAACATTTCGATTTGACGTTTATGCTCAATTGGCATTTTGGCGCGACTATGAATTCAAAATTTTCTCGGCAAACTTCTGTAAATTTGACAGAAATTCAACTCTGAGAAATCATGCACGCAAATTGATTTGGGCTTATCAAATGAGAAAAACTTGCGTGCGTAGCAAAACTCTGGCACAACAATATCCTTTAATGAGAAAAAAAAACGCGTTGTAAGAATAAAATTTTTTTATTTGATTACCGTTTAAAAATGTTCGTATTTAAATCAAGTGAAAAGTCTTAACAAAATGGATTTATCCATTATACATACACTACGTACATATAATGGAAATATTCAATTCAAATACGCCCGTATTAAAATGAAGCATTTTTCACTATACGGATGGCGTTTTGCACGTCTCGGATGCTTTATCATATGTATACAAAGCATGCACAGCATGCAACACGTACACACATACATGGTATCCCTGCAAGAACGTGCTGACAAAATTACCACTACACTCACATTCGTTATATCAGCACTGACCGACAGTTTAAATACTTTTCAAATGTGTGCCATTGTGATTGCCAAAAAGAGACAATCGCATCCGATTATGCTGACTATATATCTACATAAAATCCAGTAAAAGTTTTTACGAATTTTCATGTTTTGGCGTTTTCGTACGCAAAAACTTGCAAAGTAGGGGAAATTGAGAGAGCGAAAAATGACAGTTGAAGTTGCAAGTTTTTACTGGATAAATTTTTACTTGCAAGAATTTGGCAGTACGAAAAACAGCTGATCGCATGTTGCTGGATGAAATTTAAACTAATAAGGAAACTGTTTGTGGGTTTTAATTGTTGAATTTCACAAAATAAACCTATTAAAATACAAAAAATATTGTTTTATTAGGAATTTGCAGCGAATAAACAATCAATTTATCAGCTGTTCATGAAACTTGCAAATTATTACAGGAAAAGCGTTCGCGTACTTTATTGCACATTTTTTCTATGAGAGCGAATTCTTAGAAGTAAAGTTACTGGAGAGTTGCTGGCAAGTTACTGGAAAATTTGTAAAAAAAACAGAACTTATATATCTACATGTGTGAGAATGAGAAAACCGATTTACTGAATTTATCAGTACTGACCGACAAGTTTCCAAAAAACTGATTGAATCTGTAAAAATTTCGCAGAACAGCGAAGCCACGCGCATTCTTTGTGAAAACTCTAAAGCGAAAAGTTTATTTTATTTGGAAGCGGCATAATACTGAAACTAAAAATCAAAGATAAGTGCAAAATGAAAAAAAGAGCTTTTCAAAACTCCCTAAATAAGGAAAAGAGGATTTTCGAATCCAATATTAAAAAATATAGGGAATTCGCGGACTGTGCGGGAAATGTGAAGAAAATCGCAAATAAAAATAAAATATATTAATAGTGATTGTGCAGATAGTGAATTTCTCCTCGGGGGAGGTGTCGCATCAGGCCCTGTACAGTCTGCGTCTACGGTTTCTGATTTTTCAATCAACTGTGATGGAGAAATTTTAGGGGTTGATCCAGTTGCACCATCTTTACCGTCTGGATCTTTGCGTGATCCATCTGTTCTTGAAAATCATGAATTAGAGTTTGATTCAGTCGAACATTCTTACGGACAATCTCCTGGAGTCATTTAACTGGGACGGGAGGGGAGACAAAAAAGCCCTGGCGAAACTTGCTTTATTTGAAAAAGTATTGAGACGTAAAAAAAAATTGCTAATAACAATAAGTCGAAGTAATTTTTAAATAAACTTTCTTTTTTATATAGGCGTTTTTCAATTGCATGGTGCCTTCGAGT
>NW_023458557.1:23380027-23383944 GCF_013731165.1 Rhagoletis pomonella | reverse complement strand
ACTCGAAGGCACCATGCAATTGAAAAACGCCTATATAAAAAAGAAAGAAAGTAATCATATTTTTTATATGAATTGTGGTTAATTTTGGAGTACTCCTTGGTCCTTAGGGAGTACTCTTTACACGCATGCATGCGGTAGTCGCAATTTTTGCAGGGTACCTTACTAAAATTTCTACTGAAAGTTTTGTTGTTAACATTGTTTTTAAACAAATTTTTAACGCAAATAAATCATGATTGTTAGCCTTAGCTAGGGTTCCATTTCTTGCAAATCTATGTCGTACTATAACCTTACTTACTTTGGAATTTCTATGTAAAGAAATATGGATATATTTTGCCAGTACTGCCCATATTTCTCTATGCCTATAACATTCCCGGGATAAAAGCAAATAAGTGTGCAATATTTTGTACGATTCCGTGCCGCGGTTCAGAAGTTATAAGGTAATAAACAAACAGAGGCATTTAATGTCACCGCGGCCACCTCTGTGCGCGACCTCTATAGATTTGGATGAAAGTTGAAGAGATTGAAGGTCTAGGTGACATGAATATACGTGCAGCATATTTTGCCGATATGACGTAGGGTTGCATATTTACAGGGGATTTAAATTTTAAGAAAACGTCATACATACCTTTCCTTAAAGTGCTGTATCTTGGAAACCTTTTAACGCAGCTTAATGAAACAAAATGTATTTCTTCCGTCTTATTATGGGCTTTAATTGTGCATTTATTACATTATTGTGCAATGTATAAAAAACAAAAAAAATTAAGTAAACATTTTTCTTTTTGCTTTTTGATTATAGCATTTTTAAAAATTTTTCTTTTTACATAAAAACATTGGCCCGTAGTTATAGTCGAAAGTTAAAACCTATTGTAGTTAAAATTAATCTTTAAGTTTAGAGCAGACTTTAAGTTTAAATCAGTTATAGACATGTTAGAGGCAGGTTTTTGCTAGATTGACACAAAACAGGGCCATTAATATAAAACGAAAAAAGTAACCAATCGGCATTAGGAAAACTTTGTTATTTTAGCAAGTTCACCCTGTGTCAACTGACACAGATAAATAATTTTGAAAATGGCGCAGCAAACTGTAAGTAAATAACAAAATTTTTGTAAAATATAATTTATTAACGTAAATAATTTAATTTTTATAGGAAGTGAAAAGAAATCGTGAAGTTAACTGGAGTGCTGCTGAAAAGACTTGCTTGCGGGAATGTATAAATACTCACATCAACGTCATTGAGAACAAGATTGTATCATTGTATTGATTGTATGATTGTATCATCCAAAATCGCAAAATCTCGAAATATCCTTTGATTGGGAAGCATATTCTTCAAATTAAGACCACTTTTGTATGTTCTCCGCGAATGTTGACCGGAAAACGTCTACTTAGAGTGCGCTTTTAAGATTTTAAAACCTCGTCAACCTCATTTTAAATTTAAAACGCCGTTTTAAAGTTAAAAGCTCTTTTAAGTTGACTATGACAGTGTTAAAAGAGTGTTTATCTTAATATACAGTTTTAAATGTTAAAACCTGCCTCTAACTTGTCTATAACTACGGGCCATTGTCTATAATGTCAACTTTAAGTACCTAAATTGGCATAATGGGCTACTTATGCATTTGGACTCTAGATCGTCTAACGCTAGAGCAGTATAATAAATAGACATTGAAATTTTATGAAATTGTATATTTTTGAAAGAGGAAAGGGTATAAAAAACAAAAACAATATGAATAAATCGTACTAACTTTACTTAAGGTCTAAAATCATGAAAACCCCGTCAAGGACATGGCAGAATTGAACTTTGTTGCAAGTTCGCATGGGAAATCTGCTTACGACGTGATTGGAGGACATTTTAAGAGACTGGCAGCTAGAGCAAGTATTCAACTCTTGACGTTACAACAAATTCGTACACCCGAAGCCCTCTATAAATGGGATGCCTGTAAAAAAATAACTGCAACTAATTTTTCAGTGGAATTTATTTTGACTATGACTACGTGCCAATTACTTTAATCTTTTTTTAAGGTAGTTTAAAAGTTTAAATAACATCAAGTTAGGGAACTTCATATACTTTTTTAACGAATCTTCAAATCAATAAATAATTTCTTTCTTTTTAGTTCTTATTGCAATAAAAGGGTGTTGTTGGTTTACCCCTAAAATCGGGGGTCCTGAAAGTTTTATTAAAATCAATACTTTGCCTGCGACTCTTTTTTATGTAAAAAGTATTTCAATATAAAGTAAAAATTTTCAATATAAAACCTGCGACCTTATTTACTATTCTCATCATCTGGCAGCACCAACATCTGTGTTCATTTGCAACACTTCCATGTAATCAATGAAATTTGTATGGTGAGTTAAGTAAGTTTAAATGTGGATTTTTGTTTTAATGCCATATAGCTTTCGTTGGGTTTCAGATCAACTTTGTTTAAATATGCTAAACAATTAGCAACAATAAACAATTGAAATTGTTGTGAGTATTCGCTATGCAATAAACTTGTATGAGTTGGTACCAATTGTTACCAAATCGTGTTCGTTTCGCCAAAAACCTAGTAAAACCTGCAAAGAGAGAGCACAATTTTGACATTTCATTTGGAGGTCACGATGACCAAATTGTAGTACAATTAACTTTATTGTACAACAAACAATTTACAATACTTGCTAATACCGTAAAAACCTGATGTAATGTGGAACAATTTTCCGTAAACCCTTGTCAAATTTGGTTTGGAGACAAACCGGTTTCGGCGTTGTGCCATCTTCAGTGTCATTTTACGTTCTGAATAGTTTCTGTTTCTATTTATAGCCGTGTTAAATCGTCGTTGGTTCATAGTTAGGTACGTCTCAGCGGATTATATTCTTTCGTTCAACCAGTAGTTTCAGTTCTGTGTGTACATCCTCAGGCAGAAATTAGCTGCTCACCTCTTTTTTGATTAATTGTTGCAAGGATTCGCAGGTAGGTAAAAATTAGTTATTTTCTTTCTTTGTTTCTGTAGTTTGGGCCTGCATTTCATTGTTTATGGTAGTTGCAGGGTTTCTGTTTTGTTTTGCATATAGTAGCCTGAGTGGTTCGAATAATATATCAGATGCAGTGTTTATTTGCTCATTTATTATTTTTCCGACGAAGGTCTTTTGTTTGTATATCTCCATATTCTCTAATATGTTTAGGCGTTGTTCTTTGTGCTGTACATGGAGAACTTTGGCTGTCTTTCCGATTTTCATTGGCGTACAATGGTTTTCTGCCATATGGTTTGCGAAGTTCGATTCCGGGGTGGTAGAAGGTTTTAGCATTTTTTTGATGTAGTCTCTTATATGTTCACGATATTTTGTTTTTATCTTGCGCCCTGTTTGTCCTATGTAACTATGTTGACATTCGCAAGTCAACTTATATACAGCTTGCTTGTCTAGTGGGTCTTCCTCGTTTGCACTATTTCGTAGTATCCTCCCCACATTGTCCTTCATTCTAAATGCTGTATTAATGTTATAATTTTGGAATACCTTAGCCAATTTATATGACGTTTTGCCCGTATAAGTCAAGACTGCCCAAGCCTTTTCAATATTTTCCTTCTTATTTGATTTCTTCGTTTTTGTTTCTCTTCTTATCTTGTTTACTAGGCCCTTTCTGTATCCGCTATTTTCCGCGATTGCGTATATCGTATTAAGTTCTTTGCTGTACACTTCTTTTTCCAATGGGGTTCTTTCAAGCCTGGTTATTAGATGTCAAATGGCTGCATTTTTGTGCTCTTGAGGGTGGTTTGAAGTATTGTGTATTATCGTGTCTGTGGCCGTCGGCTTTCTATATATCCCGAATTCGCATTTGTTGGTAACCTTATTTATTTTAATTGTTATGTCCAAATAGTTTATTTTGATAGTGAAATTTATATTCGTGGGTTGGATGTCTTGCTCATTTTCTTCTATATAAAAATCCTAGG
>NW_023458557.1:23372507-23379927 GCF_013731165.1 Rhagoletis pomonella | reverse complement strand
CGTCTAGGAATCGAGATATATATATAACTATCATATAGGGGAAATTGTCACCTTTGGTGGTCTTTTTTTGACATAACTCGAGAACCACTAGTCCGATTTTGAGACAAATGGTAGGGGTCAGTGATCGGGAAGGGTTCAAACTACCGGGGAAAGTTATATCGGTAAAAAAGAAGTTATACGTGTCCCGGCGTTTCGCTGGGTCACGTCTAGGAATCGAGATATATGTATATATAACTATCATATAGGGGAAATTGTCACCTTTGGTGGTCTTTTTTGACATAACTCGAGAACTACTAGTCCGATTTTGCTCAAACAAATTTAAAAAAATTAAAAATTACAATTCCTTTAATCTGTTCATATAATGTTTTTCTATATAATCAACAGTTTTGCCGGTAAAAATAAATATATGAAGAAAAAAAATATTTTTTGCCTAAAATATTAAATTTTTTTAAAACTGTTGATTATATAGAAAAACGTTATATGACCAGATTAAAGGAATTGTAATTTTTAATTTTTTTAAATTTGTTTGAGCAAAATCAACAACAATAATTTGAAAAAATTGTAGAAGTGATAGCTATTTCGGAAATCACCCACATTTCCTCATCAGACTTCTTTCAGTAGGCTTCGAACCGACGATCCCACTGACTAAGCCAGTTGCCTATGCACCGCACTAAGTACGCCTTGTAAATTATCGTTTGCTTTTTTCCACTATTTTCATTTTTGTTATGCCAACACAATCAAGCGCAGCTATTCCGCTGCAATTAGGGACACGAATTTCGATACGATACGATACCATATCGATACTTTTGGCATTCGATACCGATATTTTCTACTCGATAGTTTTAAAACGATATTTTTTGGAATCGAGTACCAGAACCCTAGTATCGTACCGAATGTCATAAACTCACATTCCAACACTGAGGGAAAAAATTTTAGAATTAAAAAAAAACGTGCTAAATTGAAAAAATACGCATATGAAAGAGCACCAACCCAACTCGTTTTAAATTTGAGTATATACGTTATAAAATATGTGGTTGTGAAGTGCACAGATGCTTTTTCGTAATTAAGAAGAAAAAAAATATTAATTTTATGTTCCGTCTGATGGTAATTGAACCCGGCCCTTTTTGGCCGCAACCAATTAGTATCAAGCGTCTTTGCACACTCAGCTACAGCCATACATGCAAAGGTGTTTTCAAATGTTGAGTTTGAATCAACATCACAGCGCGCGATTAGTGCATTTTCCCAGCAAACAATTAGGTTTGATATACATTTGAGAATGATTTGAAATCAAAGCCTTTCTCAAATGCCAAACGTTTGAAAATGATTTGATATTGATTTGAAAATTACAGCTTTCTCAAGAAAAAGGGGAGTTCGACCTCCATTTGAGAATATGGTTAACTTCTCAAATCAATTTCAAAGGTTATTTGTCAATTTCACTTCAAATGTGGAAATACAATTTATTATACTATAGGAAATGTATATTTCATATTTTTTTTCTTCGCGATGTACATATGTATGTACATAACAAAAGAAACAATTAAGAAAAAAAATTTATATTACATTCGTCTTGACGGGCTGCAAACCGCAACATCAAATCCACTATTCCTGGGCTTTCTCTTTGAAAATTTTTTTTCTATTCATTGTTTTTTTCAATTGATCCTAATTTTATTCTTACAAATTTTGATTTAACTGCGCATTTTTATATCGTTTGATACTTGACATCTTTCTTCAAAACAATCTCGAATGAATTTCAGATGTAAAATTTAAACCTCGTTTTCGATTTGAGAATCATTTGAGAAAAACATTTGATATCAAATTGAGAAATAGATTTTTCTCAAACGTTTGAAACTGTGTTTGCTGGGATGTCATCCCTGCAAGAACAGTGTCAGCCAGTTGACCATTAACGTGACGTTCAGAAATGAAATTAATTTGTCAGTACGTAACAAAATTTATATCAGTTTCTTAAGAGCACTATGCGAAAACTGATGTAAACAAATGTATACGTGTGATTTTTCCTCTTGCTCTAACGCATTGAAATTACCGAAAAGCCAAACATATATCTTCACTACTCACTCTCATTCATTTTATCGGGTCAGCGCTGATTGCAAATTTATCAGGGAAGATAAACGTCATTGTTTATGTTTTAGTCCTCTTTCAGACACGTCAAGTCTTGAAAGCAATTTTTTTCGCGTTCTCTTTTGTGTTTTCTATTTGCTTCCACACGCGTCAACTTTAATTGAATTCAAGTCCTTGGTTCTTAAATGGGAAGCAACGAAAAGATCATAAGATACATGAAAACTTGAAACGAATTGACGGTACGGAGGTATCTACTCTTCCCCTCTCCACCTTCTTCGCCACGAACGAGCAGACTTGAAAGCAAGACTTGACGTGTCTGAAAGGGGACTTAGTCCGTCACAATCCATCAAAGACGACAATCGTCATTGTTGTTGTATTAGCCCGTTACAATCTATCAGATATGACGAATGTCATTGCTGATGTATTAACACGTCACAAATGATACTTTTTTTTTGTTCTTTAACAAATATTATAGTTTTATTTTTTCATGAAATGTGTACATGTATGTGTTTATTTTAACACTTTAAAGCTATACTAAACGCAAAATCAATTCATTTAAATAATTAAAAAGGAAAATATATCCCATGTCAAAGCTATAAACGCGCTACGTATTGACAAGTCTAAATATTTAATTTGTTGATATTTAGTTATATTTATTTTTAAAAAGCTATAGTTTATTGCTTAATAAAATCCGTATAAATGCAAGTGTTAAACTTTGTGAAATATTAAAAAAGTCAACAAACTTCGGCAACGATTTAAAGCTTTCTTATTAGATTTCTTAAAAAGCTTTCAAATTGGACTTCTTAGAAAGATTTTGAGTATGCAGTTTTTTGGCCCATTCAATTAGTATAATAAAACGTAAGTTTGAAGTACTTAGGGCTTACCGTTGATTTTTTGAATTTTTGTTTTGCTGGATGTCTTGCTCATTTTCTTCTATATAAAAATCCTAGGACATTGTATGGAAGAAAATGAACAACACCGTCAGCAAAAAAAAATTCCAAAAATCAACGGTAAGCCCTAAGTACTTAAAACTTACATTTTATTATACTAATTGAATGGGCCACAAAACTGCATACTCAGAATCTTACTAAGAAATCCAATTTGAAAGCTTTAAATTATTAAATGAAGCATACGGATTTTGTTAAAGAATGAAATATAGTTTTATATAAAATAACAATAATTAAATATCAAAAATATAAATAGTTTGACTACTCAATATGTAGTGCGTTTATAATTTTGCACGGGGTGTAGTCTAACGTTAAAGGTTAAATAAAAATGGTTTACGTAATGAAAATACATTTCTAATCTCTTCCTTTAAAGCAAATACTTCAGTTAAGTAATACTGGAAGTTAACATTTCAAAAACGTAAGAAGAATACTTTTGGTGCCTTTAAAAAGATACAATGACTCAAACAAGTGACCACGTGTTGATTTTTGAAATTTAATATTTGTAATGTTTTTCGAGCAAATTTTTTTTGTTATTATTCTACAAAAATACCTTCCAGGCTTTAACTAAAACCATATAAATCACAGTTCCAAACTTTATACAAAATTTAGGAAAATGCAACAAATTTTCATCAAAATTTAAATTTTTTATTTTTTTTTAGGAAATTCACTATCTGCACAATCACTATTAATATATACATTATTTTATTTGCGAATTCACTTTTCTTCACATTTCCCGCACATTCCCCGAATTCCCTATATTTTTTAATATTGGATTCGAAAATCCTCTTTTCCTTATTTAGGGAGTTTTGAAAAGCTCTTTTTTTCATTTTGCACTTATCTTTGATTTTTAGTTTCAGTATTATGCCGCTTCCAAATAAAATAAACTTTTCGCTTCAGAGTTTTCACAAAGAATGCGCGTGGCTTCGCTGTTCTGCGAAACTTTTACAGATACAAACAGTTGTTTGGTAACTTGTCGGTCAGTACTGATAAATTCAGTAAATCGGTTTTCTCATTCTCACACATGTAGATATATAGTCAGCGTAATCGGATGCGATTTACTCTTTTTGGCAATCGCAACGGAAAACAGTCAATAGGTAATTTGTCGGTCAGGACTGCTAAATTCAGTAAATCGGTTTTCTCATTCTCACACATGTAGTTATATAGTTAGCATAATCGCATGCGATTGTCTCTTTTTGGCAATCACAATGGCACACATTTGAAAAGTAAACTGTCGGTCAGTGCTGACGTAACGAATGTGAGTGTAGTGGTAATTTTGTCAGCACGTTCTTGCAGGGATACCATGTATGTGTGTATGTGTTGTCACCGCTGTGCATGCTTTGTATACATATGATAAAGCATCCGAGACGTGCAAAACGCCATCCGTATAGTGAAAAATGCTTCATTTTAATACGGGCGTTGTTGAATTGAATATTTTCATTATATGTACGTAGTGTAAGTATAATGGAAAAATCCATTTTGTTAAGACTTTTCACTTGATTTAAATACGAACATTTTTAAACGGTAATCAAATAAAAAAATTGTATACTTACAACGCGTTTTTTTTCTCATCAAAGGATAATGTTGTGCCAGAGTTTTTCTACGCACGCACGCAAGTTTTTCTCATTTGATAAGCCCAAATCAATTTGCGTGCGTGATTTCTCAGAGTTGAATTTCTGTCAAATTTACAGAAGTTTGCCGAGAAAATTTTGAATTCATAGTCGCGCCAAAATGCCAATTGAGCATAAACGTCAAATCGAAATGTCACGCAAGACAAATCTTGGAATTTGAGTTAGCTTTTTACGCACGCGTATAAGGTTGGCTTGTAACAATTCTTCCCGATATAAAATGGGTTTTAAAGTGCAGAAATTTATACTATGCTTAGGATTGCATGTGGTGGGATTTGAACCCGCGGCCTCGATGTTTAAGTCAAAACCTCATTCTCTACGTATTGTAATAATAATAAAGTCCGGCGCTTACGCAATATGTAAGTGTTTGGCCGACCCTTTCCTCCGATTTGTCGCGTGGGCCTTAATGTTAAAGCTGTTTTTCATTTTCAAGCTTTGCGCACTTCTAACCACTACACCCCAGTGGTCTATATGCGAGACCTATATTCAGATAAATTTTTTGGTTTTTGGTATCGATATTTGGAATATCGAGTCTTTTTATTCCGATATTATTGGGTACCCGATATTTTTAAAGCGATACTTTAAATGAGTACCATATCGATACTTTCGGTTCGATATCGTGTCCCTAGCTGCAACTCACTTGATCATGTGGTTGTTGGTATTGTTGGTTTTTGCTAATAATTCTATTTTTAGAATGTTTAACTTTTACGTGTGTTCGTCCTTAAGTTATTTGTTTTTGTTATTTTTTGGCCTTATAACAATTGTATTCAACAATTTTTATTGAGCTCGAGGAAGTGATAGCTATTTCGGAAATCACCACATTTCCTCATCAGACTTCTTTCAGTAGGCTTCGAACTGAAGATCCCACTGACTCAGCCAGTTGCCTATGCACCGTGCTAAGTACGCCTTGTAAATTATCGTTTGCAAAAATATTACCAGGAAATGCTAGCTCTATAATCCCCCTCCCCCAAACTTTAAAATTTTTTCCTACGTATATACTATGTGGCAAACTTTACACTCAATGCTAACAAAATAATTAGTAAATTGATTTAAAAAGTGGACATGTGGATCATCCGGTTTTTATCAAGTTGTTCTCGCTAACTTCAAAGCACTTCCATTTATGTTATTAGCGGTACCCCCGATGCGTATAAAAATCCTGCTTGGCGATTTCAATGCCAAGGTGGGCATCGGAGGCATCTTTGACGCCACTGTCGGAAAATTTAGCCTCCACGATGAAAAGTCCGATAACGGGCTGAGGCTGATCGACTTCGCCGGGGTCCGAAACTTGGTAGTATGTAACTGGGCTCTAGCATAAAAAGATCCATCAAGCTTCGTGGGTGTCTCCAGATCGAAAAACGGGAAATCAAATCGAGCATGTTGTGATAGACGGAAGGCACACTTCCAGTGTTTTAGACGTACATACGTACACTTCAAGGGCCAAACATCGACTCAGACCACTATATTGATGCAGCCAATATACGCACCCACCTCGGTGCAGCAAAAAATGTGCGCCTAACAATGCAAGGAAAGCTCAACGTCGAAGAGCTGCAATCAAAACAGACGGCCAATTGATTCGCCACTCGACTCCCACACCTGCTGTGAGAGAGCACTTTTCAACAAAGCGACATACGCGAGCAGTGGAACCACATTTGCCGCTCATTACTGGTACGATGAGGAGTGTCAAGAAGCTGCAGATAAAAAAGGTTCCACCTACAGGACCACGCTGCGATCGGGCGCAATGCGAGCAATGTGGAACCGTTATAGGTAACTGAAGAGGGAAGCTAGGCGTATTTGCCGCAATAAGAAGAGACAGCTTGAAATACGTGAGTGCGAAGATCTTGAAATGCTGAACGACAGAAAAAACACCAGCAATTTTTAGCAGAGAGTTCAACCACTTACGGAAGGTTTTCAAGACTCCTGTAGAAACGACCATGGCGACCTTGTGACCGATGTCCAGTACGCACTCAAATTATGGAGGGAACACTTTTCGACCCTTTTGAATGGCAGCAGCACTAAAAGAAGTGGATAAGCCGAACCCGAGCCCCCAGCCGATGACGATGGAGTTGATATCCCAGCGCCTGATTATGACGAGGTACGAATAGCGATTATGCGGATGAAAATTAACAAATCTGCTGGAGCTGATTGCCTGTCAGCCGAGCTATTCAATTACGATGGCAAGGAGCTAATAAGGTGCATGCCGAGCAACCGGAATTCAAATGCGCTCTGCCCAATCCACAAGAAAGGCCGCCCCGCCATGCGTGCCAACTATTTTACCGAGAGTATTGTGTGATAGACTGAAATCCACCGTCAGCAAACAGATTGAACCTTATCAGTGTGTCATTAGGCCTGGCAAATCCACCATAGACAAGGTATTCGCAATATGCCAAACCATGGAAATATCCGCGAGAATAGGATCGAAACTTGCCTTCTATTTCAAAGCCGTTTTCGACAGCACGAAAAGAAGTTGTCTTTATTTCGTGATGTCTCGATTTCGTATCCCCGCGAAACTAATACGGCTGTGTAAAATGACGTTGAGCAATACCAGCTTCGTCAGAATTGAGGAGGATCTCTCTGAGCCATTTGATACCAGTTGAGGTCTCAGATAATTTGGCTCCCTTTCATGTGATTTCTTTAATCTGATGTTGGAGAATATAATAAGAACCGCAGAACTGAACCGCTCAGGCACATAACTGTACAAGAGCGTACAATTGCTGGCGTATGCCGGCGACATCGACATTATTGTTACAACGAAGGGCTACGCCTGTTCTGCCT
>NW_023458557.1:23370828-23372407 GCF_013731165.1 Rhagoletis pomonella | reverse complement strand
ATCATGCTGCTGGCGCGAACGCGTGGACAATGGAAACAGTAACAGGTGGACGATCATGGTAAATGTTCGTGTCGTATATACATACATATTTATATTTTGATATTATATTTTCTAATATTTTACACACAATAAATATGTAATAAGACACGAACATTTACCATGATCGTTTACCTGGTACTGTGATCAAGAAAGAATGAACAAATGAAAAATTATTCGTTATACAGTATTATTCTTTATTCGAAATTACTTGAATGATGAATAAAAATTTATTCATTATTTGAAATTACTTGAATGAAGGATAAAAATTTATTCGTCATTCTAAATTATTAGAATGATGAATCAAAATTTATTCGTTATTTGAAATTACTTGAATGATGAATAAAAATTTATTCATCATTCGAAAGTGCTTGAATAAAGAATAAAAATTTATTCGTTATTTAAAATTACTTAAATGATGAATAAAAACTTATTCTTCGTTAACATTCGTTGGGAAGCTTGGAAATTTTCGGATAATTGTGAAATTCATTGTGATCATGAATCAATTCGGAACAATTTTCTCCTATGTTTCATAACTGATTCGAATGGTTGCTGCTTTTTTGGAAAGGTGTTTAGAAGTAGGAGTGCACAAAGTTTTAATTTTTTCGATAGGTGGCGCAAGGGTCGAACTACGCTAAAAAATGCGATCGGTACGTAGGTAGTCTTTAGCCTAGATTAGCATATAGGATAAGTGTTTTCCTTTAAGTGGACCAGGGATCGATCTATTCGAAAAAATCTTATTTATGGTCCTATTTGCTTGAAATTTGGCAGGTAGCTTATTTCCTGGGTTAACATATAGGATATTTTTTCTGTTAGGTGGACCAGATACCGATCTATTCGAAAAGTCTTATTTATGGCAGTACACCAGGACCGATCTATTCGAAAAAGTGTTATTTATGATCCGATTTGCTTGAAATTTGGTACGTAGGTAGCTTATTGCCTGGGTTAACATATAGGATATTTTTTCTGATAGGTGGACCAGATACTGATCTATTCGAAAAATCTTATTTATGGTAGTACACCAGGACCGATCTATTCGAAAAAGTGTTATTTGTGATCCGATTTGCTTGAAGTTTGGTACTTAGGTAGCTTATTGCCTGGGTTAACATATAGGATATTTTTTGTGATAGGTGGACCATATAACCGATCTATTCCAAAAATCGAGGTCCAATTTGCATGAAATTCGATACCCGTATTATAGATATGCGTAGAATTGAACTGAGTCATTGTTTTACAGTTCGAAAGGTGTTTGAAGGCGCCGCAAACATGCGGGTATTGGCTAGTTAACATTACTTATTACACAGGCCAACAAAAATGGAAAAAAATTTGATGCAGCCAATGTTGAATATATATATTTTTGAAATTTTGTTTGTGCCGATCACGAATCCGTAAGTTTTCATCAGCTCAAAATTTTAAGAAAAATGAGGTGAAAGTGTCAAAAAATCGCGTTTTTTTTTTGCAATATTTGAGAGGCTCTGGCAAAGATGATGAGTGACCCAGCAGCATGATGAGTGACTTATAGAATAAGATTTTTGTACGGCTA
>NW_023458557.1:23367756-23370728 GCF_013731165.1 Rhagoletis pomonella | reverse complement strand
GTTAATTTTTTCGCAACTCGAAATATTAAAAAAATTTAGCAATCGTGAAAAATCACCATCTACCGAAAACCAGAAACCAGAAATCGAAAAAATTAACATAAAAGTGCAAAAATTCATGGAATCAATAAATTTATTTTTACTGACTCTTTTTTAAAATTTTTTATTAGGTACTTTTGAAAGTTGAGCGCATCTTGAGTTTATAGAACTTTTTACAAAACAAGTAGTTTTTAAGGAAAGAACACAACCGACTTCAATTCTCATATACAAATTTAGGGGTACCCGTTAATTTCTTCGTGATCCAATCATCGGATCTCTAAACCAAATTACGGGTACCATCTTTCCAATAAAAAAAAGGATTATTGATATCGGTTCACGTGGTAAAAAAGTTATGTATTCCGGCGAATTGATAACCTCCCCTTTTTTGAAGTCGGTTAAAAGTGTTTGAGTTCTGTTAATCTTATGTAAATAAAGTGCAGTTTATGAATTTTAAAACGTTTATTTATTTATTACATACTGTACATAAAACTTGCATAAATGTATTTTAAAGAGCGTATTATCAAGCAAATTTTCAGTATTTTCCGGTGATATATCTTCAGAAATATAAACCCCCCCCTAAAATATATTCCTGATGCGTCATACCGAAGTACTTTTGTCCTTGAATCTACAAAAAATACATCGAGAAGCGTACAACTGGTCCGAGTGAAGTGTGTAGGTGTCGTATAGTTGACAGGCAGAAGGCCGAGATTTTCCATAGCAAGTGAAAATTTACTGTCGGTCCGCAGGTCGCTGTTGAAATCACCAGTCAAAACAATATCATTGTAGCCAAGTATAATATTTTCGATAAACTCGACAAATTGAAAATAATTTATATGTCTATTGGGTCTGTAAAAACAACCAATGAGCATTTTATTTAGTCTAGATGCTACTTCAACGAAAATATATTCAATAGAATCGGAATCTACTGATACACATTTAAGTTTACATGAGATACACGTTTTTACATATATGGCAACACCACCACCATGCCCAAGCCTATCTGAGCGATAAAGTTTATACCCCTCTACATTAAACAAAGCATCACTTTGACACGCAGAGAACCAAGTCTCCGACACACACACAACATCTACATTCGAACTTTCAAAAATATACCTAAATTCATCAATTTTTGCTGGGAGACTTTGAGCATTAATGTGGCACACCTTAAGTCCGCCTTTTTGTTTACTCAGTACACGTATCATGTTATGAGTACAGTCTTTGCAACTGCCGCGATTGTTAGCTTTAATGTTTAACATCGAAACTGCTGTCAATGCCAAATGTATAAAGGGTGGAAAAAATAGCAATAATAGAGAGAAGGTGTTTATTGAGTGGGAAGAGACAAGCTGGGTTGAAGGTAGAGAAGACATTGCTCAAGCACTTTAAGAGTATATAGTTGCTTAATATTAATATAAATGTAAAACATATAAACTGAAAAGAAGAGAGAACTAGCGCAATAGAAATAGAATGAACATACAATAGTCACTTGTTGAGCTGAATTAGTTTCTCGATATCTTCTTTGCAAAACACCTTAACTGCAGTTTCTCTAGTCCGCACTCGAACAAATACTTTTCCCCTCATTGAGAAGGCACATGTTAAGCGCTTCTGCCTTTTTAACTGCGTGGCGAACTGCATAGTCTCACGAGCAGATTTGGTGAGACACTCGTTTAAAAATACTCTCTCCTCTGATACACTACCAATGTCACGAAGTTGCAGACCTCTTTTGTTAGTTTTGTAAAAGCTGGCCGCAGCTTTTAATAACAAAGCGCGGTCATGAGAAGAAGCGAGCTTAGCTATGAGTGGTGCAGTTTTTGCGTTATTAGTGCGCACACGGAAGGCCGCTCGCACAGAGACAGCGTCGACTTTTAGTGCTTTGCAGACTTTCTTTACGATTTCGACAGTGTTTTCATCTTTTTCACGCGGAATCCCATTTAGAATGACGTCCGCTGCAACGCTACAATTCTCTTGTTCAGCGAGTTCCTCCTTTAATCGCTGCATATCATTACGTAAAAGCATAATTTGTGCACAATCATGCTCAGCCCTATCTATTCTGACCTCGAAACTGCTCATACTCAGCTTCACATTGGCCAGATCAGCAGTTATCTCACCTATCCTCTGCATTACCCGCTCCTCCACCTCCTTCATACGAGTGGTTATCTGTTCCACTATACTCTCGATTTTGTTTTCCAAACGTGAAAGCCATGCAGGCGATGGCGGGCTTTCGGCTTTGCACGGTTTCAGTTGCGGTGTTGATTTGTGCGGTGAGGTACCTACCAGGCGAGCAGATTTAGTGCGCGTCGACATGTTGAGCAGTTAATATCCAATTGAAGTTCACAGCAACACAGCAACAGCAGCGGAAAGAGTGTAGGAAAGATGACAGCAAATGTAGCGGCAACCACAGGAGCGAAAGCAGAGACAGAGTCAGCGATTGTATAGAGAACGCAGCGGCAGCGATGTCTGAAGAAGTGGTGGACAGATAACTCAGCACCAGAATATGAATACACCAGCTTTTGGCAAGGAATACTTCAACTATGCAAGATGCTATATTGTGCGAAAGTAATTACCACCAAAGTTGAGCTTTTTTGTTTTTATTTTTTTTGAATCGCCGTAATAGTACTTTTAAACGATTATTTCACGGAGCGCGTAAGAGCACGTCTGTTCACTGCGACTACTATCAATTATAAAAAAAACTACTGGAAAATTATGAAGCTGACAAAAAAAAATGTGTAAAAATCAGTGTTAGTTGTTCAATAAATGACTATAGGTGACCTTAGGGTCAAGGTACAGGAATGGTATTTTCAGGGATTGAAGTCAGAAGGCCAAGCCTTAGTTTAAGCCTAAGTGGAAGGTTCTATCACCTTTTGCTTAATTGCAGGAAACGGCCTCGAGCAAAATAAAAATTGTTGAATATAATTGTTATAAGGCCAAAAAATAACAAA
>NW_023458557.1:23367268-23367746 GCF_013731165.1 Rhagoletis pomonella | reverse complement strand
AATACCAACAACCACATGATCAAGTGAATTGCAGCGGAATAGCTGCGAAATAGCTATCACTTCTACCATTTTTTCAAATTATTGTTGCTTTTCCTCAATAAATTTTCATTAAAAAACGGCCTCGAGCTCAATAAAAGTTGTTGAATATATTAAATTTGTTGAAAAAATCTATTTTTGGAAATTCATAAACGCCACATCAGAATCTTGTTATTTGCGAGAGAAAAAGAGAAACGTCTTTTTTTATTTTGAAAAAAAAAATTTTGGAGGTCGGTTTTTTATAAAAACGCTGATGTTTTAATTATTTTTTCTTTTTCGTGACATGTTATAGGGCAGCAAAAATATTTTTTTTTGCATGTAATTACTCAGGTATTATTGGCGTATATTCCCTTAATTACATACCTGTCTTGGACAGTTTGAATGGGCCTAGTGCACGAAAATATGCTTTCGAAAACAGACTGCTAAAATTAAAACGTTGATA
>NW_023458557.1:23363634-23367168 GCF_013731165.1 Rhagoletis pomonella | reverse complement strand
GACCAAAATTTCAAAAATATCGCTACAGCCGTTCGCGAGATAAGCTCCTATAAAAGAAGGAGCTTCTCTTTACATAATTAGTGTAGGTACCACAGGGCAACGCCGATTTTGATGCGGCAAATGTTAAAGCTGAGTTTGGTATACTTTTTTGTGCTGATTACGAATCCATAAGTATAATGTTTCCATCAGCTCCACATTTTGAGAAAAACGTGGTGAAAGTGCAAGCAAGGAAACAAAAGGTGATAGAACCTTCCACTTAGGCTTAAATTAAAGCTAGAACTACAGGCTACTATCCCTGAAAATACTATTCTTGCACCTTGCCCTGATGGCCACCTATACTCAATTACGTTATATTATTTATTTATCTGCAGCTTCTTGACACTCCTCATCGTACCAGTAATGAGCGGCAAATGTGGTTCCACTGCTCGCGTATGTCGCTTTGTTGAAGAGTGCTCTCTCACAGCAGGTGTGGGAGTCGAGTGGCGAATCAATTGGCCATCTGTTTTGATTGCAGCTCTTCGACGTTGAGCTTTCCTTGCACTAGTTGCGTTCCAGATGCTTCACGATATTCACGAAATTCACGATTTGCTGGAACAGCTGTTTTCCCCATTAATAAACCTTATGGGAGGTGGTCACCTGGAACGACTTCCTGTAAAAACCTGCAAATCGTGAAGCATCTGGGACGCAACTATTGTTAGGCGCACATTTTTTGCTGCACTGAGGTGGGTGCGTATATTGGCTGCATCAATATAGTGGTCTGAGTCGATGTTTGGCCCTCGAAGTGTACGTATGTACGTCTAAAACACTAGAAGTGTGCCTTCCGTCTATCACAACATGCTCGATTTGATTTCCCGTTTTTCGATCTGGAGACACCCATGAAGCTTGATGGATCCTTTTATGCTAGAGCCCAGTTACATACTACCAAGTTTCGGACCCCGGCGAAGTCGATCAGTCTCAGCTCGTTATCGGACTTTTCATCGTGGAGGCTAAATTTTCCGACAGTGGCGTCAAAGATGCCTCCGATGCCCACCTTGGCATTGAAATCGCCAAGCAGGATTTTTATACGCGTCGGGGGTACCGCTAATAAGATAAATGGAAGTGCTTTGAAGTTAGCGAGAACAACTTGATAAACACCGGATGATCCACATGTCCACTTTTTAAATCAATTTACTAATTATTTTGTTAGCATTGAGTGTAAAGTTTGCCACATAGTATATACGTAGGAAAAAATTTTAAAGTTTGGGGGGGGGGCGGGGCGGGGGGGATTATAGAGCTAGCATTTCCTGGTAATATTTTTGCAAACGATAATTTACAAGGCGTACTTAGCACGGTGCATAGGCAACTGGCTGAGTCAGTGGGATCGTCAGTTCGAAGCCTACTGAAAGAAGTCTGATGAGGAAATGTGGTGATTTCCGAAATAGCTATCACTTCTACCATTTTTTTATATTATTGTTGCTTTTTTACAATAAATTTTCATTAAAAAACGGCCTCGAGCTCAATAAAAATTGTTGAATACAATTGTTATAAGGCCAAAAAATAACAAAAACAAATAACTTAAGGACGAACTCACCTAAAAGTTAAACATTCTAAAAATAGAACTATTAGCAAAAACCAACAATACCAACAACCACATGATCAAGTGAATTGCAGCAGAATAGCTGCGCTTGATTGTGTTGACATAACAAAAATGAAAATAGTGGAAAAAAGCAAACGATAATTTACAAGGCGTACTTAGCACGGTGCATAGGCAACTGGCTGAGTCAGTGGGATCGTCGGTTCCAAGCCTACTGAAAGAAGTCTGATGAGGAAATGTGGTGATTTCCGAAATAGCTATCACTCTACAATTTTTTCAAATTATTGTTGCTTTTACTCAATAAATTTTCATTAAAAAACGGCCTCGAGCTCAATAAAAATTGTTGAATATATTAAATTTGTTGAAAAAATCTATTTTTGGAAATTCATAAACGCCACATCAAAATCTTGTTATTTGCGAGAGAAAAAGAGAAACGTCTTTTTTTATTTTGAAAAAAAAAAATTTTGGAGGTCGCGCTAGTCGGTTTTTTATAAAAACGCTGATGTTTTAATTTTTTTTTTGTGACATGTTATAGGGCAGCTAAAAATTTTGTTTTTGCATGTAATTACTCAGGTATTATTGGCGTATATTCCCTTAATTACATACCTGTCTTGGACAGTTTGAATGGGCCTAGTGCCCGAAAATATGCTTTCGAAAACAGACTGCTAAAATTAAAACGTTGATACTGAACGTTTTAAGCATTGTCATGGGTTCAAACTCGTTACCAGGGGGTTTCTGGGGTCGCTGATTACGCATCTAATGTCAGTTATTCAAACCTCAAAATGGCGGTACTAATATGGCGATCAATTATTTAAATAAATAAAATAAAAAATAGAAACTTTTTAATATACCACGCTTTTATAAATAGACTAAAAATTACAAAATAATATATCTCAGTCCCATAGAATTTGTTTTGATAACTTTTGGTTTTGAAATTTTAGCAAAAGTCATTATAAACAACTAGCAGACCCGGCGAACTTCGTCCCGCCCAATATTCATTTTTTTATTGAAACATTTTCACCAGCAATTCACGTTCACTTTGGTTTTGTGGTCGATAGAAGGCATATCCTCCATTGCCGTCTTAAATAACCTGACGAAAGCGTTATACTGGGAAGAAGTCCTTGCGGCTCGATGGTGAATCGTCCTTGAATCTGTATAGTATAGTTGGTGGCAATTTCCGAACCGATGAGTATCATTGGTCCACTTTCTGTTTAGTCACCGTAAAGCAAGGACCGCAATGGTCCTGATGGTTGATTTAACGGGGGTAATTTGACTTTGATCCCTGATGCCTCCGAATTGACGATTTTTGGCAATAACTCGACTCCAGCGCCACCTGGCGTTTTAAGTTGTGAACTTAATCTGTACAGGGACCTACTCAAATACATAAAAAAAAATCATTTAAATCGTTTCGGTCGTTGAGGAGGAGTTCACCCACCAGAATAAGTCTTTTACACACCGACACTCTTCGGGATTTTTTCCCATACAAAAAAACTATCACGCATTCGCTATACGGAGAAAATGCGCAACATCATCAGCGAAAAAGTTCTCAAAAATCAACGGTAACTTATAGCCATTTAAAACTTGCACTTTATGAAACTGAAATTGAGTGAACTACAAAACTGCATACTCAAAATTAGGTGTCATTTGATGAAAAATGAACTATATTTCTATACAAAATTTACAAAAAAAAATGTTTATTTTGAAAAAGAAAAAACACTGTATTCTGGGTGTAGATATTTAAAGATAGGTAAAGGTTTCATCATGTTTGGAAAGCGCCACGCCCCCTTTTTCAGTAGCCCAAAAATCTCTATACCAATTTCCAGGACACTATCACAAATACTTCCGGAGAAATACGGTATGAAAAATTCGATATGTATGGCTGATCCTTTAATATATGGAAAGTCTGCAGTAGGTGACCAAAATTTCAAAAATATCGCTACAGCCGTTCGCGAGATAAGCTC
>NW_023458557.1:23362513-23363534 GCF_013731165.1 Rhagoletis pomonella | reverse complement strand
CAAATGAACAAATACAATTTCTCCAGTCTAAAATTAGTATACTTTTTGAACAATGTGTGCCCCTTGTAACGAAACCAAACTATGTCAAGAGCCGTCCATGGTTCAACCACCATATAAAAGACCTAATTGTGAAGCGAAATAAGGCATACTTAAAATGGAAGCAGTGCAGGTTGGACGAGACCTACAGCGAATACAAAAAGCGGAGAAGGGAAGTTACAAAAGTCATTAAAATGCGAAAATCTGCGTATTATGAACGGCAATTTAGCACAGCCATAGGATCCAACCAAACATGGAAACGTATTCGCGAAATTGGGATTGGTAACAAAAAGAATTTTACCCACGAACCCTTAGATGTAAATGAGTTGAATGGAAAATTTGTTGAGCTGTCTGCTTGTAATAGAAATATATGTCATGATCGTTACAGTGATAAAATTAATGTTGTTACGCCTGGTTTCTGTTTTAAGTGTGTCGATAATTGTGATGTTGTTCAGGCGATACTTGGCATCAAATCGAATGCCACTAGTTTTGACGGTGTTAACCCGAAATTTTTGAAATGTTTACTGCCTAAAATTCTGTCGTATCTTACTTACGCTTTCAATACCGTTTTGACCACGTCAGTCTTTCCTGACTGTTGGAAAAAGGCCAAAGTCATTCCCATAAAGAAATCTAATGGCGACTATAGGCCAATTGCGATTCTACCTTTCTTATCAAAGGTCCTAGAACGTATCATGCATACTCAGATTAATTATTTCATTAATGGTAATTCACTGGTGAGTCAATACCAATCTGGTTTTCGGAAAAACAGAAGCTGTGTCACAGCACTACTAAAAGTCGCAGATGATATTAGAGTTAATATCGATAATAAACACGTAACTTTTCTGACCCTCCTTGATCACTCCAAGGCTTTTGATTCCGTGGATCATGCCCTTTTATGTTTAAAACTTGACAATTTGTTTAATTTTTCACCATCGGCTTATCACTAAAGGCGTTCCACAAGGATCAATTCTGGGTCCACTATTAT
>NW_023458557.1:23358167-23362413 GCF_013731165.1 Rhagoletis pomonella | reverse complement strand
GACCAAAATTTCAAAAATATCGCTACAGCCGTTCGCGAGATAAGCTCTTATAAAAAGAAGGAGCTTCTCTTTACATAATTAGTGTAGGTACCACAGGGCAACGCCGATTTTGATGCGGCAAATGTTAAAGCTGTTTTTGGTAGACTTTTTTGTGCTGATTACGAATCCATAAGTATAAAGTTTCCATCAGCTCCACATTTTGAGAAAAACGTGGTGAAAGTGCAAGCAAGGAAACAAAAGGTGATAGAACTTTCCACTTAGGCATAAATTAAAGCTAGAACTACAGGCTACTTTCCCTGAAAATAATATTCCTGCACCTAGCCCTGATGGCCACCTATACTCAATTACTTTTTATCGTCCAATAATAAAAAAAACTCCTGGAAAATTATGAAACTGACAAAAAAAATGTGTAAAAATCAGTGTTAGTTGTTCAATAAATGACTATAGGTGACCTTAGGGTCAAGGTACAGGAATGGTATTTTCAGGGATTGAAGTCAGAAGGCCAAGCCAGTCAAAAGTTTAAGCCTAAGTGGAAGGTTCTATCACCTTTTGCTTAATTGCAGGAATTTGCAGAGATAGTAGTCGAGATTTTTAGCTTTAGTCTAAGCCTAAGTGGAAGGTTCTACCACCCTTTGTTTCTTTGCTAGAGCCTCTCAAATATTGCAAAAAAACGCTATTTTTTGACACTTTGGCCTCGTTTTTCTTAAAATTTTGAGCTGATGGAAACTTATGGATTCGTGATCAGCACAAAAAAAATGTCAAAAATATATATTGTCAACATTTGCAGCATCAAATTTTTTTCCATTTTTGTTGGCATGTGTAATAAGCAGGGAACGGATTTTATGGAAATTGCCTTTTTTTCTGCCAACGAGATAGAGCATATTCGATTAAGAATGTCCACGATTTAGCTTTCCCTGATTCCATGTATACACATTTGATGTTGCCTTTTTTTGCCTTTTTTAAATATTTGCCTTTTTTTTGCCTTTTTTAAGATATTTGCCTTTTTTTGCCTTTTCTACCTTTAAAAAAGTGATTATAGGATTCAAATTTTTTTTTTTTAAGATTAAAAAATATACACATTGCCCATGCGGCTTATAGAAGCGCAGAGACCTCTTGCCAAATTGGTGTTGGAAAAATTCAAAGCCGTTTTCTCAGCTAACGAAGGCTTGGAGACAATAAAGGGTGTGGATAAAATTGTAAGAGCGAGGAAAACGCCCTTATTCCTGATAATATGGACGTTTCAAACGTTCCATGTCTAAATTGGGCGCCGCTTGTATCAACTTACGTCGAGCACACATTTAGTACATTCAAGGCTTTTCTTCGCGAAAATCGAATGAAAATGCTGCCAGAAAGCTTCAAAATGCATCTTGTGGTTCAATGTTACTAGAACTATACAGCAGGGTTCGTATTTGCACACACATGCGCAGCACATCGTAACATTTTACGCTCACACACGTGCATATAAAAAATTAAAAACTTGCTCACATCACATGTGTGTGCTGTTTGGTAAAAAGCACGGGCACATGTGTGTACTTTATTTTTATTAATATCCCACTGGGAAAATAGGTAAGCACCTTACGAGGTAAGCCATGTTTTCTTTCAGTTTTTAGTACCAAAATTGTCATCATGGCCAATGTCCTCTACTAGTAAAGCACAAAATGAACACCTCCAACGACACATTAGGGGTATTCTCCAAATCTTGCAAAGCCATTGCACGTAGCACGGATTGCACGGATTGCATAAATTGCAAACACACAACAAGAAAATTCATGGGAAACAACATTTCCTATCGCTGCAAAATATGCAACGTCGAAACCCATGTATATATTTTGGAAAATAGCATAGCAAGATAATAGCGACCCTGTGCTAGTTGTTTTGTTGTTGGAATTGCTACATATTTCTCTCATTCCTCTCATCTCGCTCACTTAATTTTTTTTTGCTGTCTCTTGTTATTGCATTTGATATATAATTTCGCTGCTTGCTCCCCATGCATGCTACCACTTTGCAATGGGGTGTTCTCGTACTCTTCGAAATTTGGAATAGTATTTTTGCATTTCGTGCAATCCGTGCATCGTGCAAGACTTCGAGAATACCCCTATTACGTTGTCAGTTGCAAAGTAACGTGCAGCCGAAGTTATCTCCAAGCGCCGAACTACTCCGAGCGACTTCTCTGTATTACACGTAACTTACTTTGTAAAGCGGCTCAGAAGTATGTCTGATACCAAATGTACATTCTAAATTCCTACTTACATAAGGCGGCCATGCCTTTGTAAAAGTAAGGGACGTTCGGCAGGGAAATGGTAATGACTGCCAGGTGAAGAGTAAGTTGCTAATAAGGTATTATTACGTGCTCCTAATTCCCACTGGGATAAAGCACACGCACATGTGTGTGCTTTGCGTAGAGAAACTTTTACACTTCGATTTCTATCTCAAATCTTAAAATAATTTTTTAATATGTTTTCTGTCATATAAAAAACAAACACCTCACTTGTTATTGAATTGTCTTTCAAAAAATAACGTTTAATAAACAAATTCTTTTAAAAATATATTATGTGCATGTGCATGGGCTCAAATTTGTACAAAAATCGGCTCACACACATGTGCATGTGCTTAATAACAAACAGCACACACTTTTCTGTGAGCAGAGTTTGTTATCCACTTATGCACACACATGTGTATGAGCAGTGAGTACAAGTTGAATGTGTTTCTGGCGTGTGTGTGAGCAGAGCATGTGTGTGCAAATACGAACCCTGCTATACAGATTAAAGTTTTATGAGTTAGAAACTCGAAAGGATAAAATAGTCAAAGATTCAAAGTACAAATTTTTCATATAATGAAATTAGTTCATAGTTTTTCTCTTTTTACTTGTAATATAAACATTTCTAATATAAATGTATTTTTTGATTGTTCTTCGTATTTTCTGTCTTTTTTTAGTGCCTTTTCCTGCCTTTTTCGCTATTTTGTTTTGCCTTTTTTTGCCTTTTTTGCAACACCTAGTGCCTTTTCCTGCCTTTTTCACTATTTTATTTTGCCTTTTCCAGCCTATTTCGTTATTTTATTTTGCCTTTTTTATAGGTTTTGAGGTCCTAAAAATCCGTTCCCTGGTAAAAAGTATTGTTAACTAGCCAATACCCGCATGTTTGCGGCACCTTCAAACACCTTTCGAACTGTAAAACAATGACTCAATTCTATTCTACGCATATCTATAATATGGGTATCGAATTTCAAGCAAATTGGACCTTAAATAAGATTTTTGGAATAGATCGGTATCTGGTCCACCTATCAGAAAAAATTTCCTATATGTTAACCCAGGCAATAAGCTACCTACGTACCAAATTTCAAGCAAATCGGATCATAAATAACACTTTTTCGAATAGATCGGTCCTGGTGTACTACCATAAATAAGATTTTTCGAATAGATCGGTATCTGGTCCACCTATCAGAAAAAATATCCTATATGTTAACCCAGGCAATAAGCTACCTGCCAAATTTCAAGCAAATCGGACCATAAATAAGATTTTTTCGAATAGATCGATCCCTGGCCCACTTAAATGAAAAAAATTATCCTATATGCTAATCTAGGCTAAAGCCTACCTACGTACCGATTGCATTTTTTTAGCGTAGTTCGACCCTTGCGTCACCTATCGAAAAAATTAAAACTTTGTGCACTCCTACATCTAAACACCTTTCCAAAAAAGCAGCAACCATTCGAATCAGTTATGAAACATAGGAGAAAATTGTTCCCAATTGATTCATGATCACAATGAATTTCACAATTATCCGAAAATTTCCAAGCTTCCCAACGAATGTTAACGAAGAATAAGTTTTTTTTCATCATTCAAGTAATTTTAAATAACGAATAAATTTTTATTCATCATTCAAGTAATTTCAAATAACGAAAAAATTTGATTCATCATTCTAATAATTTAGAATGACGAACAAATTTTTATCCTTCATTCAAGTAATTTCAAATAACGAATAAATTTTTATTCATCATTCAAGTAATTTCGAATGAAGAATAATACTGAATAACGCATAATTTTTCATTTATTCATTCTTTCTTGATCACAGTACCAGGTAAACGATCATGGTAAATGTTCGTGTCTTATATACATATTTACTATTATTATAGTATAAAATATAATATCAAAATATAAATATGTATGTATATACGACACGAACATTTACCATGATCGTCTACCTGTTACTGTTTCCATTGTCCACGCGTTCGCGCCAGCAGCATGAT
>NW_023458557.1:23349633-23358067 GCF_013731165.1 Rhagoletis pomonella | reverse complement strand
AGGCAGAACAGGCGTAGCCCTTCGTTGTAACAATAATGTCGATGTCGTCGGCACACGCCAGCAATTGTACGCTCTTGTAAAGTTATGTGCCTGAGCGGTTCAGTTCTGCGGTTCTTATTATATTCTCCAACATCAGATTAAAGAAATCACATGAAAGGGAGTCAACTTATCTGAAACTAGTAATAGAACTTTTTAGTAAAGTATCGATACTAGTACTCATTTATAATACTCTAAAAAAGAATCGATGCCAGTACTCATATTTGCAAAAAAGCATCGATAATACTCGTACCTCCAAGTATTTTTAGGGCAAACGCGAAAAGTTAACAAAAATCAGATAACTTTGTTTACATATACCTACATATGACCTCTTTCTTTTTGTAAATTGAACATAATAGCTGAAGTCTGATCTAACAAGCATTTCTAACGAAGTTTTTGAAAAGAACTTGCAACAAGGCTTATTTGACGCTTTTAAAAGCAACTAAAGCCATTGTCTAAAGAAAATTTAAAGCTCCCTTTCACAAAAATTTTCTCCGTAAGCGGGCTGGATTTCGAATTTAAGACCAAGGTAGGATACACTGGAAAACAAAGGCTCCGTTATTCTGGAGAATTTCCAAGTTATCGAACCGAAGACCATCCTCCTAACCCATTCCTTACACCGGCACAAAAAAAAAATTGGTGTGTGCTTTTAACCATACCCACTTGCCGCCACGTATTTCGACCTACTGAATCCGAATCTGAGGCCCGTTTGACTCGTTTTTGCCATTTGTTTCACAATTTTCGCAATTAACTCCAAATTTAGGAGGTGTACGAGTCAAATGGACCTCAATACATGTCGAAGGTATAACAAGAGACTCGTTTTCCAATTACTTAAGAAGTTTTAACCGAGCCAAATGTCCATGGCGCGTATTCATATTGCAGCAGTTAAGTCGAAACTAACAAAGTTGCAACTTAAATTTAAGTACCAACTTTAAATTTACCTCTATTCATAGTCGCATTTCAGACTTCTAGTAAGTAGTTTCGACTTAGTTTACGATATAGCAAAACGAGTGTGAAAATGTATCGATTTTTCTTTACGATATTTTGAAAAAATTACACTTTTATTAAATAATGTCAAGTTTGATCATCCGTTTATGTAATTTTTATTTTCATTGCAAGATTATGCAAAAGAATAAGGTATCATTTTCTTTTTAATTGTGTTAAATAGCCAAAACATCTGCAGTGATGTGAAGTCGATGTTTATCGAAAGCATGCTGTGAAACATACAAATAGTAGATATCTAAATGTTATGCACAAATTTACTTTAAAAGAACTAGCGTGAAACTGACTTATTATTTGAGAATTTATCTAAATTATTCCAATTATAAAATTGTGATGTAGCTTTATTCGAATTGTAATACGCATTTAATTTCATCTCCCGATTAAAAAGAATCGATCTTTGTAAATTTTAATTGGAGATTATTCAATATTATCAAAATTACCCTCTATTAACTTAATTTTTTCCCTTAATTTGATAAAATACTTCTTCCTAGTTACGACTTAGTTGCAGCTGCAGCCGAAACTAAATTTTAAGTTGCTACTTAGCCAGAAAAGTCGAAACTAAGGCGACTATGAATAGCTTTAGTTGTGACTTAGAATAGTTTCGACTTAGTTGAGTACTAAATATGACTATGAATATGCGCCCATATGACTGCTACCTCTTCTTCTATGTTGTATAGAAATTTCACAGCGATTACCAGTAGCTCACCAGAGTGACAGTATTGAAGTAAATGAACGTTATGCCCATGGGGTAATTTTTAAACATTTTTTAATGTGATTGAAAACAAAAATTTACTTAAACAAGTTTTAAAAACGTCGATACTTTTCGGTATTCGCGATATTTACTTAGTACTTGTTAAAAAGTATCGATTCCTTGATACTACTCAGTACTCATGAAAAGTATTGATATTCTCTACTCGGTACTCGTATCGTTCTATCACTATCTGAAACCTCAACTGGTGTCAAACGGCTCAGAGAGATCCTCCTCAATTCTGACGAAGCTGGTATTGCTCAACGTCATTTTACACAGCCGTATTAGTTTCGCGGGGATACGAAATGGAGACATCACGAAATAAAGACAACTTCTTTTCGTGCTGTCGAAAACGGCTTTGAAATCGACAAATAGAAGGCAAGTTTCGATCCTATTCTCGCGGGTATTTTCCAAGATTTGGCATATTGTGAATACCTTGTCTATGGTGGGTTTGCCAGGCCTAATGACACACTGATAAGGTTCAATCTGCTCGCTGACGGTGGATTTCAGTCTATCACACAAGACTCTCGGTAAAATAGTTGGCACGCATAGCGGGGCGGCCTTTCTTGTGGATTGGGCAGAGCGCATTTGAATTCCGGTTGCTCGGCATGCACCTTATTAGCTCCATGCCATCGTAATTAAATAGCTCGGCTGACAGACCATCAGCTCCAGCATATTTGTTACTTTTCATCAGCATAATCGCTATTCGTACCTCGTCATAGTCAGGCGCTGGGATATCAACTCCATCGTCATCGGCTGGGGGCTCGGGTTCGGCTTATCCACTTCTTTTAGTGCTGCTGCCATTCAAAAGGGTCGAAAAGTGTTCCCTCCATAATTTGAGTGCGTTCTGGACATCGGTCACAAGGTCGCCATGGTCGTTTCTACAGGAGTCTTGAAAAACCTTCCGTAAGTGGCTGAACTCTCTGCTAAAAATTGCGGGTGTTTTTTCTGTCGTCCAGCATTTCAAGATCTTTGCACTCACGTATTTCAAGCTCTCTCTTCATATTGCGGCAAATACGCCTAGCTTCGCTCTTCAGTTACCTATAACGGTTCCACATTGCTCGCGTTGCGCCCGATCGCAGCGTGGTCCTGTAGGTGGTACCTTTTTTATCTGCAGCTTCTTGACACTCCTCATCGTACCAGTAATTAGCGGCAAATGTGGTTCCACTGCTCGCGTATGTCGCTTTGTTGAAGAGTGCTCTCTCACAGCAGGGGTGGGAGTCGAGTGGCGAATCAATTGGCCGTCTGTTTTGATTGCAGCTCTTCGACGTTGAGCTTTCCTTGCATTGTTAGGCGCACATTTTTTGCTGTACCGTATATTGGCTGCATCAATATAGTGGTCTGAGTCGATGTTTGGCCCTCGAAGTGTACGTATGTACGTCTAAAACACTGGAAGTGTGCCTTCCGTCTATCACAACATGCTCGATTTGATTTCCCGTTTTTCGATCTGGAGACACCCATTAAGCTTGATGGATCTTTTTATGCTAGAGCCCAGTTACATACTACCAAGTTTCGGACCCCGGCGAAGGGAATTATAGAGCTAGCATTTCCTGGTAATATTTTTGCCCTACCTTGCTACGCCCCACACTGGTCCCAAATCAAGTTATTATGGAATTAGGGTCAAAATTCAACGAATCGTTCTGATTTTTTTTCTGTGGACAGCTTACGCAATTATAAAATATTAAATAGGGTTCATGTTTCGATCATGCAAGCATATTAGTAAGCAATACAAAATACTGGTCTATAGATCCATTATCGAGCCGCATTTCATTTACTGCCCTACATTTCTATTCGCATTAGCTGATTCGCAAATATCCAGGCTACAAATTAAGCAAAACAAAATTATGCGTTTCATATTAAGAAAACGGTATGATACCCCAATTAAAGATTTACTTGACAGCTTAAACTGGCTTAGTGTAAAACAGAACATGACTTACTACACATTGAAGTTTATACACAACATAAAGTTGGGAAACCTGCCGAATTACCTAAGTGAACGTGTCAGACTAAATACAGAGGTCCATAGCTATCAAACAAGACACAATAACAACTTTTACTTGCCGGTAGTGAGATCCGAATTCGATAAAAAAAGTATATACTACGATGGAATTAGAGAATATAATGATCTGCCAATTGATATTAAAAACTGCAATAATACCAAAAAATTTAAAAAATTATTATACAGCTACTGTAAAGCGCTACCTATCAAGTAGTTAAAAATTTTTAGTAAATAATTTTATAGATTATTAGATAATTGAAGTCAAAGAAATTTAAAGAATCGAAACAAATATGTAAACATTAAAAATATTTTGTACCTTATTAGATTATCTAGATCTTCAAGATCGTAATAAATAAATAAATAAATAACTTTTATTATTAGCAATTTTATAAAATATGGCCTACTTTTTAAGAAAAAAATTATAATTATTTTTTTTATATGGAGAAAAACCCCTTTTTAGAATTTTAAAGCGCACTTTCCACGGATCCGAAATGCGGCTTATGGCACATTGTAGATAGTATTACTGTCCACAATTTTTCTGTAGACACCTGTTATATAAGTCTGCGACCCTAAAAAATACAGACACTTAAAAAAATTTTAACAGCAATATTAAAATTAAAGGCATTATAGGGTTAAATACAGTAACCTGGTGGAGATTCGTTTTACTTTGTATACGGATATTTCTCGTGGAGATTTTGCAATTTTTTTTAACATATGTATGCATTTTAAAATACAGGTAGTTTATATGTAAGTCGGTATATCATAAAATACACCCAGCATAACATAACCTATGGCCTTCAAATAGTTACACAGAATAAAAAAAAATTACCAATCGAGCCTTGCCTTCACAATTTCCTTGAAAAGGTGAGCAAATGCGTTTGTGTGCAAATACCCTTTTTGCCTGAAGTTCTAGGAGTATATTGAGATATTGTAAAAGCTCTCTACCTACCCTTTGTTTATTTACCATTAATAATCGCTTAGTATATGCTAAAGGCATATTAAGGACAACAGACAATACGGTGGTTTTGAAGGCGTTGCAGGTATAAGTATGCTAACTACTAGCATTCTAATGAAAAGGAAAAAATAAACCTTTCCAGATTCGAAACCTTCAACGACATTCTTACTGAATATAAAGCATCGTTTGCTCTTGAGCTAACCATTACTCTAGTGATTTTATTACTGCAAACATGACGACCTTTGTTACTAAGTTGGACATTTTCGTCTTCATGCGAGCTAGTGGCGATATGAAAAACAGTGATTGTTTGTACCAAGCTCAACTAAGCCATATACCAAGTGCGGCTGCAGTGACATCTGAAGAACTCGGTATAATCCAAAAATTTTGCCGCAACTATACCGCGCACTTGTACAAAAGATGGCAAAATTCAAGCAGGAATGAAAGCAGATTCAAAATAAGTAATCAAACATGGCTAGAAGCCAATATTTCATGGCCAATAAGTGAAACTTTGGACTTTGCTACAATATTAATTCCGGAAATAATGGACGTTGAAGAACAACAAGTAAGTTCGCTTACTCAATAAGCTAAATCATCTACATCAGATATTAGTACTAATACCTGACGAGCAAGGAAAACCTTTACAGATTTGGGTAATAAACAAAAGAAAATACGAACTGTCCCCTTATTAGAATATGATGAAGAAGAGTTGCTGTATGCGTTCGTCGGAAAGCTGAAGGGAAACAACAAAATCGATTTCGCTAAGATTATAGAATACTTATCCAGAGACTCTAGAAAAGTAAAAGATGTCAACGATTTTTTATTCACGTCCTTAAATAAAAAAAACTGTTCCTGAGGATGACACTCTGGCTCTTGTGACGGCGTTAAACTTATCGAAATGGCAGCATTTGGCGTTAAGGACCTTTGTAAGCGACAAGGATATAGTGGCTTTTCCTTCTTATCAAAAGTTAATTGTGAAGAAGAAGGAATGCTATCCGCCACCAGAAGATATAACTATCACTGAATCAGGAGCACAGATAAAACTACAACAATTTTGGTTTTAACAGCTGAAAAAAAAATTATGAAACTTGTTGGCAAATACGGGATGGATGGTGCATCATCACAGAGCTGTTATAAACAAAAGCCGGTCACAAGTGACATTACAAATGAGTCTTCTGCTTTTATGGTCAGTTATGTGCCACTGCGTCTTGTGTGTGGCGATGCTATCGTATGGGAAAATCCACGTCCTTCTTCAACAAACCTCTGCAGACCCGTTATGTATCAATTTAAACAAGAAACTAAGGAGAAATAGCGAACTTGGTGCCCACTAAATCAGGCAGATTTGAAATTATTCACAATTTGTATATGACAATGATCGATGGAAAAGTAGGTACGGCATTTTCGGAGACCCTGTCTGCTGCAACTTGCAATATTTGCCTTACCACGCCTAAGGATATGAACATTTTGGATCTTGTTTATAATAAGCCAGTGAATGTTGACATATACAAATATGGATTATCTTCACTTCACATGTGGATAAGATGCATGGATTGTATTTTACACATATCACACAATATGGACTTCAAGAAATGGGCAGCTAGAGGTGAAGATAAAGTACTCCAAAAAGCAAAAAAAAACACTTGACCCAGAAATAATTTTTACTGTCACGGGATTACTGATAGATATTGTAGGCCTCGGTACAACTTATGACAGCAACACAGCCAGGATGTTCTTCCGAGATTACGAGAAGTCTGCAGAGATTACGGGTGTTGACAGTCGCTTAATAAAGCGATTTGCCATAATTTTGCAAGCTATTTCTTCCGGGAGAAATATTGAAACAGAAAAAATTTGACAATTTTGCAAAGAAACAGCGGAACTATATGTCAGCTTGTATCCTTGGTACCACATGCCTGCTAGTGTTCATAAGCTATTAGTGCATGGTGCAGATATTTGCCAACATTGCTCCTTTATACCAATTGGAATGCTGTCGGAAGAAGCTGCTGAATCACGAAATAAAGATTTTCGAGCGGTCAGGGAAAGACATTCGCGAAAGATTGCCCGAATACAAACCAACGAAGATATCCTGCACAACTTTTTGATAAGTTCAGATCCTTATATAATGCACATAAAACCAAAATTTAGTAAAGTGAAAAGTCAAGAGATGTTTCTAGAAGCAGTGGAAATGCTTAAAGACCAATTTCCCTACGACCTGCGTGAAATCGAAAATGAATCTTCTCACCGGATCCAATTGCATAGCTAGTATAAATTTATAGTTTATTGTATTCTTAGTTGTAATTAACTCGGTTAAAGACCCTCTAATGCCTTTAATTTTGTTATTGCAGTTAAAATTTTTATTAAGTTCCTGAATGTTTTCAAGTCGTAGACTTATTTTTTTTCTTAAAAAGTAGAAAAAAAATCAGATCGATTCTTGGAATCTCGGCCCTAATTGAATAATTTCTTGATTTGAGACTAGTGTGGCAATACTTTATATTCAGTAAGAATGTCGTTCAATGTTTGCATATACCTTTGAAGGTTTCGAAGAATCTGGAAAGGTTTATTTTTTCCTTTTCGTTAGAATGCTAGTAGTTAGCACCGTATTGTCTGTTGTTCTTAATATGCCTTTAGCATATATTAAGCGATTATTAATGGTAAATAAACAAAGGGTAGGTAGAGAGCTTTTACAAGATCTCAACATACTCCTAGAACTTCAGGAATAAATGGTATTTGCACACAAATCATTTGCTCGCCTTTTCAAGGAAGTTGTGAAACCAAGGCTCGATTGGTAATTTTTTTTTCTGTGTAACTATTTGAAGGCGATAGATTATATTATACTTAGTGTATTTTATGATATACCGTATCACAGTAAAACGAATCTCCACCGTATTCAGATCCAAAGGTAGTCTAAATTTATAGCTTATTGTGTTATTTACTGTAATTAACCCTATAATGCGTTTAATTTTAATATTGCTGTTAACGTTTTTTGTAAGTGTCTGTGTTTTTTAGGGTCGCAGACTTATATAATAGGTGTCTATAGAGAAATTGTGGACAGTAATACCCTCTAAAACGAGCCATAAGCCGCATTACGGATCCGTGGTAAGTGCGCTTTAAAATTATAAAAAGGGGGTTTTCTCCATATAAAAAAAATAATAATTTTTTCTTAAAAAGTAGGCCATATTTTACAAAATTGCTAATAATAAAAGTTATTTATAATTGCGTAAGCTGTCCACAGAAAATCAAATCGAATCGTTGAATTTTGACCCCAATTCCATAGTTTCTTGATTTGGGACTAGTGTGCGCCCATGTGCATATAAGAGCAATTAATTTCATTTAAAGAAATGGCGTGTCGTCCATTTCCGCTGTAGCGTATGTAGTGCATATTTTTAGGCGCTCTATTTAACTTATTCTGGCGGGGCGACATCTACCGCTAAAGTTTTTCTAATTGTATGTCTTTGATATGATACCTACGACGAGGTTGATATCTAGACTAGGTTTGCCATAAATACCTTTGCTATACTTATAGTATAAATGGTAGTCTGGACACACAACATTGCAAGTTGGTAAAAGCGTTGTAAAAAAAATTAGAGGATTTGTTCGAAACTCGGTACTCGGTAGTTTTTGACAATAAATCCCAACTAGCATATTAATAATAATAATAATAATAATAATAATAATAATAATAATAATAATAATAATAATA
>NW_023458557.1:23321268-23349623 GCF_013731165.1 Rhagoletis pomonella | reverse complement strand
TAATAATAATAATAATAATAATAATAATAATAATAATAATAATAATAGATTGTCGCTTACACATATGTTAGTGTTTGGCCGAGCTTCTCCTCCAAATTGTGGCGTGCGCCTTGATGTTGTCACACAAAGCGGAGGGACCTACAGTTTTACGCCGACTCCTAACGATTGTATTTTTATGAGAAGCTGTTTTTCATGGCAGAAATACACTCGGAGATTTGCCATTGCCTGCCGAGGGACGACCGCTGTTAAGAAAAAACGTTTTTTCAAATTTTTTGCGATGTTGCTTTGACCAGGGCTTGAAACCAGGTGCTGCGGAGTGGAAGCGCGCACTGCTTACCACTACACCACAGCGACCGACGCTGATAAAATATGACTTCCACTTCGATAAATATATCTAAAATACTAGTGAAGACACCGATTGGAATGATTGGAATGTGAGTTTTCAAGTAGTTTTCAGCGAAAACTGGTTTTCGTTTGACAGATTTTACATCGACGAAAACACAAGTTTTAGGTCGAAAACCAGTTATAGCAACGAAAACATGTTTTCGATGTCGGTCCGAACATGGTATAAGAATGTTTCATTTAATTTGAAAAAAGTTTCATTTAATTTAAATAAAGTTTCATTGAATCTGAAAAACGTTTAAATTAATTTGAAAAGGGTTTCGCTTGACCTGAAAAAGGTTTCATTTAATTTGAAAATGGTTTCGCTTAACCTGAAAAAGGTTTCATTTCATTTGAAAAAGGTTTCACATAATTTGAAAATGGTTTCATTTAAACTGAAAATGCTATTTTTTCAAATTGATCGCCATTTTGAATCCGCCATTTTGAATCCCCTGGTAACGAGTTTGAACCCGTGGCAATCAGTGTTGCCAGAGAAAAATTTCGTTTGGAGCTAAAACGGTCGAAAAAAGCTAAATAATACTAATAGTTAGTAGCTAAAATGAAGAGCTACATATTTTTGTTAAGGTTGAGCATTTATTGACGTAAGGTTGTTTGTACGTGTTCGGCAATTTTAATAAAAACAACGAATTTTGTAAGTTTAAGTGCTGAAAAAATCCTTTAAAACCAAAATAAGGTGCATATATTTCGAATTCGTTGCTATGGCATTTATAACAGCGAACTAAAAATACTTTACAAACTGTTTAAGTCTGTAACTTCAGATATTTGAATTGCATAATTTTTTCGCCAAATTTTTCTGGAAAGTTTTACTTCCAGCTCCCCTTAAAGGTAAAATTAGTAAGGTAAAACAACATCCGCGCTATCAGAAAAAGGATTTTCTTTTAATTAATTTTTGAATTCTTTAACGTAGATCCAAGAGTTTATGGTGGATACACTGCATCTCGAAATTTCCCATTTTATCAACGCTTTAGTTTTGGTTTATATATACCAAATGCAACTAAAACTTTCTGGAGCTAAAAAAGTGCTACATAAATTTGAAAAGCTCTAAAAAAAGAGCTAGGAGCTAAAACCCGATTTTCGGAGCTAAATAGAAAAATCAAGAGCTAAATCTAGCTCCAAAAGCACCAAAATGGCAACACTGATGGCAATGCTTAAAACGTGCAGTATCAACGTTTTAATATAGCAGTCTGTTTTCGAAAGTGAATATTCCCCAATAATATGTCACGAAAATAAAAAAATTTAATACACCAGCGTTTTTATAAGAAACTGACTAGCGCTAACTCCAAAAAATTTTTTTTACATAATAAAAAATACGTTTTTTAATCCAGCCCAGTATCCACATATAGTTACAACACCTTTTCCTTGCGAACGATTGTTTTGGAAAGCAGGAGCAACAATGACCACGTCAAGAAATCGGTTGACTGGCAAACATTTGGAAAAACTTCTATTCTTGGAGAGTACAACAAAAGAAGCCTTTTTTCGCTGAAATATTTTATTAATAAATGTTTTCTTAAATCAGATTAACTTGTGATTTTTTCTAATGTATATGTATCTGTGTAAATACCATTCATTGTTAAACATATAGTTCTGCTATGTAACGGAGTTTTATTTATTTTCAGTTCCTACATTCCCAGAGGATAATTAACTTGTGATTTAAAAAATTTATTTTAACCTAATACGGAATACACAATGAGTACCGATACGAGTAGGTATCGATACTTTAGGCCCGATATTTTTCAGGCATTTATACTACTTCCAAATAAATGTATCGATACCTGCATGGTATCGTTTCATCCCTAGGCCGACCGAAACCTGAAGTGACACCAACTACTTACCCCGCAACTATCAGCACCTGTTTACAGTACATAAGCCCACGGTGGGTCAACGCTCGCTTATACATATGTAGTTGGGCAGATGCGCCACTGAGTGGCACATGAACATATGAGAAGGTATATAGCTGAATAGGCCAGAGCGGGAGTATTGTCAGCAGGGGCTGCGAGCAGCGAAGGGGATTTTCCCCACGTGGTTCTCTTTTTTTATTGATGCAAATTTATTATAATTTGATAAGGATTTTATTTTGATATCAGTTTTCTGTACTCACCTAGGAGATTTTGTTTCCGTTAAGTTTTTCTGATAATTTTCTCGGTATGTGACAACAGTTTGGCCACCATGGGCCCGTTGTGATGCCGTATTAGAGACTCCATATGTCCCTCCTCTTAACATAGTAATGGAACCACTTCGTAGCTCTACTGAAGCGCACAACGTCATAGACACTGGCTGAATCCAGTTCGGCCAGACATTCAAAAGAATAATGGAGGAATGAGCATCGACGAGCTCCCGCCAGAGCAGGACAGTGGCATAAGCAGTGCTCCACGCTCTCGATTTCCTCCTCATCGAGGCAGCTAGGACAGTAGTCGTTTGACTGCAAACCCATTCTAATGGCTTAGATTCCCATCAGGCAATGCCCGGTGAGAACTCCAATAACATGCCGCAACAGTGGTCGCTTCAAGTGGGGTAGAGGGCGAGATCTACGCTTGTCCAGCTTAGGCCAGATTTGTCTTGCTATCTTTAATTTATTGCTGTTCAGCCTGAAAAACGCTGCATAGATCTGGCAGACGAAAACTGAGGCTGAGTGAGAGTTTTCGCGAGTATACCCCACTTCTTACCTTCAGATGCAGCTTAGAGCCATCAGTGTAGATGGCCGTTGAGTCAGAATACGAGATCAGGACCGAATGCTCCTCCCACTCTTCCCTTGAGGGGAACCTTGTCTGAAAGTGATTCTTTAGTCCCGTAGGTGGGACTGTGTAGTCCTGGCGCCTAAAGTCCTCTGGATGATCTTCCAAAATTCTAGAGTGCCCAAACCTCGTGTCACTCGATTTGATTAGTGCATTTAATCTAATAGCATTACAGCTTGCCTGTAGTTTACCATATAGGTCCGCAGGTAGCAAGTGAAGCAAGGTCTCTAGGGCTTTAGTCGGCGTCGATGGTAACGCTCCCGTGATCATCATGCACGCCACCCTTTGGACCGCTGTTAATTTGTTTCTTATTGTAGATTTATCTACGGACGGCCACCAAACCGTTATGCCGTAGAATAGAATTGGACGCACAACGGCTATGTACATCCAGTTCACAATGTGAGGCTTCAATCCCCATTTTTCCCAATCGCCGATTCACAGGCATTCATAGCAGTTATAGATTTCTTGCAGCGCTCTTCTATATTGCGCCGCTAAGTTAACTTTCTGTCAAGAATAACGCCCAGATATCTAACCTCCTCCGAGAAAGTCAGTGCGATACCGTTCAAGGAAGGAGGTTGTAGCCGGACAGCTTTCGTTTTCTTTGAAAACAGAACCATGGCCGTTTTTGCCGGATTGTCACTAAGTCCTACTTCTTTGTACCAGGCATCCACGACGCGTAAGTAACTAAGTCACATAGAACTTGGGGGTGCTTACCAATTGCCGTCAGGGCAAGATCATCCGCGTAGCAATGACTTGGCAACCTGTACCTTGCAACCGTGACAGCAGGGTATCCACCGTTAGATTTCAAAGAAGTGGGGAGAGAACACCGCCTTGTGGGGTTCCGCGACTTGCATATCTTGTTATAGATACCTCCCCCATCTCGGAATGAATAACTCTACTGCCTAAGGGCGATGAATCAGAATCTTGAGTAAGGCTTATCGGTCGAAAGTCGCTTGGTTTAACGTGGGAGGGTCTACCTCCCTTGGGAATAAACACAAATTTCGCCAGGGTCCAGCCCTTGGGTATGAAACTAAGTTTAATAAAAACGGAAATGTATTTAAGAAAAGGGCAGAGGTATCACAGAAAAGCACAAACGTATTTCAGAAAAATATTTTTAGAATACAGTTGTGCTTTTCTGAAATTAATTTGTGTTTTTCTGAAACACATTTGCCCGTTTCTGAAATACATTTGTGTTTTCTGAAAATCATTTGAGCTTTACTGAAATACAATAGTGTTTTTCTGAATTTCTTTTGGCTTTTTCTGAAATACATTTGGCCTTTTCTGAAATACATATGAGCTTCCCGGAAATAGATTTGCCCTTTTCTGAAATACATTTGAGGCTTTCTGAAATACATATGAGTTTTTCTGAAACTAATTTGGCCTTTTCTGAAATACATTTGTATTTTTCTGAAATACTGTTGGAAAAGGTGTAGTGTTGAGAATTTGGTTTGCCTTTTTTTCTTTCTTTTTGGATTTTTTTTTATTTTGGGAGTTTGACTGGATTTTGTACTTCGGTTTAGTTTCCTGGTGGCTGAGTTCCAGAACGTTTAATTAATACTGTAGCTATTATGAGAATTATATACAGAAAAGGGTGTGTTTTTTTTATTTAATAACTCCACTTACATTTGCCTTTAAATGTAATAGTTCTTGAATTAGGTTTCTTGATTGTGTTAGTAGTAAGTTTATGAAATAAAGGGTGGAAAATATGAACTATCTTTATTTCATTGGTTGAAAAGGAATACAAGTATTGAAGTGCTAGATTCTCTTCTTTTGGTGTGAGTGTTGCGCTTGAGCAAGAGAGGGGAAGTGGGTTATTGATAAAATGTTTTTACGGACTTGATGGTGACTGACTGATAGACTTACGGACATATGTCAGGACAAGGGGGCGTTGCTAAATGGATAGGAGTCGCAGCAACGCCCAAGACTACATGTGGAATACATGTAGGAGGGGAGAGACGACTCCATCTGACCGGACTGTTTCTTTTCCTATGCTTTCATTGACGTTTGTATTTTCTTTCTCTAGCTTTCCCTATTTGTTTTTACCATTGCTACGACTTACATAGGCATGCATCTAATTTTTTTGTTAGTGTAGCTAAAGGCAAGGTAGGTACGAAAGACCCCCCCCATCCAACGAGCTAGCTAGGGCCCGCAAGCATGCCGGCCTGCTGCCTCGCCTTCCTAAGTAAGTACAGTAAGTAGCTACATTTACAAAAACAAAATATGTATATTGAACCAAACCTCTATATCTCTATGATGTTCGATGCGCTGAAAATGTATATATGTTTGTGGGGTTTTAGACTCGCTGAACCCGAATCCGGGGTCCGTTAACCTCTATAATTTCAGGTTCGAGGTCATCTGAGGGTAAAATAGGACAAACAGTTTATTCAATGAAAATATTTTTTGTTTTTGTTGTCGCTGAATACGAATATGTGGGTCCCTTGATTCTTCTGCATGACCTCTAGATGCCGGGGTGATCCCAAGGTCAAATTCAGAAGAATTGTATTGAATTTTCAGGTTTATTCAATGAAATTTTCACAGCTTGAACTTCAAATGACCTCGAACCAAATGTGATGGAGGCTAACAGACCTCGGATTCGCATTCAGGGCGTTGAATAACATAGGGATATAGAGGTTTGGTTCAGTATGAACTTAATAGGTCCATAAAAAAGATGTTTACAAATGTGTCGACTTCAGCCCGACCTAGCGAGTCTACTTTTCCTTTGCAAAGCCAACTTACGGGATGCGATGACCTACGAACGCCATTTCATTTTAATATATGTCGGAAATGAACATTTTTTTGTAACCAATCCTTGTAATGAAACCAACGTCCCTGTATAATAAATGATTTAATGAAGCATGCTGTATGTTTCATCATTAAAAGCGAGGTGATATATTAAGTTGGCCGAGTGTATTCCTGCGCGTTGCGATAGTTACCATAAATGTCTTAAAGGTGAGAAAAAGACAAATGGTGTATCAGTATACCTTGGACTCCAACAAATTGTGTGAGTTACGTTTGGGAGTACAAATCGAACGAGGAAGGCTTCGGGTGGCCATTATTAAAAGGGTAATCGAAGCAATCGGACGCGCGTTTCATATTTATTGGTACAGCAAATGAAAAACAGCATAATTAACCTAAAAGAAATATGGATCCAAACTGTGCTCCTACCGAAGATCCGTCATATACATAAACATACATAGAAGAAGATGACATGAGTAATACATGATTTTAAACCAAATCGGCCCATAAACACAAATTTTCCAAATATCACTTCAGCGCTGCCTAGAAAATATATTTTTTTAAATTATTTCAGTGTGTATACTGAATATAAATCAAATTGGCCCATAGGTATGAATCTTTCAAATTTATTGACTATAGCTCCAACTAGCAAGTAAATCTTCCGTACAATACGTACACCGAATTTCAACCAAATCTGCATATAAGCAAGAATTTTCCAAATATCTCGATCCCAGCCAGAGTCACCTACGCAGTAAATTTTTCGTATAAATACTTCTTGTTTTATGGGTAAATCATAATGTGGCCAACTATTTCATAGCTCAAAGAAGTACAGCTTAGGCTGGGTTAAGTCCACGCTGCGAGCCGATTACGAAATTTCGATTGCGGCAAATTTCGATCCCTGGGAGCTCAGTGTTTGTTCAGAAGTGCGAGCCAAAATGCTTCCATCTTAGCCTCGCTAAGGTTGGACAGTCTGAAAGAAAGTGTGGAGCTGATTCCACTTCATCTTCCACTTGACTGCTGATAAAAAACGATCAGTTGAAATTCTTAGTCTCACCGCATGAATACATCGCATAATGGCACGTCAGAACAACTATTACTAGCCGTAATAGGTAAAATGTTTTAAAGTGCCCTATAAAAACATTTGCTGCAGCAGAGAACGTCTTCATTTCCTGTTTTATGACACAAAAAGACCCTTAGCCTAATAGCAGTTCGTGCTGCGACAATTCTGCCTGCAATATCCGTAGTCGCCGTGTTCAACATATGTATGTTAAGCGCCAGTGTAGGTGTGGTTCCTAATGCTTCGCTAATTCCTGTTTTACAAGTGTCGCCATCTTTAGTGAGTTCCACCAGACAAGGGCTTCTTGAAAAAATATAGGCTTAAATCGGTTTCCTAGAGCTAATTAATTAATTTTAATTTTACCGATAGCTCCCCTACAGCAGTACAAGGCAACCGACACCTTTCCTACCGTTTCCTCAATGTTAGGCTTCCACGACATCCGCCGTTGATCGCCCACCTAGTTACCTGGTTCAGGTAACCTTGAGCCAGATCGAAAAGGGTGTATAGAAATCGTCCCTTAACCAAAAGTTCCACATCATCTATATAGGCCATCACCCGTTTACAACCGTAATTTAGAGCAGGGGAGAGAGAATGCCACTTTGTGGAGTGCTCCTATTGACTCTTCGCTGAGTGCAGACGCTCCCCCACTCTTCCGCGATAGTTTTGACGCGAAGTAAGCTGTAGATAAGCCTTATTAGGTTGGTTTCAACCCCCAGATTATGAATATACTTGACTATTGCCTCTGGAGTTGCATTGTTGAAGGCCCCCTCGATATCGAAGAAGGCACCTACTCATAATTTTCATGCGTGAAGACTCCCTCTGATCACTTTTCCAATGTGTGCAGGGCGGTATTTACCGACCTTTTCTTGTCTTGAAAGACAGCCACAAGGAATCGCGTTTCTTATGTACAGATCTATCAGTCTCTCTAGCGTTTTTAGGAAAAGCGTTTTTAGCAAAAACGAAGAGACTGATAGGCCTAAAATCCCTGGGGGAAACATTAGAGCCTTTTCCGGCCTTCGGGATGAACGCAACACTCACCACCCTTAAAGCCTTAGGGATGTACCCGATCCTCACGCAGTTCCTATAAATAGGATCCAACCAATTGCACGACATCTTCAGAGCCCTTTGCAGCTGCGCAGGTATGATGCCTTCGGTTCCCGGCGACTTTAATAGTTTGAACGAATATATCGCCCAGACCATGTGAAGACCGGAGAAGTACAGGACCTGGGGGGAGATTCTGTAACCAGTTAGCGACAATATTCGAATCGCTATCGCACTTTTTGACGCAAAAACATTTATATCATGCGTCAAGAAGTGCGATAGCGATCCGAAAATTGGTTACAGAATCTCCCTCCTGTTTAACTGTAAAAAAGAAGTACTGTTCCTCCGAAAGAAGTACGGTTGGTCACATTAGTAGCACATGTACCGAATTTAAACCAAATCGGCCCATAAATGCGAATTTTCAAAATATAACGACTCCAGCGCCACCTATCGGGGGATAAAGAAACACAAACATTCTTCACTATGCCCTCAAACAGTCATCCAAATTTTGTCACATTCGGATGAACGGTTTAGGAGTCTAAAAAGGACATATACTTATATATAAATACATACATTAATTTTTATATATAACCCGGCGAACTTCGTCCCGCCCAAATTAGTTTTTTTTTATTGAAACTTTTTGGTCCAACATTTTCACCAAAAATTTACGTTTACGATTTGCATTGGCACATTCATCTACTAATACCTCACAAACACACCTACAGAAGAATTATAAATACATTGAAAGATAGCTAAAGGCCGCCACGTTTGTAGGCCCTACGCCCCCTTTTCAAATAGCCCCATTTTTCTCCATAAGTACCTCCATATGAAGTTCCAGTATTGTACGGTTTGTATGGGAGGTATCACGCCCCCTAGTCCCAATTTTTCTTCATGAGAATGCGATTGATTTTATATATATAGTGTTCAAAGGTGTGTTGTTGTTTGTGTGTTTACAACCCCCATAAATATAATGACTTGACGACACTTTTCACTCAAAAATCTCAGTTATCTGTAAGCTATATGCATGTCATCTGTGGCGATTTTAATGCTGACATTTTAACAAATAACGCCAAGTGTAAGCATTTACTGAGAAGCTTTAATGCTAGTGGCATTACTATTGCCAACAAATATGCAACACGCTTTGCACCGGAGTGTAAGCCAAGCATGTTGGACCTTTTTGCCGTAAGTGTAATTGGTAATGTAAACCATATTGACCAATTTCTCTTAGCTGGTGTATCTGAGCATGAATTGATGTTTTTATGTTATAATATAGAATTTTGCAGAGCGAAACCAATTACCCACTTAACGTTTAGGGATTACAAAAACATAAACATGAGTGAGTTATTTGAAGAAAGTGCTTCACTGGATTGGAACTCCTGTTGGTTCTTCTCTGACGTTGATAATAAACTAAACCATTTCAACACGCTGGTAAAATAATTGTTTGAAAAATATGTGCTTATTAGAAATATTAAAATTTTTCACAAACGAAAGCCGTGGTTCACTAAAGCCACTCTAAGCCTTATAAAAAAGCGAAACACGGCCTACAAATACTGGAAACGGAATCCCACTTATGATCGTTGGAACCAATATAAAAATTTAAGAAATGAAATAACTGCAAGCCTACGACAGGCAAAAAAGGCCTATCTCGAAACTAAATTTAATGCTAACGTTCCCTCCAAGGTTATGTGGAAAAATATAAATTCAATGGGAGTCTGCGCTAAGGATAAGAAAACCTGCACCGTTGATGCCAATGTGATGAACTCATATTTTATAGGTGCAAATAAGCAAACAAATATTTCGTCATATAAGATAAATCAAACTTTAGCCTTTAAATCTGCCTATGAATTCACGTTCGATGTAGCCACTGAACATGAAATTGTAAAGTGTGTCTATGCCATAAAATCGAACGCCGTTGGTGTGGATGGTATTAGCTTGCGTTTTTTAAAACTGATTATTCCTCACGCGCTTCCCTCACTTACTCCTATAATAAATTTTGCCATAACCTCATTTACCTTCCTAAACCAATGGAAAGTGGCAAATGTTGTTCCAATTCCCAAAAGCAACCTTCATGACTCCGCCTCTAACTATAGGCCTATCAGTGTTTTACCGGCACTATCAAAAGTATTTGAAAAGTTTATTTCCAATCAAATAGTGTTTCATCTGAATGAAAACAACCTCTTGAGGAGTGAGTTTCAATCTTGGTTTAGACCTAACCACAGCTGCTCAACAGCCATAGTAAAGGTTATGGACGACTTTCGCCCTGCCTTTGATAGTAAACTACTCACTATATTAGTACTTCTAGACTTTTCCAAAGCTTTCGATACAGTAAACCATGATATTCTGCTCTTGAAACTAAAACACTACTTCGGTTTTCATGCAACATCAATTAAATTGATGAAAATAATTGTCTTGGGTTCAGCTTGGAAAGCTACCTTAATGTCCGCAATATTTTATTTTTATTTAAAATAATAAGATACCGTCAGCCTGGCTATCTTTTTCAAAAACTGAGCTTTGTTCAGTCATCTCGAACGCATAATATCATTGTTCCAAGATATAAAACATTAACAGCCTCTAGATTGTTCTTTGTTAGTGCTGCCAGACTGTGGAATTCTTTACCAGTGTCAATTAAATGTATAAAATCGACTAGATGCTTCAAAACGGCAGTTACAAACCTCTTTGTGTAGTATCCTTTCTTTTCTCTTGTTTCCCTCTTCTCTAGTATATGTATTACTTTTCTGTTATTGTTAATTTAAAGATAAATTCTAGCCATCGTTATTTTAAGTAAATTTTTTGTGATTAAATTGTCAAATATGTACATTGAAAAGACTACTTTTCTGTTATTGTTAATTTAAAGCTAAATTCTAGCCATCGTTATTTTAAGTAAATTTTTGTGATTAAATTCTCAAATATGTACATTGAAAAGACTGCATGTCTTACCGTACTTTATATTAAATAAATAAATAAATATATCCACTCCATGTCCCAGTACTCTACCATGAACACTTGCAGAGACACGTAGTATGAAAAATTTGGTTTGTATGGGAGGTGCCATGCCCTCTTTTCCAATAGTCTGAAATTTTCTTCAATAGTATGCAATTGATTTCATATATCTCCATACCCAGTTCCAGTGCTGTACCATGAACACTTCCAGAGAAATGCAGTATGAAAAATTTGGTTTGTATGGGAGGTGCCACGCCCTCTTTTCCGAAAACCCAAATTTTTCTCCAATAGTATTCGATTGATTTTATATATCTCCATTCCAAGTTTCAGTTCTCTATTATGAGCACTTCCAGAGATATGGAGTATGAAAAATTCGATTTGTATGGGAGATGCCACGCCCCCTTTTGGAATAGCTCTAATTTTTCGTCACGAGTATGAGAATGATTTTATATATCCCCCTACCAAGTTCCAGTACTCTATCATGAACACTTCCAGAGATATGCAGTATGAGAAATTCGGTTTGTATGGGAGGTGCCACGCCCCCTTTTACAATAGATCCAAATTTTCTCGAAGATTATGCAATTGATTCGAATATCTCCATACCAAGTTCCCGAACTCTACCATGAACATTTCCAGAGTTATACAGTATAAAAAATTCGGTTTGTATGGGAGGTGCCACGCCCTCTTTTCCAAAAGCTCTAATTTTTATCCAAGAGTATGAGATTGATTTTATGTATCTCCATACCAAGTTCCAGTACTCTACCATGAACATTTCCAGAGAAATGCAGTATGAGAAATTCGGTTTGTATGGGTGGTGCCACGCCCCCTTTTGCAATGGATCCAATTTTTCTCCAAGAGTATGCAATTGATTCGTATACCTCTATACCAAGTTCCAGAACTCTATCATGAACACTTCCAGTGATATGCAGTATGAAAAATTCGGTTTGTATGGGAGGTGCCACGCCCCTTTATATATAACGAACTCTTTTTTAGCCTACAACCACCTTTACGACGTGTGCGGTAGGTGTCCGAAATTTCAAAAAAAAATTGGGTTAGCCGTTCTCGAGCTTTGCGAACACAAAAAAAAACGGCTTACAAGATATATATTAGTATAGACCAACGATGGACAAACGCGGCTCTTCGCTTAGCAAAGTGTGGCTCTTTTTATACCCGAGCGCACTTGTGCACAAGGGTATATTAATTGTGTTCACATAACGGTTGTTTGTAACAGCCAAAACGAATCGAGATAGATATAGACAAATGTATACATAAATGCTCAGAATGAATAGAGAAGTCGATTAAGCTATGTCTGTCTGTCCGTCTGTCCGTCCGTCCGTGTACACGATAACTCGAGAAAAAATTGAGATATCTCAACGAAATTTGGTATGTAGGTTTCCGTTAATCCAAGCTAAACTACGTCTTTTTATTCATGATCTCAAACAAAGAATATTTCATCATTTTCCATGGCTAGAAAAAAATATTGCACATAATTTAAAAGCAGATTTTGAAAAAAGATTTGCCGATTTGAAATTATTTAAACGTACGTTTGCATACTTCATAAACCCTCTTTTATGTAACATAACTGAGGATGAATTTACAATATCCGAAATACTCCTTTTTAAGAAAAGCGAAGAAAACTGGGAGTTGTTTGAATTAAAAGAAGATAAGGCATTGAAAGTGCAACATAAAGCTTTGACATTGCTTGAATTCCGGCAACAAGGACCAGATTTAAAATATCCGCTGTAGAAAACAGCTGTGTGCTGTATATCTTCCATTTTTGGGACAACGTATAACCGTGAGTCTTTGTACTCTACAATGAAATACCGTTGACAATAAGTTTCATTTGCGTACCTGATAATCTATATATATAAAACGCGAAGGCATTTTTTGTTCCGCATAAAAGATCTGCACCGTTCATGCGATTTTCGAAAATGGGGTGTAAAATTAAAGCGCTTGGTCTGTAGATGTGCAAACTGGTTTTATTTTTTCTAAATGACTTGCCACCTGTTAAATAATTAAACTCAAGTTATTTACTAATCAATGCCCTCAGATCCGCAGCGTCCGTTCGATTTTCAAAAGTGAAGTACCAAATTAAAGGGCTTAGGGTGTGGATGTTCAAGAAGGTTTTACTTTTTCGATAAAAGTAGCCACCTGTTAGGAAATCAAGCTTAAATTAATTAAAAAGTTAAATCAATTATTAAATATGGGTATCAATCGAAATGGGTTTGAAAAGGCTTTATAACTTAACTACGTATAGGAGGGTTGCCACATGTTAAAAAAATGTAGTTCAATTTTAATTAAAGCAATTTTGTAAGTGAGTAAGGTACCGCTGTATGGGTGTCATACAAAAGAGGGTTAAGAAGGTAGTAGTTTGGAAATATTTTGAGTAGGGTTACCACCTATTTGAGAAGACTAATTGAACTATTTGATACCCAAGTTATATGAAAAATTAACGATGGATATCAAAAGAAAAAGCTTCACGAATTACTTAGTTTGACAATTTAGATCATTTTTGACGTGTTTGAGGGTTGCCCCAGTTTAAAGGGCTAAACCAAAACTATTTAATAAGTTGAATGAATTACTAACCGACGGTTATCAATGGAAATGGGTTTAAAATCCTTTATTTACGAACTATATTTAGGAGGGTTGCCGCGTGTTTAAAAAATAAATTTCCACTTAATTCATCAGTTACTTGAAATATTTATAATAATGTCAGACGAAAAATATTTAAGGAAATTTGAGTTCGAAAATAATTTATAAGAGGGTTGCCCCCTGTTTTGAAAGTGGTATTTCGTTTAATTATACATAAGTTACATGAAATTTTAAATTATGGTTATCAAAAGAAAGAGTGTTACGAAATCTTTAAATTGAACATTTGTTTTTTTTTTTTTTTAAATTAAGCTCAAATTATTTAAGAAGTTAAATGGATTGTCCAAAGATGGGTATCAATCGAAATGGGTTTGAAAATAATTTATTTGTAAACTGTATTTAGGAGGAGTGGTCATGTGCTTCAAAAAATTAAATTCAACTTAATTCATCAGTTAATTGAAATATGTATAACAAAGCCAGGTGAAAGATTTTAGTTCGAAAGTACTTTTAAAGGGGTTGCCACCTGTTTAAAAAGTCGAATTTATTTTACTTAACGAAAGATACATAAATGAAATATCGAAATATTAGTATCAAACGAAAGAATTTTGAGGAAAATATAGGCTCATAATATTTTTAATTGGAGTTGCCATCTATTTTTTTTTAAGGTCATATCATCTTCACCGTTATTTCGAATTTCCAAAATGAGAAGTCAAATTAAAGAACTGGGATTCTACATAGATATGCACAGGTTTTATTTTTTAAAGTTACAGGGAGATTGGATATTTGATGAAATGAAAACCGACACCATGCGAAACCTCTCATCACTGAGAAATGGTTTAGATTAATCATTAGGAATATTTTTAGAGGCTTTTGAATAGGGTTTCAACTGTTTAAAAAATTTAATTAAATGTTGGCATTTTGACGCCATGCGGGTTCGCTAGTTTCTGAAAGTTATAAAAACTATCAGCATTTTGTGGTTGCGTACACGAAAAAATTGCAAAATAGGGGAAATAGAGAGAACAAAATTACAATACCTTTTGAGGGAAAGCTGCTAGTTTCTGTTCAGCAATTTGCCAAGAAGAAAACAGCTGGTTGGAATTTGCGCAAATCCCTAAATTTAATTTGATGGTTTGGAAGTTAAAATAGTAATCTGCGATTAATTAAACCTGTAAGAAGTAAGTAATTATTCGTTTAGTCAGTGAACTGTGTCAGGATGAGACTTCGGGATTTGTTTTCTAACGTTTTCAATTTTATACTTTTGAATGTAAACAAAATTTCTCTCAGCTCTTCGTCTAACTTGCAAGTTTCTGCAAATTTTCTGTTCGCATACTATTCTAGATATTTTTCTCTTGAGAGATGACATTTCACCGGAATTTTACTGTTTTACATTTTATACTGGAGATTTTAATAGAACGTACCTATTGACCAACCAACATTTAACAGAACTGTTATGAACGGCTTTAACTGACCCTGCGTGAAACCCCAACTAGTCAGGAAAAATTCTAGTTTACAACTAGAATTTCCTGACAGAAACCGAACTAGTTCGAAAATGATCAGACTTGTGCAAAGTACAAAACGATTTAGTCATGCCATGTTTTATTTGACTTCGACAGTTTAATACAATAAAGTACACAAAATATTATTACTTTTGTTTCGGTATATTTTGTAAACCAATAAATCGAGTACGTATTCAATTATACCAGACCTGTTAAATAATGATAAATATTCATAATGATTATTGATTAAAGCATTTTTTTTTGGATAACCGTTTAATGATTACATACCGATATTACCACCTTTTTAATGATTAATAATTAATTACTTAAAAAAAAAGTTAATTAAATCATTAATTTTAATTACATCATTATTTTGTTATTTTTGATAATTATAAATTATTTTTGACTTTTTTTAATTACACGATTAACATAATTATTTGTTAATTTCTATTATCAATCAACAAGCCAAACAATGGATAAAAATTAAGAATTATTTATTTATTTTATTCTTATCCAAATCTCAAATTTTTAACATTAATTATTACCTTTATAAATTTTTAAAACGAATATACTAAAATATGCAAAGTTAATGAATTTAATTTATTTTAATGAACACTTTTATTTCTGTTTTAGTTCACTCAAAAATGAACTGAAGTATTCATTTTATTTTTAACTAAAAGGTTTTCTTTTGCGTATTCAATATTATTAAAAAAGATAAAAATATAGTATTTATTGTACCTGAAACCTTTTACTTTTAATAACATTTAATGAAAAATGCATTTAAATTTATGTTCGAAAGTCTGGAATATTTATGTGTTTATTTTTGCTTTTAATTAATACTCCAAAAATTTAACACTAATTATTTGCAAATCTAAGGCTGCTAAATAAAAATGTGTAATATATTAAAGTGCACTTAATCAAAAGTTTTTTATTGTATATTCATGAATTAATTTCATTTTTTGACTGCCAAAGGAGTGCTTTTGGTCCATAATTGGACTAGCATTTTTCTGCCTATTTTGAACTAGTATGAGACTGGTATATTTCTGACCGAAATCTGACAATTGCCATCTCGTAGGACATCCCCATGTTAAAAATACCAGTTGATTGCATGGAAAAAAGATAGTTGGCTGACTAGTTCGGCATGCGGTTCATACTAGTTGTGAGGTCGTTTACAACTAGTACATTTGACTACAGGGGACGTAAAACCAGATATTGAAAATTTGGCCAAATGGATCTTTTGAATTTTCTTTAATATATATCTTACGTACATTAGAATAACAATAAAATTAATGTTTTTCATTTCTAATAATAAATTTATTTAAAAATAAAACTTTAGTTTTAATTGTTTTTTTGTGGCTCTTTGTAGCATTTCGAATTTACATGTTGCTCTTTTCGGTCTTGCCCACCCCTGGTATAGATTTTATATAATACCCGCGGGTTTTACCACATGTTTTTATACAAATATGAAAAATAGTTTAATGGTGTTATATTTCGCCCATTTTGTTTTGTTTTGAAACGAGTTATGAAAGATTTCAATCCTTAAAACTCATCGTAAACTTATAGACCTTAAAATGGTTCCAAGGATACACCGCGTGAACGTGTAACCTTCTGGCAAGTGCCATGGCGGGTTCTAATATTTCCAACTCAAATTCAGTACCCTGGCTTTGATAAAATATCTACCACTTCGCAGAACGGTAGCTAAATGAGGCATTTAGAGGTATGTATGAATCATGAGAGCTTAAGCCGGCTCTCCCTTTTCCGGCACTGATAAAATAAATCTCCATAACAGATTTAAAATACTTCCAGAGATTTTCTATTAAGAAAGTTTTAGTATCTATGGGAGGCGACATGCCTCCTTTTTTAATAGCTCACATTATTTTTATGACCGATGATAAATTTTATATACATACTTAACTCCATACCAATTTCCAGTATTCTTCCACAAACACTTCCAGGGATATGTGATAGGAAAAAGCCAATTTTTACGGAAAGTGCCACGCCCCTTTTCTTATAGCCCTGTTTGCTTCCATGAGTATGGAATTGATTTTATATATCCCAGTACCAAGTCACAGTACTCCACCATAAACACCTCTAGAGATATGCAGTATAAAATAGTAAATAATATGCAGTATAAAATAGCAAATTTGTACGGGAGGTACCACGCCCCCTTTGCGAATAACCCCAAATTTTTCTCCACGAGAATGGAATTAATTTTGTATACACATCTCGGCGCCAAGTTCCAGTTCTCTGCAATAAACATCTCCAGAGATATGAATCACAAAAAAGTAAATTTGCATGGGAGTTGCCACGTTACCTTGTCCCAATACCTCTCCCTTTTCTCCAATGACATTGGTTTCACATACATACATACATATGTATCTCCAAACTAAGCTTGAGTACTCCATCCCAAATATCTGTAGAGATATGCATTATGAAACTTTAATTTAGTATGAGAGGTGCCACGCCCCTTTTCCAAAAACGTTAATTTTTCTCTGTGAGTGAGCATGAATTTGATTTCTCCATACCAAGTTCCAGTTCTCTCCCACAAATACTTCCAGAGATATGTATGTATTATGGAAATTCCAATTTTTATGGGAGGCGCCTTGAGTTATCGGAATTACTTTCAGTCAGTAAATATAACCGCGAAACCAAGATACGGTTACCAGATTTGTAAGGGCGAAAATCGGGACAATTATAAAGCATCGAATCCGAACATACAATTTTGTTTTTAGAATAAAAAGACATAACATCTATTAACAGAGATTTATTTAAAACAAAATATAATAAAGTATACGTTTGAAGTAGCTAAGACTTACCGTTGATTTTTGACAATTTTTTGTTCGCGCGTTTTCTTCCATACAAAGTAAGTCCTAGTCACTTAAAGTTTTCCCTTTCAATCGAATGGGCTACAAAACTGCATACTCACAACGCTTCGTAGAAATCTAATTAAAAAGCTCAAAAATTTAATGAAACTATGTCGAATTTTGCTAATTTTTGTAAAAAATTTTAAATTGTGACTTACAATTTCATAAACAAATAATTAAAATTAAATAATCGAAAGGGGAATAGCTAAATAATTGTAAAATGACTTTTCCCTATTTATATTTTCGCCACTGTATCTACGGCTTATATTTTTCCTACTCATGATTTTTAAGGCAGTTGGTGTTATTTTTTGTAATTTCAATAAAATCAAGTTAGAATTGTTTCATTAAAAAAATTTAACAAATCATTACAAAAACCTTAAAAAAACTGTGACAAGAATAATAGACTGCAATATATCGATAGTTTGACAGAATAAAACATAACCAAAGATCACCGAAAATAAGGACGAGGCTATGTTTATGGCTCCCTTATATTCTAATCGTTTGTGATAACGAAAGTGCTGACATGTTTGTGCGAGAAAATGTATTCTTATTAAATTGATAAAGAAAATACTGAAAAATCGGGACTTAATCGGTACAAATATGAATAATCGGGACACTTATACGTCCCGACTTTTAAAAAAATATTCATATTAATTTTCTCAAAGTCGGTACTGTCCCGCCAAAATCCGTACGAATGGTCACCGTGGTCTAAGATCATCCTTTTGAAATCCGTAGTAAGTGTGCAAAATTTGGTTCTGATCGGGAAAGCGGCTGGGGAAGTACCCTATTTTTCAATCCAGGTCATAAATCATCTGTGTGCAAAATTTCATTTTCAAACAGGTGGCAACCCTCTTGAAAAATATCTTCGAAATTAAGCTCTCTTAAACCTTTTTTCGTTTGACACCTTTATTGTAATATTTGATTGAATTTATTAATTTAATTTAACTTTTTTAACAGATTGCAACTGATAAAAAAAGTAAACTCTTTACCAATCTAGGTCCGTTCATCGTTTCCGCGTATTAATTTAATTAAACGTTTTTACCAGGTGGCAACTCTTTAAAAAAGTAGCCTATTTTCCAATCTAAGTCATAAACTGTCTGCGAGCAAAATTTCATGCAAATCCGTTAAGTAGTTTCCGCGTAATAATTTAATTAAAATTTTTAACAGATGGCAAATTAAAAAAAAAAGCATAATATTTTCCAATTTAGGTCATAAACTATTTATGCAAATCCGTGCAGTTGTATCCTCCTTTCTATGTTATAAGCTATCTGTGAGTAAAATTTCATGCAAATCCGTTCAGTCGTTTTCGCGTGTTAATGTAATTAACCTTTTTAAAAAGGAGGCAACTCTTAAAAAAAAGTTGCCTGTTTTACAATCTAGGACAAAAAATATATGTGTGCAAAATGGCATACAAAACCCGTTCAGTCATTTCCGCGTGTTATTTGAGTAAACTTTTTTAGCAGATGGAAACTCTTAAGAAAAGTAGCCTATTTTACAATCTAGGTTATAAGCCAGGGGTGGGCAATGCCGAGGCTACAAAGAGCCAAAAAAGGCAACAAAAACTAAAATTTTATTTTTAAATAAAATTATTATTAGAAATGAAAAACATTAATTTAATTATTATTCTAATGTACGTAACATAAGATATTAAAAAAATTCAAAAGATCCATTTGGTCAAATGTTCAAAATCTGGTTTCAGTTAAATGTTGGTTTCTTTACGAATAATTACTTACTTCTTATAAGTTTAAATAGTCGCATTTTACTATTTTAACTTCCAAACCACAAATTTCAATTCAGGGATTTGCGTAAATTCCTATCAGCTGTTTTTGATCAGCTGTTTCCTTGTTGGCAAATTGCTGTGGGCAAACATTTTTCTAGCAGAAACTAGCAGCTTTCCCCTAAAATTTGGTCTTTGATCGTGGTCTGGAGGTAGGGGCTGGATCAAGGCGTTACGCGTACCGTACTGAGGATCAGCCTGGCTGGGAGCCCCTAAATAGCCCAGTCGCTAACGGAGCCCTCTGGGAACCAGGCCGCACCCGGTTGCATTCGATGGCCTTACCCTGGGTACTGCGGATCTCTGCCCGGGGCCGACGAACCCTTTCTCCGCAACTCGTGGGAATATGAGCGAATTAAAAAATAAATTAAAATCAACAACAACGGAAATTGAGACCGGCACTCATAAAAAGTCGGAAGGGCAGTTGCCCAGACACCATGGGGCCCATGCGATGCAGGGTCCCTCTACTAGCCACGACGTGGCCAGCACTAGTGGGGTACGTAAGCCTCTGGCGATGCCGGGGTCAGGCGTATCCACAAAAGCGGAAAGGAAGAGGGTGGGGGAACCGAAACGGGATTTTCCCGGCACCAGTGAAGGCAAACCTGGCTTGCAGCTTGCAGCCCCAGGGGGCGCCAGAGCTGATGCGCGGGCCCCGCCTCCCCCTACTCCTACTGCATTTACAAGGCCTGATGACAGGCCACCACCAAGCGCAGCCATTGCTAAGCACAGGAAGGCTGCCATGAGGATCTTGAAGAGATCCGCATTAACCCCGGACCTATGTAGCAGGGCGCTGCCCTGTCACGTGGAAGAGATCCGCTCGGAGATAGCGTGGGCAATGACGATAGTGCCCGACTATCAGCTGCCGGTGCTCGGAGAGCCACCAGCTGCGGAAAAGCGCAATAGATCGATGGAGGTTGCGCAAAACAAGTCGAAAAGAGCCAGGACGCAAGGCCCCACCTTTGCTGAGGTAGCCAAAAATCGGATCCTCCTGGGTGTGCTCGATGAGAACCAGGAAGACGAATTGGCACTGAGAGCTCATTGGAAATGGGTTAAAGCGGAATTGGCGAACATATGCGTTAGCGTGCTTCGGGAGCACCCCGGACCACCTCCGATATGCCGGGACGCAGGTTGGTTCCAAGGCAACGTCAAGATCGTCGCGTGCGACGATGAAAGGTCTGCGGGCATGTACAAGAAGGCGATGGCCATGCTGGGAGAGGTCTACCCCGGAGCGATGCTACGGGCTGTGGACTTCAAGGACATCCCATCCAGGCCTAGAGCAAGGGCATGGATACCGGCCAAACCGACCGAACCAGAGAGAGTGCTTGAGATTATAAGGCTCTTTAATCCCGAGTTACCCTCTCACAATTGGAAGGTGGTGCGGCTAGAGCATAGCACAAAGTCGACTCGTCAGGCGGTCCTTTTGCTAAATAAGGAGTCGTTGCCACTCCTCGAAAAGACTGGGGGCGTCATCAATTACGGTTTCGACACCGCAAAGATAAGGGTGTACACGAACGACGTGAACGCAGCAAGAGGCAACGAAGTTGAGCCGGAAGCAGACAACAGCGAGGATGAGGTGGACGAGGAACCCAACCAGGCCAATCCGATGGATGACCTGGCTGGTGGATACGCCTCATCTACATCCTCTCTGGGAGTCGACCATATCTTCCGGCAATACACAGAAGAGGAGCTGATGTCAGATGACGACGAGGCGAACTCAACAGTGGTGGAGGGGGTGGGAAGGTGCGGCCAAGATGGTTCGCGTCCTCCAGATTAATCTCCACCACAGCAAAGCAGCGTCGGCTGCACTGCTGCTCCAGCTCTCCAAGGGGGCAGCAGACATCGCCCTCATCCAGGAGCCTTGGGTGATAGGGCATAGAATATGCGGGCTGAAGTCGGCAGAGCACACTTTGATAAGTGGAGCTACCATAGGTAAACCAAGGGCCTGCATCCTTGTAAGTACCAACCTAAAAATATTGTTTCTTCCTCAGTTCAGTGACGAGGACACCACCACCATCAGTCTGGAGGCGAACGGACGACAAATAAGGCTTGCCTCGATGTATCTGGCACATGACAGGCCTGTTCCAACCCTACCGGTCGAACATTTAGTGGAGCGCTGGGACGGGGCCCTGATTCTAGGAGGTGATGCAATGCACACCATAGCACATGGGGAAGTGGAGACATCAATGAACGGGGTGAGTCACTCTTTGAATTCATACTAAAATCTAACTTAGTTATAAGCAATAGGGGTAGCGAGCCTACCTTCATAACGAAGAGCAGAAGAGAGGTCCTGGATGTTACCCTCGTCTCAGAAGATGCGGAGGTCATGATCAGGAACTGGAGGGTGCTTGATGAGCATTCCTTCTCTGATCATCGCTTCATCCAATTCGACTTAGATGGGGTCCCGTCCAAGGTACCTGCCAAAAGAAATCTAAGGAAAGCCGACTGGCATAAGTACAGAAGAGAGCTTGACAAGCGGCTCTCAAGAACCACACTAGCAATTCCAGGAAACTCTAGGGACCTAGATAGGCTGGCAAATCGCTTTACTGCGGCATGTGGCAAGGCTCTGGATCAGGCCTGCCCCATGGTAAAGCCGAGCGGCAAAAAGAAACCACCTTGGTGGAGTACAGAGATTGACGAGGCCCGCAAAAATTGTCGTAGAGCCTTCAATCTCGCAAAATCCTCGGGAGGCGATATGCAATGGGAAATCTATAAGTTAAACTTGAAAGATTACAAGAAACTACTAAGGAAGAGCAAGAGATCCTCATGGAGGAACTTTTGCAGTGGTATGGAATCCGTATCAGAAGGTTCTAGGCTCAGGAAGGTTCTCTCTAGTTCACCTCGTATCGCCCCGGGATGCTTGCTAAGATCCGACGGAGCGTGGACGGAAACTGGGGAGGAATCCCTGGACCATCTTCTGAGCACGCACTTTCCAGGCGCCACCGAGCAGCCATTGGACGGGCCAATAAGAAATAGAGGTCAACCAGTTACGGTAGACCTCATCACCAAAGAAAAACTAATGTGGGCAATAGGGTCCTTCAAGCCTTACAAATCTGCGGGTCCAGATGGTGTTACACCGATTCAGCTGCAGCAATCTATGGAGCTAAGCTCAAAATGGCTGTATGCTATTTTTAAGGGAGTCCTCACTCTCAACTACATTCCGGAGACCTGGCAAAGGTCAAAGGTTGTCTTCATTCCTAAAGCGGGAAGAACATCCCATACTAGCGCCAAGGATTTTAGACCTATCAGTCTATCATCTTTCCAGCTCAAGATAATGGAGCGACTGATTGAATCATTTCTTAGGGAATCGGTTGCAGACAAGCTTATGGCTTCGCAGCATGCCTATATGAAGGGGAAGTCCACCGAAACAGCGCTACACGAAATCGTATCGCATATTGAGAAATCCCTTGCGATAAAGGAATACACCTTGATAGCATTCTTAGACATTGAGGGTGCTTTCAACAACATCACACCTGAAGCAATCACATCAGCTCTAACTGGTCTGGACATCGACTCACGGCTGGTGTCGCTTATACGACAGCTGCTAGTTGGCAGGGTCGTGCGGGCGGAACTGGCGGGCGTGTCGCTGGACAGATACGTTTGCAGGGGAACCCCGCAGGGTGGGGTCCTCTCCCCCCTTCTATGGGTCATGGCGATTAATGAATTATTGCAGACCCTGGAAGGGGGGGAGGCTCCAAGGTCATAGCGTATGCTGACGACCTTGCGGTGGTTGTGAGTGGAAAATTTCCACAAACTCTTTGTGACATTATGCAGGACAGACTAAGGTTAATCGAGAGATGGACCAAGGAGAAAGGTCTGGGTGTTAACCCAGAAAAAACGGACCTGGTGCTCTTTACCAGGAAGTACAAAATCCCCTCACTTCAGCTCCCTGCCATAGGCAATAAGATTCTGAAGCTAGGGGAGTCTGCAAAATATCTAGGCGTAGTCCTGGACAAAAAGCTTAACTGGGCGCAAAATATACAAGAGTGTGTTAAAAAAGCGACGGTAGCCCTCTACAGCTGCAAGGGGGCGATTGGGCGTAGCTGGGGGCTGTCCCCTAGCATCATGTATTGGTTATACACGGTAGTTGTTAGGCCGATTCTATTATATGGGGTCTTGGTATGGTGGCCAAGTCTCAACAGGAAATCTACAACTGAAGCACTCCAAAAGGTGCAAAGAATTGCGATGCTCTGCATCTGTGGGGCCCTGCGCACAACTCCATCGGAGGCTATGTGCGTGCTCCTCGATATTTTACCAATTGAAATTGTTGGAAAGCAATCAGCGGGGTGTGCCGCCTTGAGGTTGAGGGAACTACCAGGCTGGAGGGACACTCAGGAAGGCCACACCGCAATCTTAAAGGACGTAAATATACCGGACACGGATTACTGTGCACCAAGGTTGAACTTCACAAAGAGGTATAGGATTTCCATTCCAGATAGAAAATTCTGGTCAGGAGGGGCTCCCGATGACAATGGATCACTCCACCTCTACACCGATGGCTCTAAGCTAGACGGCAAGGTAGGAGGGGGGGTCTTCTCGGCCCGACTGGGGCTGGAAATATGTTTTCGCTTACCCAACCACTGCAGCGTCTTTCAAGCTGAGGTCGCTGCCATACAGGAAGCGGTTGAACACCTACGTACAAGAGAAGTCATTTATAACGATATCTTCATCTACTCAGACAGTCAGGCCGCACTCAAAGCGCTCGACTCGGTCACATGCAGTTCAAAAACCGTAGCGGACTGTCGCAGATCTCTGAACGAGATGGCTGAGCAGTCTGCACTTCACTTGGTATGGGTTCCGGGGCACCGGAACATACCAGGCAACGAAAAGGCGGACGAACTTGCAAGAGAGGGCACATCCGCTCCACTTTCGCAGGCCTGGAAGGGATTAGGCATGCCGCTCGCTACCTGCAAGCTCATTCTAAGGGATCTGTCTCTTAAACTAGCAAGGGACAGGTGGGATAGCCTCACCACTTGCAACAACACGAAGCTTACATGGCCTAAATGGGACAAAAAGCGGTCGAAGGACCTCCTCATGCTGAGCAAAGGAGACCTAGCCGCAGCTGTGGGTCTGCTAACAGGCCATGTTGCTATCGGGGGGCACGCGGAGAGGTTAGGGATCCCCCATAACGACTTCTGCAGAAGCTGCAGAAATGAAGAAGAGCCAGAAACCTTGCGGCACCTGTTATGCGAGTGCCCCGCACTTTGTAGAAGAAGACAAAAGTTCATGGGTTCAGGATTCTTTGAGGACCTAACCGACATAGCCGAAGTAGGCATACGGCAACTTCTGGGTTTCGCAAAATCCACACGATGGTTTGAGTAGGAGGGTTCTAACGATCCGCGTGGTATCACAACGGGCCCACAATCTAGGGCCTATGTGTGCTAGTGGGGTCACGGGCAGCCACATCAACCTAACCTAACCTAACCTTCCCCTAAAATGAAATGTCATTTTGCTCTCTCAATTTCTCCTACTTTGCAAGTTTCTTGCGTACACGAAAACAAAAAAAAAACTGATAGTTTTTTAAACGTCAATAAATGTTAGGTACGCGAATGCAAATAATTGTGAACGGTATTTTGACTTTACGAATTTCATTGTAGAGTACAAAGACTCATAGTGATACGTTGTACCAAAAATTTGAAATATACGGCACGCAGCTGTTTTCAACAGCGGATATTTTAAATCTGGTACTTGTTGCCGACAATTCAAGCAATGGCAAAGCTTTATGTTGCCGTTCCAGTGCCTTATCTTTTTTTATTCCAAAAACACCAACTCTTCTTCGCTTTTCTGAAAAACGAAAATTTCGGATATTGTAAATTCATCCTCAACACACATAAATGGGTTTATGAAGTGTGAAAACATACACTTAAATAATTTCAAATCAGTAAAACTTTTTTCAATATCTACCTTTAAATCATGTGCTAAATTTTTTTCTAGCTATGGAAAATGATGAAATATTCTTTTTTCGAGATCATGATCAAAACACGTAGTTTAGCTTCCACCATGGATCAGGTGTTCACTATACGCCAAATCTTGGAAAAGACCCGCGAGAATAGGATCGACACACACCATCTATTTGTCGATTTCAAAGCCGCTTTCGACAGCACGAAGAGAAGTTGCCTTTATGCCGCGATGTCTGAATTTGGTATCCCCGCGAAACTAATACGGCTGTGTAAAATGACGTTGAGCAATACCACCAGCTCCGTCAGAATAGGGAAGGACCTCTCCGAGCCGTTTGATACCAAACGAGGTTTCAGACAAGGGGACTCCCTTTCGTGTGATTTCTTTAATCTTATGTTGGAGAAGATAATAAGAGCCGCAGAACTGAACCGCTCAGGCAAAATACTTTACAAGAGCGTACAACTGATGGCATATGCCGACGACATCAATATTATCGGTACAAACAGGGGCTACGTCTGTTCTCCTTCTCGATATTAGATAGAGAAACAAAGCGAATGGGTCTGGTGGTGAACGAGGACAAAGCGAAGTATATCCTGTCATCACACATACAGTCAGAGCGTACGCGTCTTGGCACACACGTCACTGTTGACAGTTACCGGCTTGAAAAAGTAGACGACTTGGTTTATTTGGAACCAGCATTAACACCAATAATAATGTCAGCCTTGACATCCAACGGAGAGTCACTCTTGCCAACAAGTGCTACTTTGAACTGAGTAGGCAATCGAAAAGTAAAGTCCTTTCTCGTCGTAAAAAGATCACACTCTATAAGTCACTCATCGTGCCTGTGCCGCTATACGCTAGGCGGGGCATGGACAATGAAAATATCTGATGAAGCGTCTGTTGGAGTTTTCGAGAGAAATATTCTGCGAAAAATTTACGGACCTTTACGCGTTGTCTATGGCGACGAGCTTTACAACGATATAGACATAGTGCAGCGAATTAAAATTCAGCGGCTCCGCTGGCTTGGCCATGTCTTTCGAATGGACAGAAACGCTCCTGCTCTGAAAGTATTCAACGCGGGCTACGATGCTGGTAACCGAGGAAGAGGAAGCCATCCTATGCGTTGAGAAGACCAGGTGGAGAGGGACTTGGCTTCACTTGGCGTCAGTTGGCACAGAAGAGAAATGACTGGCGTGCTGTTTTTGACTCGGCCAAGATCGCTTAGGCGGTTACAGCGCCAATAAGGAAGAAGAAGAAGAAGCTTAGCTTCAAAACTAAAAATAATTTGCGACAAATCAAAAATATTTTTATTCTCTCCTTGTAGAGACAAATCCAAGTTTTGCAAATGTTCCATCATACCTGTAAGAACATTAAGTCAGAAAGCCAATTTTTATTCTCCAATTGCGGGGTCAATTTGCGAATGTGTATAAAAAAAGAATAAAATAAAAAAAAACAACACAATGGAATAGAATGTCCAAGAAATATGTATTTTGAAAAGTAAAAAGAGCCAAAATGTTCTAAATAAGCAAAGAGAAAGTAAAAAGAGCCGCGCTTTTCTGCGCAAAGAGCCGCATTTGGTTCAAAGAGCCACGTTTGCCCACCGTTGTTATAAGCTATCTGGCCATATCATATCCTGGGTTACGGACGCGACATTCGCACGCGTTTCACTTATTTTAAAATAGGAAGGAAACTGAGAGATCGTACGTACATTAGGGCGATTCAAAACTTGAACTTTTTTGAATTTCGACTGGGAATGTTCGGATTCTTGAAAATAATAGGGAAGACAAGTTCTTTCTAAAATTTCAGCTTATTCGAACAAGATTTAGAGGTCGCTCAACGCTGTTGTTTGTTTTCCGGAAACTGCAGATTTTAAATGCATCTTTATAAAAAAATAGGTATATTTTCATCAAATCTTGTCGGATTTCGTTGAAAATTCGTTGGTAAGTTTCCAAATATCAGTTTATTAGAACACAGTTTATATTAGTTTGATAAATTAGTTTTAAATGCATATGTTAATTAGTTAGTAACAAAGTTTTGCCTTATAAAAAATGAATATTTGCAATAACTTTATTTTGTTCCTTAACGAGTGAGCATGTGCTTAATACATTTAAGATCACATTATAATTCATACCAATAGTGGACCTCATCATTAAATATTACTAATCATCAAATAAAAAAAATCACCAGATAAACATCACTCATACGCCATGTTGAATCCAAGTGTTCTCCTAGTCATTGCAAATATTAATGGTATAATAACAATATTTTGGCGCATGCACCTTTGCCAAGTGTTTGGCTGAGCTTCTCCTTCAATTTGTGGTGAGGGTCTTGATGTTGTGAAAAAAAGGCACGGACCTACAGCTTTACGCCGCCTCCGAACAGAAATGGCTTTTGTGAGAAGCTTTTTTAAGGCAGAAATACACACGGAGGCAGTGTTAGGAGTTAATCAATTAATTTTTCTATCATACCACTAATACCCAAAGAGTAAACAATTATTTCGATGAATTTTTCAAGCCCTTGTGTTTATTTCAGATATAATAATGACATAAAACTATTGCACACGGTGCAAGCGTTTAATAACATCTTTTTTTCTTGGAATAGTTTCTCGGTGCTTCCGAACTGTCAAAAACAATGCTTGTTTTTGCTCCTCACTTTTGGCATGCATGTTGTTGAAGCTTTGAGCGAGCGCCACTCCACGCTCTGCGGTGTCGTTTACAAATTTTAAATTCCTTATATTTTTTTCTTATATATAAAAATAAGTGCACGTTTTTGGTGTGACCTCATAACTTGAGAACGGCTTCACCGAATTCAACCAAATTTATGTGGCAT
>NW_023458557.1:23304002-23321258 GCF_013731165.1 Rhagoletis pomonella | reverse complement strand
ATAACTTGAGAACGGCTTCACCGAATTCAACCAAATTTATGTGGCATATTCAACTTATTATGCAGATGGTTTATGTGAAGTTTGCTTGAATTCGGAAAAGGGGGCGTGGCGCCTATATTTTATATATACAAATTAGTGAGTTAGCTTATAACTTGAGAACGGCTTCACCGAATTCAACCAAATTTATATGGCATATTCGGGCCATCATGTAGATATTTTACGTAGAGTTTGCCCAAATTTGGAAAAGGGGGCGTGGCATATGTATCTTATGTATAAAAATAAGTACACGTTTTTGGTTTGAGCTTATAACTTGATAACGGCTTCACCGAATTCAACCAAATTTATACGGCATATTCAGGCTATCATGCAGATAGTTTATGTGAAGTTTGCCCGAATTCGTAAAAGGGGGTGTGGCACCTTTCATACTAAATTACTAAAATTTTTATGTTGTATATCTCTTGAAATATTTGTGGTAGAGTACTGGAAATTGGTATAGAGGTATATCAAATAAGTCCATACTCATGGAGAAAAATGTGCGGTATTGGAAAAGAGGGCGTGGCACCTCACATCTTATATACAAAAAATAAGTGCAAGATTTCAGCCAAATTTATACGGCATAGTCGGGCTATTATGCAGATGGTTTGTGTTAAGTTTCCCCGAATTCGGAAAAAGGGGCGTGGCACCACCCATACTAACAAAAATTTTCATCTGGTATATCTCTTGAAATATTTGTGGTAGATTATTGGAATTGGTAGCTATACGTGGCCTGTTCAAGAGTTGGCATTCCAAATAGTTTATTTATTCATACCGAAGATGGAAAAACAAAAAATGTTGTATATCCAAATGTGTTGGATTAAGATTTAAAATAAAGAATAAAAAAATTCGAAATAAAACAGATGATAAATTTTCATATAGAAAAATCCCAGGATTTTTCATTAATTTTTCAATATTTGGTGTAGAGAAGCAGAAGTTTATTATAATTCTCATTTGTTGGCCAGTTTTCAGCATATATTTCAGGAAAGTAAAAAAAAATTATATATTTTTTTAGACACTTTATATTAAAAACTTCAACAAACTTAGGTCCGGTTTCCAATTCGTTTTATCACTAAATTATTATTTTTAGCACAAACAAGAGTTCCCTATATCTGTTGTACTATAAAAATTCATAATCTTATTAGTTTAGCCACACAATTAAAAACTTTAAAACGGTTGAAAAATTTTGCAGCGGTGGCAAATATAATTTCACAGATAAAATCACTTTTAAGGAATTTAAAAGTTGAAACGATACCGCAGAGCGTGGAGTGGCACTCGCTCAAAGCTTCAACAACATGCATGCCAAAAGTGAGGAGCAAAAACAAGCATTGTTTTTGACAGTTCGGAAGCCCCGAGAAACTATTCCAAGTGCGAGAAAAAAAGATGTTATTAAACGCTTGCACCGTGTGTAATAGTTTTATGTCATTATTATATCTGAAATAATCACAAGGGCTTGAAAAATTCATCGAAATCATTGTTAGCTCTTTGGGTATTAGTTGTATGATAGAAAAATTAATTGATTAACTCCCAACACTGCCTCCGTGTTTCTGCCTTAAAAAAGCTTCTCACAAAAGCCATTTCTGTGCGGAGGCGGCGTAAAGCTGTAGGTCCGTGCCTTTTTTGTCACAACATCAAGACCCATACCACAAAATGAAGGAGAAGCTCAGCCAAACACTTGGCAAAGGTGCATGCGCCAAAATATTGTTATTATACTATTAATATTTGCAATGACTAGGAAAACACTTAGATTCAACATGGCGTATGAGTGATGTTTATCTTGTTTATTTTTTTATTTGATGATTAGTAATATTTAATTTAAGGAACCAAAAAAAAATTATTGCAAATATTCATTTTTTATAAGGCAAAATTTAGTTACTAACTAATTAATATATGCATTTAAAACTAATTTATCAAACTAATATATACTGTGTTCTAATAAACTGATATTTGGGAACCTACCTTCGAATTTTCAACGAGATCCGACAAGATTTGATGAAAATATACCTATTTATTTATAAAGATGCATTTAAAATCTGCAGTTTCCGGAAAACAAACAACAGCGTTGAGCGACCTCTGAATCTTGTTCAAATAAGCTGAAATTTTAGAAAGAACTTGTCTTCCCTATTATTTTCAAGAATCCGAACGTTCCCAGTCGAAATTCAAAAAAGTTCAAATTTTGAATCACCCTAATGTACATAATTATAACTGTTACAAAGCACTGGGAAAGTGCTATATTCAACAAAAATATTTGGAAGTATAAACAGTTAAGTACAAAGCCACAAGCAAATAAAAGGTGCGTTCGCGTAGCTGTTAATTGTTCAAGTTTAACCAAAACTTACAGGTTTTTGCGTTCGCGTACGCAAAAAACTTGCAAAGTAGGGGAAATTGAGAGAGCAAAGTGACATTTCATTTTGAGGGGAAGCTGTTATTTGTTTTTTGTTATTTTTTTGGCCTTTTTAATAATTATATTCAACAATTTTATAATGAGCTCGAGGCCATTTTTTAAATGAAAATTTATTGTGGAAAAGCAACAATAATTTGAAAAAACGTTGAAGCTGTTAGTTTCTGTTGGAAAAATTTTTGCCAACAGCAATTTGCCAACAGGGAAACAGCTGATCAAAAACAGCTGGTTGGCATTTAGGCAAATCATAAAATTGAATTTGATGGTTTGGAAAATAAAAATTACAAAATGCGACTAATTAAACTTGTAAGAAATAAGTAGTTATTTGTTCAATCAATAAACTGTGTCAGTATAACACTTTGCGACGACTTTTCGTACCTTTTAAATTTTACACTTTTGTATGTAAACAAAAATTATATCAGCTGTTCGTCTAACTTGCAAGTTTCTGCAAATTTTCTGTTCGCGTACTATTTTGGATATTTCTCTCTTGTGAGAGAACAGATGACATTTCGCCGGAATTTGGCAGTTGGTTGGTTTCTGCTGGAGATTTTAAACGAATGCACCTAATAACGGGTACGGACGCGACAAAAAATGGACGTTTTTTTTTTAACGCATGTAGAATTATTCCAAATTTAGCGAAGTTTGGAGAACAAATTTTTTTCCTTGAATGGGGAAGTGAATGGCAAAGAATGTCTTTGGTTCGCAGAGTTATGGATTACGAGAAATATTTCTCACCTTTTTTTATGAGGTATGGTATGAGTACCGGCTGCTGTGGTGTAGTAGTAAGCAGTGCGCGCTTCCACTCCGCAATGCCTGGGTTCAAGCCCCGCTCAAAGAAACATCGCAAAAAATATAGAAAAAAAGTTTTTTCTCAACAGCGGTCGTCCCTCGGCAGGCAATGGCAAACCTCCGAGTGTATTTCTGCCATGAAAAACAGCTTCTCATAAAAATACAATCGCCGTTCGGAGTCGGCGTAAAACTGTAGGTCCCTCAACCTTGTGTGACAACATCAAGGCGCACGCCACAAATTGGAGGAGAAGCTCGGCCAAACACTAACATATGTGTAAGTGCCAATCTATTATTATTATTATGGTATGAGTACGGACGCGGTAGATTTTTCTCTATAAACAAATATTGTAAAGATGTTTACTTTTTACTGAAATTTAACAAAAAGTTAAGTATAATCTTAGAAGAGAAGAACTCATTTTCTAACGTGTTATTCCCAGTTATGTAAAAAATAAATGCCCGATGCGCGACCGCTTAGAATTATCGTAGAGAGTGGAGATTTATGGAAGATCATCACTATACCAAATATTAAATTTTGAGTCGAGGACCGGTGGCATTGCAGATCTTTTTACATTGTCTAATGTGCATACATAGATGTTATTAACTTTATTCGATAGGAAATTATACTGTATTTATTTATTATGCAATAACTACACATACAAACGTATGCAATTTGCTTTGTAACGTAGACATTTCGTAATAGCGCTCTTACACGATATGTATTTGCACATGTAAAAGCTTCTCTTTGTATGTAGTCATATGTACATACATATGTTGTATATTAGAACGTATCAGAAAAGTAACATTTACATATGGAAAAAGTAAATGTACATGTAAGAATGCTTTAGCAATTTCTCTAAGCTTATCACTTATGCATAGGAAAAACTAAAGACAATTTGATATCATCAGTCACATCATATTTAATGTGAACTATGCAAGAACTTTTAACAAAAGCCTAACCGAGTCTTTATCCGTGATTTGAACGAATACGGCTATCGACAAATTTAATTATCTCTTTGGCGGCAATTGTTATGATGCTCGATTTCCGAATCCACACTTGCACCAATTGTCACCGAATGTCCAAACAATACTGAACATTTAATCATAGCCTTCGACGACTTTCGTGACATTCACCTCTCAATCTGACTGTTACGTATTTATGTATGTGCATATGTACATATGTATGTGTGCGATGTCTGGCACTAGGGTCGCCAGATTTTTGTTCTAAAAATTCAGTTCTTTCGGCTTTTTCAGCGCTAAAAAATCAGTACAATACACATTTATTAGATGCAAAAATTGGATAATTCAATTGGTTTCACCGTGCTACAGTCAATGTTACACACAAAAAATCAATATATTTACAAAATGGCGGTCATATAGTAAAACTACGTTTTTAGTTTTTCTCTCTGACACTCAGTGCCGCCTATGTGGGCAAAAATCGAAAAATTCTTTGTCTGCAATGTGAACGCTTTGGTATTTTTGTAAAGATAATTTATCCACTAAAAAAAATTAAACAGAAATTTCCGTATAAAATAAATAATATGCCGCCAGGAAGCCACTAAAGTCGAAAAATTTTATACTAAGAATTTTAATAAGAGCATAGCCATGCGTAAGCTCTTCACGGAAACAAATGTCAAAGATACATTTTTTGAAATAAAATGCTGGTTTAACGTTTTTTATTTCCGTATAGATAGTAGAGAACTACAGGAATACAAATTTTGGAATAAAATTAAACACAGGGAGTCCCTGCGGTATTCCAGAAAAACAATTTTTTTTAATAAAAATTTCAAAAGATGGTAAATTTTAATGGAATGAATAAAAAACATATGTACAAATATGTTATTTTTTATTATTTTATTAAATATTAAGGGTTTTTAGTTTTCGAGAGAAGAAATAAAAACCTGTTCATATTTTGCACTTTTAGAAGCACTGCGTTTTTTGCTAATGCATAAAATATTTTTTTAATTTTTCGTCAGTGCCACGATTCGTTCTATTTTCATGAAGTGTCAGATTAAAAACTTGACCTGTAGACTATAGAGGTTTATATGTTTAAAGGGTTGCAATAGATAGGTATCACCATATGGGAGTCAGACGAAAGGGGTTTAAAAAGGTTTTAGCTTGTAAATATTACTTGATTGTAAAGTCAAATTTAGTTAAACTGAAATAATAATTGTGTCTAACCAACGGTTTACGGCATCGTATTTGGGCCATTCTAAAATTACATAAATTGTGTTTAAATCTGTAAAAACAATAAAGCAGGTGGAATAAATCTTTATAAATAGAATTTTATCCATTTATTTTTCACTATTTTCTCTATTTTATTGTTATAAATGCATATATAATATACTGTAATATGTTTGCATTAAGTTTTCAAGGCATTCCTTATCTACTAAAACTGGCAATGTAAAAATAATTATCCAAGTAAGTTATAAAAAAATTCATTTATGTTGAGAAGTTATAAGCGTTCAAAAAATTGCTTATTGGATGTCCCATCCGTCACAGCAAAATATGTATTTTTAACGTAACATAAAAATTATTAATATAATAAATATTCACACCTAACCAGCAGTGTTCATTTTACTCACGAACTATATGCCTCCAAAGGTGACTCGTCCCACCCGTCACAAGTAAAAATAAGTCTTTTTTTAATTTTAAAATATAACAATGACATTAAGCATAAAATGGTACTTAACATTCTACTAACTACATTCGAGAAAGGCGCTATAGTTTGTCTAAAATTGAGAAACCAATCCAACAACTCAGAGAAGCAGGTGCCGTGGTCCCACCCGTCACGCTTGGAAAATGTTAAATTTCTGTGTAAATTATATAATTAAATTTTATACTTTGTCAGCTTCATATTAAACTGATATATGACTTCAAGTGTTAACAGTTTGACACTTGTCAAATCAATGTTTAAAGAGAATTTACTAAAAGTTTGAGGAGAAACGAGTTAAAATGTCCCACCCGTCACTTTGGAATGCCCCGTTTGTTATTTTATTACATATACATACATTGCCAATCAGTGATTTGTTCTGATTACATTCCTTTTAAATTACTGGACTCTTAAATTAGCTCAGGAATGTTTTTACTCTTCAATTATTTCTTGCTAAGTATGTTGAATTTTTTATTTTGTATGATACCCGTATTGATATACATATTTCAGTTACCCTATTCCCTTAATTAAAGCGAATTTGGTTTTTGAAACATGTGGCAACCCTTCTACGTGTCGTTTAGAAGTAAAGCATTTTCAAGACCATTTCAAAGATTTCAATTGATACCCATATTGTAATATCTAATTCATTTAACTTAATAAATAATGCAAATAAAATATGTCGGCCGCTGTGGTGTAGTAGTAAGCAGTGCGCGCTTCCACTGCGCAGCACCTGGGTTGAAACCCTGGTTAAAGCAACATCGCAAAAAATATAGTAAAAAGGTTTTTTCTTAACAGCAGTCGCCCCTCGGCAGGCAATGGCAAACCTCCGATTGTATTACTGCCATGAAAAACAGCTTCTCATAAAAATACCATGACCGTTCGGAGTCGGCGTAAAACTGTAGGTACCACCGCTTTGCGTGACAACATCACGGCGCACGCCACAAGTCGGAGGAGAAGCTCGGGCAAACACTAACATATGTGTAAGCGCTAATCTATTATTATTATTAAAATATGTAACAGAATGAATTATATGTACATACCAATGTCAATGCTTCTTCATTGGAAGTGGTTTTTACGTGGCGGGTCCCAAACCCAGCGCACAACCCATTGCTGGGACGGGGATGGTTTCGCAACCAAATACACGTTTAAATAGCGAGCCGATTGCTCCAAGAAGACACCCGCTTGCAGCCGTACCTACTGGTGAACAGACGCTGCAGACTTCAGTGAGCCCTTAAACCCAATAAGTCGGAGTGGCCCCACAGAAGCTCCCTCTCTTTCTGCCGTGACCCAAGGCTCCACTCGGATTGGTTAGCGTATCTCGCACATGGGTTGCTCCGGATTGAGTATAGCCGTGCAACAGTAACTGCATACCGAGCGAAACGACTATACCCCATTGCACTCCAGATGAACGCATGCCCGACGACTGGAATTTAAGTGTGCTCTGCCCAATCCACAAGAAAGGCGAACCCACCATTCGCGCCAACTACCACGGGATCAGCCTTCTAAGCAAAGGTTACAAGGTCTTATCGAGCGTGTTGTGTGAAAGACTGAAGCCAACCGTCAATGAACTTATTGGGCCTTATCAGTGTGGCTTTAGACGTGGTAAATCCACCATAGACCAGGTATTCACAATAAGCCAAATCTTGGAAAAGACCCGCGAGAAAAGGATCGACACTCACCACCTATTGGTCGACTTTAAGGCCACTTTAGACAGCACTAAAAGGAGTTGCCTATACGCCGCTATGTCTGAATTTGGTATCCTCTCAAAACTCATACGGCTGTGCAAAATGATGTTGAGCAATACCATTAGCTCCGTCAGAATTGGTAAAGACCTCTCCGAGCCGTTCGCCACCAAACGGAGTTTCAGACAGGGTGACTTCCTTCTATGTGACTTCTTTAATCTGATGCTAGGGAAGATAAGAGCTGCAGAACTGAACCGCTCAGGAACAATTTACTACAAGAGCGTGCAATTGCTGGCTTATGCCGATGACATCGACATCATCGGTAACAAAAGCCGCGAAGTCTGTTCTTAAAGTTAAAGGAAAGACTTAGTTTTCGTTTTAAAACTCATAAATTACAACTTTGTTTATTCTCAAGCTTTATGGTGTTGTTTCAATTTTGAAATTGGTTTTTGATTTCACAGATATACATATACATGTGCGTGTATATACATATATAAAATTTATTTGATCAACTGTCAAGAATAGGACGCGTGCGCGTTGACCGAGGTTAATTGCTGAACTATCTTTTGCTGATTTAGGACGATGATGGGAAGCGGCCGTACGCGCTCGTTAATCATTCTTTCGAAGTTCACACCGCTGCGGCCAAAGGATGTGAGCACGGCCGCTGCATTAAGTTTAAGCGGCGGCTTAAACATCATCCCCGCCCTGCAGAGCGTCTCCTGCAGCTCCTTTAGGGCGCGGATCGTGTTGCCAAGTTGCCAAGGACGCGGTGGGTGGTGCGGCCCTGGTAATTGGCCGTTTGTGGGCCTTGGGGAGTGCGCGCGATCGTCCGTTGGGCGGTCTTCTTGCGCGGCGGTTGCGGCGCCTTGTTGCGCGTGTTCTTCCGTGCCTTCTGCCAACGCCTTTTTCTTCGGCGGTGCGAGCCGATTGACGCTCCTTAGGGCCTTTGTGACCGCTGCGGGCCGGTGAGCCTGCTGCTTCAGTTGGCCTGTGCGCGCGGGCCTGTTAGCTGCTACATGCAGCAGCGTATGGTGCGCTAAGCCGCAAACTTTGCAGCTGCCTGGTGAATCGCACTCACCAGTGGTGTGCGTCAGCGCAAAGCAATTGACGCAATACCCTTGCGCGCGGTCTACCCCTATCAGTTGCGGCGGCTTCATTGCCTTGAAGGCCGGGCACGTCCTCAAGGCGTGGTACCGGTGGCAGAGCCGGCATTGTAGGCAGTTGTCTGTCTTCGCCGTTGGAGCCTGGGGGCATGCCTTCCGTGCTGCCATGATGTCTTCGATCTGCAAGTAGAAACAAAGGCAGAGAAACGAGAAGTACTTGGCTACAATATTTAAACGGGAAGTTAAGACCCTTAATATACAGAAGAAAAATATGTATAGAATTATTTATTGTGCTTTTGGAAGGAAGCACAGTTTGACAAGTGGCCGCGAGATAACTCCATTTTGTGTACGGATTTCTACGACACGTATGTGGTTATCAGAGCCGTAGCGAACGTTTTCGATTCGTCCCAATCGCCACTCGGTGGGGGGAGCGAATCTTCTTTGATCACGACGAGGTCGCCTGACTGAGGATCGCGTTGTGTGGTTTTCCACTTGTATCTCTTCTGAAGATCCTTGAGGTAATCTTCTTTCCAGCGGCGACTAAATTGGTGGTGAAGTGCTTTGACTTCCTCCCATCGGTTTTGTAGAGAGAGGTCTTCCGCATCAGGTTCGGGAATGGCCACTAGCGGTGCACCTCAAAGGAAGTGACCCGGAGTAAGTGCTGTTGTATCAGCTGGGTCCTGGGAAAGTGCGGACAGAGGCCTCGAGTTGAGGACTGCTTCAATTCGCACCATAAGCGTCGTGAATTCTTCAAAAGTAAACCTGTGGGTTGCAGCAGTTTTCTTTAGATGGATTTTAAAGCTTTTCACTGCAGATTCCCACAAACCGCCCATGTGGGGGGCGCTGGGTGGTATATATTGCTAGTTGATGCCTTGAGGGGCATATTTTTTGACAATGTCTGCCGAACATTCGTTAAGGAATTTAACGAAGTCGCGTTCTGTTGCGCGCTGGGCGCCAATGAACATTTTTCCATTGTCGCTCATCATTTTTGAGGGGAAACCTCGTCTGCCAACGAAGCGGGCGAATGCTGCTTGAAAAGTCTGGGTTGTAAGATCCGAGGATAGCTCGAGATGCACTGCCTTTGTGGAAAAACAGACAAAAAATATACATCGAAATCCCTCGATGGGTTAATTTCACTCCGAGGCAAGATACCCAAATCCACGGGTTTTGCGATGCCTGTGAAAAACCATATTGCGCTGCGATTTACATCCGCGTAGATGCTAGCAACCAAAGATATTCCACTCTCTTGGTTGCAAAAAGCAAAGTCGCACCATTGAAGACGGTAAGCTTGCCACGCCTGGAGCTGTGTGGTACAGTCTTACTCGCAAAACTGGTCGCAACTGTTCGAAAACAGCTCAAACTGGAATCGTGCGACACATTATAAATGCAACACATTAAAAATTCTGCCGATAATAATGCCAGCATGGAAATCCAACGCAGAATCACTCTTGCCAACAAGTGCTACTTTGGACTGAGTAGGCAATTCAGGAGTAAAGTCCTCTCTCGACGTACGAAAACCACACTCTATAAGTCACTCATCATGCCCGTGCTGGTATATGGCGTAGAAGCATGGACAATGACAACATCCGATTAGGCGGCTCTTGGAATATTCGAGAGAAAGATTTTGCGGAAGATTTACGGGCCGTTACGCATTGTCGACGGCGAGTACCGCAGACGATGGAACGATGAGCTGTATGAGCTTTACAACGACATGGACATAATGCAGCGAATTAAAATACAGCGGCTCCGCTGGCTTGGCCATGTCGTTCGAATGGACACCGACGCTCCAGCTCTGAGAGTATTCAACTCGGAACCCGCTGGTGGTAGCGGAGGAAGAGGGAGGCCCCCACTGCGATGGAAAGATCAGGGTGAGAAGGACTTGGCTTCACTTGGCGTTTCCAATTGGCGTCAGTTGGCACAGAAGAGAAACGACTGGCGTGCTTTGCTGAACTAGGCCAAAATCGCTTAGGCGGTTACAGCGCCAAATAAGAAGAAGAAGAACCTATGTAAATGCCACAAGAATCAAAATATTAAACTTCAAACTGCATTTACAGTGAAAGTATGAAAGTTATCCAAAAACTTGGGAAAAGTATGAAAGTTGTCCAAAAACTATTGAAATGGAGGACGCTAAATTCATAAAATAGCATTAAGCTTGCATTTGAGGTTACTATTTTATATATATATAAGGAAAATTTGAAAGTTAGGCGTGGGGCTCGAGCACCCCCCCCTGCCGCTACCTGGCTACGCCCATGGAACCATGAATGCGCTCTAAAAGGATAAACTGACCGCATAATGTACGGTTTAAAAACTTTTATTGTTTTGTATACAAGGGCGTAGCCAGCCTTTCACCTAGGGGTGCAGGAGCTTATATAGAGGGGAAAAATGTTTTTAATTTATTTTGTGTATATAAATAGAAATTTTTTGGTTTATATGAAAAAATTGGTATTTTTTCCTTTTAAGTGTTTTTTCTTAAATTTTTATACACGAAGTATTCAAATATGCATACCAGAAGAGAGAGAGGCCTTTACAACGATACAAGCTTTTATCGGTTAGTATTTTTTTTTTTTTTTTTTTTATAAATAAATGTATTTTTTCCTTTTAAATGTTTTTTCTCTAATTTTTATATACGAAGTATACAAATACGCATATAAGAATAAAGAAGGTTTGATTGCGTGTACAACGGTAAAAATTTTTATACCCGAGCGCACTTGTGCACAAGGGTATATTAATTTTGTTCACATAACGGTTGCTTGTAACAGCCAAAACGAGTCGAGATAGATATAGACAAATGTATACATAAATGATCAGGATGAAAAAAGAAATCGATTAAGCCATGTCTGTCTGTCCGTCCGTCTGTCCGTCCGTCCGTGTACACGATAACTCGAGCAAAAATTGAGATATCTCAACGAAATTGGCATATAGGTTTCCCTTAATCCAAGGTAGGTTGGTATTGAAAATGGGCGAAATCGGACTGTAACCGCGCGCACTTCCCATATAACGGTAATTTCCAGAAATACGAAAACTACGATATTTTAGTAACTACTGAAGATAATTCACTCAAAATTGATATTTGCAATAATTTTTAAACGAAAAATAAGAATATTATAAATTTTTGGAAAATGGGCGTAGCCACGCCCACTTATGGCTATATGTGTATATCTTGGTAACCGCTGCGCCAATTTCTTCCAAACTTGGCAGAGTTGTTGGCCTTGATACGGCAAACTAAATGGCCGAAAATTTGAAAAATCGGACAATAACCACGCCCACATCCCATATAACGGTAATTTAGGGAAATACAAAATCTTCGATAAATCAGTAAATATTGAAGCTAATTTATTCAAAATTGATGCTTGCAACAATTATTTACCAAGAAATACGTTCATGGTAAAATTTTGGAAAATGGGTGTGGCACCGCCCACTTATGATCACATATATGTATATCGGTAACCGTTCTACCAATTTGTACCAAGCTCGGTGTGGTTATTGTGCTTGCCACATATAAGCAAAACGTTGAAAATTATTGAAATCGGAATAAAATTACGGCCGCTTTTCATATAACGGTAAATTTCAGAAATGCTTGAAACTTTAATATTTCGAAATTGCTAATTGCTAATTTACTCAAAAAGCCGGGGTCTTACCATGTAGCGGTAGCTTTCGGAAAGGTGAAAAAACATATATTTAATACTTGCGCCGGGTATTTAATGTTCGGCTCCGCCCGAACTTAGACTTTCTTACTTGTTTAAAAATCGGTTAGTAATTTTTTTGTATAAAATATTTTTTTATAAAAAAAGGGTATTTTTTCCTTTGTAATGTTTTTCTCAAATTTTTACATACGAAGTATACAATTGTGTCATGAGACCAGAGACTAGTTTGGTCGAGAAGGACAACAACTACGACGTGTGCACTGGCGGATGTACCGGAGCTTCAGCCTTGGGGAGGGGTCAATACATAGTGGCTGACCATAGCACCATTGTCACTAGTCTATAGCCCTAACAAAGATAAGTTTGGTTTTTGCACACTAAAAGAAACATTGGCTATCCTAACCCATCTATGCACCTACGTACTTCTCGTTGTCCAAATCTCCACGCCTTCAGCAGCGCCTTGCGTATATTTGCGGCTGCTCTGCACCCACCCTACCATGACTTTATTGGTGTTGTTAAAGTCCCATTGGACTACCACACTACCTTAAGAAATCAGACCAGCTTATTTCTTCTTACATATCCATGAAATTTTATTACACAAATACTTCAACTCATCTTATACTAAATAGGTAAGTTAACAAATAAAGAAACTTTGAAACTACTTTTACAATATTTATTTTTAAATCCTATTCCTGCCAATATAATTTTTGGGTATAAAGCAGATTATTTTCCCTAGGTCATTGACCCTAGTTGCTCTTATTAAATGAGACTAAATGAATGCTAAGAGAAAAAAAGATTGCGCTAAAAAATAGAATAGCAGAGTTCTGTTCTCTTAAATATGTCTGCAAAATGTCGATAGGTAAAAAAAAAAACTACAAAGCAAAGACAAAGTTCCACTTAGTATTTATATGGATGTAAATATATAGGTATATATCTACGTATGTGCGTACAGACCATACCTTCTAAGAGATCTCAGCAAATTTTACCTAGTTGGTAATGCACATACGAAATTACATATGTACATACATATATTTATGTAATTATACTCAAATTGAAAATTAATAAACAAATGATGGCACAAAAGAAAAGAAAAATAATCGCAAACTTCACTTACACTTTCGGTCGGTATAGTAGTCCCACGAAGCGTAGAAGGCCTTCCTGCTTTGCTGGTACTTTAAATATTCCGACGTGCTGAAATTCCTTATTATTTTCTGTTGTATTTACATACTTATGTTTATGTTTAGAAAAACAAAAAGAAAAATATTAACTCCAAAGAAAATTGGAATTTTATTTTACGCGATCTATGATTATTCCTTTTTTTTTAGGACCGCCACTGTATCCTATTCGCGAAGGTTAGTTTAAAAGAAACGTAAAAATGTGTCCACCAGGCGGTGCGCAAAAACAAAAAAAAAACTACTGCAAATAATATTAAGAAGTCAATTGGAGTTAATTGTTTCTCTTAAAATTGACTTTCCTGGATGAGCGGGAGAGCTAAAACAAAAGAAAAATTAAATTATGAAGCTACTGATACGGTTCAAATAGGCTAAGTTCTGGTGGGCTCACCCCGTGGTATTTATGTACATAAACTTGCTAATCATGCGATCAGCTATGTTATGTACATATGTATGTACATATGTGGAATTTACAATTACACGTAGGTATAAAAATGAGCAAAGGTAAGTTTTGAAAAAAATGTAAGAAAAGAAAACTAAGTTAGAACCAGAGTTCGAGAAAACTCTTTAGGGTAAGTATGTTCTAACGGTAAGTATTAATTGGTAAGTAATAGTAAATTCGACATTTTTTTCACTTAATTTCTATGTAATTTCTTTTTTTTCTACTTTTCCTTTAATTTAGATCGCGAATCTGGGGTATGAAAAAACTTAGGAGTAAATCCATTGAACCTAAATTTTTTCCTTGGGAAAATCAAATAAAACTTTGTGGAAAAATCAAGTTTTGTCAGATTTTAATTCATTTGTTCGGAAATATGTCTATATACAAGTATGTCGCTTACGTGCCTACACACGTACATGCACGTAACCTAATTGAGGCTTAGACAATATAAGTTTTTGTTTTCTTTTTATACCTTTCATGAGCATGAAATGGTATTATAACTTTGGTCCGACGTTTGTAAGTACCAGAATAAAAAGAGATAGACCCATTAAAATATATACTTATATGATCAGAATGTCGAGCTGAGTCGATTTAGCCATGTCCGTCTGTCCGTCTGTCTGTCTGTCCGTCTGTTTGTATGCAATCTAGTCTCTCAGTTTTCGAGATATCCTGATGAAATTTGGTAAGTGGGTGTATTTTTATATTGTTTTAATCATTTGTTGGACACGGAAGAATCGGAACACTATATCATATAGCTCCCATACAACTGATTGTTCAGATATGCGACTTTTCGTTATAACTCCTTCATTTATGCAGCTAGGAACATGAAATATTGTAGTACTTGCACCCATTATCAACAGAATACTTACAGTGAAAATTACAAAGATCGGGTCACTATAACCTATAGCTCCCATATAACTGATTGTTCAGATATAAGATTTTTCGTTATAACTCCCCCATTTATGTAGCTAGGAAAATGAAATTTAGCACGGTTTTCACTAATTATCAACAGAATACTCACAGTGAAAATAACAAAGATCGGATCTCTATAACCTGTAGCCTCCATACAACTGATTGTTCAGATATGAGGCCTTTTATCATAGCTCCTCCACTTATGCAGCTAGAAACATGAAATTTCGCACCCAACATAACATAATACTTACAGTGAAAATTACAAATATCGGGTGACTATAACATATATCTCCCATACAACTGATTGCTCAGATATGAGAATTTACGTTATAACTCCTCCATTTATGCAGCTGGGAATATGAAATTTCGCACTATTTCCACCCATTATCAAAAGAATACAGTGAAAATGGTGAAGATTTGGTCGCTATAACCTATAGCCTCCATACAACTGATTGTTCAGATATGAGATTTTTTGTTATAAATTATCCATTTATGCAGCTAGAAACATTAATTTCGCCCTATTTTATTATCAATACCATTATCAATAGAAAGTTTATAGTAAAATGAACAAAGATCCGGTCGCTATAACCTATTTATTGCCTCCATACCACAGATCGTTCAGATACCAGTTTTTCGATATATCTCCTTTATGTTGGAAGTTAAACCCATTAAATTGTGTTACCGGTTTACATAACGATCACACAGCTGTGAAAATCACCTAGACTGGTGCTATATAAGGTATATCTTTCATACCTTTGATTGTTTAGATATAATTTTTTATATATGTATCTCCTCTATCTAAGTATGTATGCTGTGAATATATACATTTTTTCAAATGCAGTAATCTGTTAAAGTAATATTTTCAGATGTTCATGAAAGGTATGAAGCCTTCGGCATAGCCGAAGACAGCGCTGCTCTTACTTGTTTTAATTCAAGCCGCGGTTCCAATTATATCATTGGGAGGATGGTGTCTTGATTTGGTCGGTCCTCGGTGCAGTACACACTTCCAGTGTCGTTCGAGTGCTTCTGAAAATTCCGTTTTGTAAGCTGTTTATTAAAGTCTATAACAAGGACCCGCTGTTAGTTCTTTCACTATTTGGCCAGTTGAGTTTTCTAGCATTAATATTATGAAATTTTAAACATTCTTACCGGTTTTAAAAAAGGGGATACACCGCTTCAACTCCGAAGGACTTGTACCACAACTTAGATGGTACACTAACTTTAATAAATTTTATTTAATTTTTTTAAACCTCGTGACACTTTGAAGAAATATACTTGTACTTGACGGCTCCGAGGTTGCATAGGAAAAGAACGAATACTTAATTCGCAAGAGAGTTGACCCTAGGCCGAACTAGAGAGAGAATTTATCGATATATCATATGATCGAGGAGATGCTTGGAAAAGGAACCTTTAGATGAGGCTGTGTTTAATCAGCAATACAGGGTGCTCAAGTTTCTGGACGTAAAAATATTAAAGCGGAAGGGCAAAAGCGGATTCGGTTGCGTTAATAAATAAATAAAGCTACGTAGTGAATAAAAACAAAAAGGAAAGTAACATGTATGTACCCACGGTACAATTGTGCATATCAGAAGAAAGAGGGTTTAATGACCACTAATTTGTAAATAATCCGTTCAAAATTGTTTTAAATATACGGATTTAATTTTTCGAGACTTGACCTTTGACCCCTTATAGCACCTGTAATATAAGTTTGCACAAAAAAACTATATATACCATTTAAATAAGAGCAAAAGGCGGACTACGTCTATATTTTTAGTTCTTTCGTTATTTACATATAATAATAAAAAATAATTTTTTACCAAAGGTCCTATTTTGAACTTCTAAGGCCCAAAGGAATGTACCATGTATGTACCCACGGTACAATTGTGCATATCAGAAGAAAGAGGGTTGAATGACCACTAATTTGTAAAAAATGAGTTCAAAATTGTTTTAAATATACGGTTTTTAATTTTTCGAGACTTGACCTTTGACCCCTTATAGCACCTGTAATATAAGTTTGCACAAAAAAAGCAAAAGGCGGACTACGTCTATATTTTTAGTTCTTTAGTTTTTTACATATAATAATAAAAAATAATTTTTTACCAAAGGTCCTATTTTGAACTTCGAAGGCCCATATTCCGATTTCGGAGGCTAACTTCGAAAAACGGAGAAATTAACTTTTTACCTATGACTCGATCTCTTAAAAAATTGGTTTGGTCCAATAACCAGCCGAGTGCTGTACAGTGTAATAATTCCAGTATCTTCATTTATGTAAGTCATCGAGCTCACATCCGTAAGCCCGAAAAGTTAAAGTTGGGGGCTGCACGGCAGCCCCGAGTTGTCCTTTCTAAAATAAAAGACAATAATTAGTTTTGTACAAGTGTATTTACCATCTGCTCCCGCTGTCCAAAATGGAATGAATACAACATATTTCTTA
>NW_023458557.1:23287404-23303902 GCF_013731165.1 Rhagoletis pomonella | reverse complement strand
TACTGGAACTTGGTATGTGCAAGATATATATATATAACGCGACTGGTCTAAAGAAAAGTTGGGGCTATTGGAAGAGGGGACGTGGCACCTCCCATGGTAAATTACTCGAAAATGGTATAGAGATATATGAAATCAATCCCATGCTCTTAGAGAAAATTGGGGCTATTTGAAAAGGGGACGTGGCGCCTTTCAAACGCACTGAAACTATTGCGTATCTTTGTATGCATGTACAGTTTTGCTAAGTTATTTAAGACGGTAAATATGCCTTCTGACAACCACCAAACCGTAATATTAGAAGACAAATGCGTCACTAAAAATCATGAACGTGAACTCTTGGTGAAAATGTTGGACCAAAATTTTTGAATACAAAAAATTTGGGCGGGACGAAGTTCGCCGGGTCTGCTAGTCTATATATATAAAAATGAAATGTTTTTCTTATGACCGCGATGCCTGACCAAACGGCTGAACCGATTTCAATTCTGTTAAAAGTATTTTTTTGGACTTTCTGTGTGGAGGTTTTTCGCTTTAAAAAAAATTTGAACTTTTTTGTTGTTGTTGCCGAAAAATGAAGAATGCTGAGACGTTACGATTTCACAATTTCATAGAGTTTTCTGTACATTAAATGTCACTAAACTACTAAACGGCTGGACCGATTTGGTTCATATTTGGAACATATATCAGCACCTTGAAAATAAATATTTCTACCAAAAATTTGCTCGCTAGGTGGCGCTGGAGTCAGGATATTCCTAAAAATTGCATTTATTTGCCGATTTGGCTCATATTTTGAACATAAGTTAGCCAATTGAAAAGAAATATTTGGACAAAAGAATTACACGATAGGAGGCGCTGGGGTCGAGGTATTCTCAAAAATTATTTTACGCTAAGAGAAGGATAGATATCTACTATATATTTGTGGAAGTATGTATGTATGTATGTGCCCGGTTGCACCCTAACCGGACGGACAGAATCGAACGAAATTTGGACAGAGTATTGCCATGATACCTGCGCCTATAATAGGGTAAAAAAAATTGGGATTCGACAAGGGGGCGTGGCACCTCCCATAGGCGTGATATTTTTAATCAGCCATAACTTCGAAACTATAAGTCACATGAACTTGAAATTTGGTATACAGTCATATATATGGTAGGTGCTTATAGTATGGTATAAATAAATGAGTTTGTAGAAGTGGGCTTGACACAACCAATAGGCGTGGAATATTTTATCAGCTATAATCCGAAACTATAAGTCATATGAACTTGAAATTTGTTATTCAGTCATACATATGGTAGGTGCTTATAGTAGGGTATATATGAATGAGGTTGTAAAAGTGGGCGTGGCACATCCCATAGGAATATTTTATCAGCTATAACTCCGGAACTATAAGCCACATGAACTTGAAATTTGGTATGCAGACATGACTATGGTAGGTGCTTACATTAAAGTATATCTAAAGGGGTTTGTAAAAGGGGGCATGGCACATCCCATAGGCGTAGAAATTTTTATCAGCTATAATTTCACAACCATCAGTCACATGAAATTAAAATTAGGTAGGCAGACAAATATGCGGTAGGTGCTTACCGTAAGCTATATATACATGAGTTTGTAAAAAGGGGCGTGGCACATCCCGTAGGCGTGGACCCTTTTATCAACTAGAACTTGGGAACCATAAGTCCCAAGAACCTGAAATTTGGTGTGCAGGCATATCTACGGTAGCCGCTTTAAGCAAGGCATATATAACTGAATGGAACATCCCATAGGCGTGGAAAATTCGGAATCATATGTCACGTGAAATTGAAATTTGGTATGCAGACGTATCTATAGTAGGTGCTTATAGTAGGCTATATATAAGTGAGTTTGTAAAAGGGGGAGCGGCACGTCCCATGGACCTGGAATGTTTTATCAGCTATAACTCCGGAGCTATAAGTCGCTTGAACTTGAAATTTCGTACGCAGCCATTTTAATAGTAGGTACTTATATTCGGGTATATATAAAAGAGTTTGGAAAAGAGTGCATGGCACATCCAATAGGCATGGAATTTTTTATCAGCTATAACTTCGGAACTATGAGTCGCATGAACTTGAAATTTAGTGTGCAGATATATCAATGGTAGGTGCTTATATATAAATGGGTTTGTAAAAGGGGGCCTGGCACATCCCATAGGCGTGGAAAATTTTATCAGCTATAATTTCAAAACCATAAGTCAAATGAAATTTAAATTTGGTACGCAAACGTATCTATGGTATGTGCTTATAGTAGGGTATCTTAATATATTGTGGTGAATACTGCGGCAACACAAAGCGAACAACGAGAAATAGGCAGAATGTTCGAGGAATGGCGTAGACGGTTCCACAAAGAGAAACGTCAAGTTGGATGAACACTGCGAACAGCGAGAGAAAGAGAATGAGCGATGAACTTCAGAACGTTCGAGAGTGGCCATGAGTGCGAGCGTAGGAGGTATATAAGAGCCACGACACAGCGGAGTTGGAGAGTTACAAGTCAGTAAGCTACAAGTAAAGTGAGTTGCGAATAAGCAAGCTATAAGTTTAATTGTGTTAACAAGTTTTGTAAAGCGTTGTAATTGCTTTAACGAGTATTGTTAAGTGTTTTTACGGTAATAGCTAGTATTGTAAATTGTTTGTTGTACAATAAAGTTAACTGTACTACAATTTGGGCATCGTGAGCATTTATTTAACAATCCAGCGATACGAGCCGGAAGATATTTGGGAAATCCCTCAAGGTTTCGAGGATAATCGTAACAATATCACTATCCCGTGTCACTGTGTTCGTTTACGCTAATCTCCGATACCGCTTAACTGATTTCAATGAAATTTTGTGGGTGTGTATTGTTGGTTCCAACTTAAAAGATAGAATAGTTGTGATCCCGAGAAAAAATATTTTGTTTTCATCGAAATTTTTTCTATGCTTCTCGCATCGTGCTTATCTAATAAACATATAAAAATCGAACTCTTCCTAAACGGCTCGACCTTTATGAAATTTTTTGTGTTATATATGGTAGGTATGAGAATCGGATGTAAAGTATATTTCATACCGCTAGGTGCAGGGGGCGTAGCACCTCCCATACAAACCGAATTTTTCATATTGCACATCTCTGGAAGTGTTCATGGTAGACTACTCGAATATGGTATGGAGATATATGAAAGCATTTGCATATTCATGGATAAAAATTGTGGTTATTGGAAAAAATTACGTGGCACCTCCCATATAACCGAATTTTTCATACTGCATATCCCGGAAAATGTTCATGGAAGAGGTCTCGAACTTGGTATGGAGATATATGAAAGCAATCGCATACTCATGGAGATAAATTGTGGTTATCGGAAAAGGAGGCATGGCACTTCCCATTCACATCGAATTTTCATACTGCATATCTCTGAATGTGTTCATGGAAGAGTACTGGAACTTGGTATGTACATGATATATAAAACGCGACTGGTCATGAAGAAAAGTTGGGGCTATTGGAAAAAGGGACGTAGCACCTCCCATGGTAAATTACTCGAAAATGTTATAGAGATATATGAAATCAATCCCATGCTCTTAAAGAAAATTGGGGTTATTTGAAAAGGGGACGTGGCGCCTTTCAAACGCACTGAAACTATTACGTATCTTTGTATGCATGTACAGTTTTGCTAAGTTATTTAAGACGGCAAATATGCCTTCTGACAACCACCAAATCGTAATATTAGTAGGCAAATGCGTCACTAAAAATCATGAACGTGAACTCTTGGTGAAAATGTTGGACCAAAATGTTTCAATACACGGTTAAAAAATTTCGGTTTTAATTTTAAACTTTTTGGACTACATATATGACCAAACTACATAAATTCAGTTTCAAATACAAACCTTCTAAATTAAAAAAAAGATTGCACATATGTTGGGTTTAGAATTTAAATAGTTCGGTTTAAATTTTAAACCCAAACATTTTCATAATTAAGAATAAAAAATAAAAATAAAATTTCATGCTCCGTCTGATGGGGATGGAACCCGGACAGCCTTAGTAGCAACCAATTGTATCAAGCAGCTTTGCACATTCAGCTACAGCCACGCATGTAGATGTGCTTTCATATGTTGAGTTTGAATCAACACCACATTTCGCTGTGTGCAAACATTTTCTATTTCGGTTTAGATTTTAAACAAAATTTTCTATATATGAAACCTAGAAACTAGAATTAAAACATTTTGGTTTGATTTTTAAACCACGAACTTTTTGGACTAAAATTTACACCACAATATATTAAAAATTTCTTAAAACTATTGACTGGTTAAAAAGTAGACTATAAAAGATTAAAAAAGGCAGTAGTCCCAGCGCGGTTTAAAAATTAAACCCAAATTTTTTACCGTGTACAAAAAATTTATTTTGGGCGGGACGAAGTTCGCCGGGTCTGCTAGTACTAGTATAATAAAAAATACATAAATTTTTTGTTTTGGAATAAATCCCGTGTATTTTGCACGTTTTTTTCGAAGAACACTACTTTTGACCAATTTTTTTAAAGTCAAGGAATAATTGTGGCTCAGTGGCCACAATTGAAAGAGATTTGCTTTAGCTTTCAAAACCATTTTGTTTCGTATCAAAATGCTGCTTCTGTCGAAAGCGCACCGATAAATTCGCGTGCAGTGTTCAAAAAGCACACTGTGCGGCTTGTCAAAGGACAAGAGATGTATTTTAAAATGCTGTGCATATTTTTCAGATATGAGTTCAGCGACAAAATCTAAAAGAAATGGCCAATTTCATATAGGAAAGATATTTCAATTATCACGAAATTGTTCCGGAAGTAGAATCACAATACCAAGATTGTAATTGAAATTCTTAACCAAACTCGGATTTCTCGTCCGACTCGGATTTGGGAGGGGAAATTTCCCCTATTTCCCCCCGCCCCCCGTAGATCCGGCCCTGGTTAGGCATGTACCTATATGAATTGTGGCGTGGGTTGCTATGTACATATGTAGTTGTACCGTGGCTTGCCGTTATGCAAAATTGGCTTGGTTTTGTACATTATATAAGGGCGGCTTGCCGTTATGTAGATAGTGGTGGTCGTGGGATGCCGTTACTTATGCCCTTGTATATGTACAGTTGGTGTAAAATTAATTTATACATACAATTAAACCGCTATTCTCGTTACGTTTGCTGCCTAGGCGCTGGCGTGCCTGTACCTAAAAATAAGCTGCTTTTCTGGAACCACGACCACAAACCAAGGGACTTAGGTGTTACACCGTCCCGTTAAAGCCACAACCACTAATTGTCTCGTCTATCCTTACTGCGTTTTCATCCTGGTCCGGACACCACGGCACTTTGGCACGGTCGCCATGTTTCGCTTTATATCGTACCGCGCACTCGCAACACACAAAAAACGCTTACCACTCGCACTTAGGTGACGCAGCTACGCCACAAGAGTTTTGTTTATAGCTCCTTTCCGTACGCCGGACAATATATGTATATACAGGAGCGATTGGGGTGCTCCGCTATCGCCTAAACTTTTTATATTTACCGCTTGGTTAGGCTGCTGCTGGAATTCTACCCAAATTAGCTCAAATTCCGGACAGCTGTAGTAGGCAGGGTTCAGAAATAACACTGATTAATGTTTTTAGTTAATATCACTCGCGACCACTACTTCCGAGTTCAATAAAAGACTTTACTTTCAAGTTGAATTAGTTTTTTTTGTTTTTGCTGCTGGGCGCGTACCGCTTAGTTCAGTAGTCCGAGTTCGAATGAATATACACACATTTTTTGCCAAACTGACGCCTTAGCTCAAATGGAAAAATAACAGTGTTATCCATAGTTTTGAAATATATTTCATGAAAGCAAAAATTAAAAATAGTGGCATTACCTTCTTTTTTAACACTGACCATTGTAAAGGACCCTGAATGACGGCAAAGCTCAAAGCTCTACATATTTGTTGATGTGATTTTTGAAATGAACGATAAAAAATTAGCCGCTATATGTACATATTTTAAAATTTGTAGAATCAGTGGTTAAAATTTTATATTGAAAGGATTAAGAAAGCTTTAGTTTAAAAATGTGATACTAAATGCCTTTCACCACAAACGGCGCAAATTTTCTGAGTTATCAGGCCTCTAGCAGTACACGATTAAATAAATCTTCAACTAAACGCTGAAGTATATTTACGAATATCACGTTTTATTATATGCTTGAATTTAATTTCTCAATTTTAGTAAGCATTTCTTTACTGCATTTACCTGAGTTTCGGGGATACTACTAGTTTTAATACATTTTCGGTTTAATCTGTATATATATAAATGAAATGTTTTTCGTATGACCGACCAAACGGCTGAACCGATTTCAATTCTGTAAAAAGTACTTTCTTGGACCTTCTGTGTGGAAGGTTTTCCGATTTAAAAAAATTTTAAACTTTTTGTTGTTGTTGCCGAAGAATGCAGAATGCTGAGACGTCACGATTTCACAATTTCATAGAGTTTTCCGTATATTGAATGTCACTAAACTACTAAACGGCTAGTCCGATTCGGTTCATATTTGGAACATGAGTCAGCAACTAGAAAAGAAATATTCTGACCAAAAATGCACTCGCCAGGTGGCGCTAGGGTCGGAATATTCCTAAAAACTGCATTTTCTTGCCGATCTGGCTCATATTTAGAATTCAATTCAGCCTATTGAAAATAAATATTGAGACTAAAAATGTACACGATAGGTGGCATTGTGGACGATATATTCCTAAAATTATTATATACTGGGATAATGATAGAAATCTACTATATATTTGTAGAAGTATGTATGTATGTACATATGTATGTATGTGCCAGGTTGCAGCCTAAACGGATGGACAGAATCGAATGAAATTTTGGCAGAGTATTGCTATCACACCTGGGCATATAATAGGAAGAAAAAATTGGGATTCGACAAGGGGGCGTGGCACCTCCCATAGGCGTGAAATTTTTTATCAGCTATAACTTCGGAACCATAAGTCACCTGAACTTGAAATTTGGTGCGCAGACGTATCTATAGTAGGTGCTTATAGTAAGGTATATATAAATGGCTTTGTAAAAGGGGGCGTGGCACATCACATAGGCCGGAAATTTTATCAGCTATAGCTTCAAAACCTTAAGTAGAATGAAATTGAAATTTGGTATGACATATCTATGGTAGGTGCTTATAGTAGGCTATATATACATGAGTTTATAAAAAGGGGCGTGGGACATCCCATATTCATGGAAATTTTATCAGCTATAAATTCAAAGCCATAAGTCACATGAAATTGAAATTTGGTACGCAGACGTACCTATGGCAGATGCTTATGGTAAGGTATATATAAATCAGTTTGCTCATCCCATAGGGGTGGAAATTTTTATCAGCTATAACTTCAAAACCATAAGGCCCATGAAATTGAAATTTTCTATGCAGACATATCTACGGTAGGTGCTTATATACATATATACATGAGTTCGTAAAAGGGGGCATGGCTCATCCCATATTCAGAGAAATTTTATCAGATATAACTTCAAAACCATAAGTCACATGAAATTGAAATTTGTTATGCAGACATCTCTACGGTAGGTGCTTATAGTAGGATATATATATATATGAGTTTGTAAAAAGGGGCGTGGCACATCCCACAGGCGCGGACCTTTTCATCAGCTACGAATTCGGAAACATAAGTCCCAAAAACTTGAAATGTGGTATGCGAGCATATCTACGGTAGGCGCTTATAGTAAGGAATATATATATATAAATGAGTTTATAAAAAGGGGCGCGGCACGTGCCATAGGCGTGGAGTATTTTACCATCTATAACTTCGGAACCATAAGTCACATCAACTTAAAATTTGGGGTGCAGACATATCTACAGGAGGGGCTTATAGTAAGGTATATACAAATGGTTTTATAAAAGGCGGCGTGGCACATCCCATAGTCATGGAAATTTTTATCAGCTGTAACTTCAGCGCCATATGTCACATGAAATTGAAATTTAGTATGCAGACGTATCTACGGTAGGTGCTTAGAGTGAGGTATATATAAATGAATTTTTGAAAGGGGCGTGGCACAGGCATGAAATATGATGAAATTTGGTATGAATACATATCCATAGTAGGTGCATATAGTAAAGTTTGTACACTTGAGTCTGTAAAAGGCAACGTGGAGCATAGGTAATGGAATTTCTAATCAGTCATAAATTGGGAACCATAATTCACATGAACTTGAAATTTGGTATGCAGATATATTTATGGGAGTTATTTAAAGTAAATTATATATAAATGAGTTTGTAAAAGGGGGATACATATGTATTCATCAATTATATCACTTGGATATTTAAAACTGTGTCTTACAGTCTTTAGACTATTTCGGAACGGAAAGATAAAATCTTTTTTTTCTATCCCGCGATGCTGTTAAACGAAAAATGTTCATTCATAATGAATAAATCTCCTTCCGAAATAAGCATTCTACCGGAAAAGTGGCGCTATTGTAAAACAGCTAAGCGAATAGGCAGATAAACGGAATGTATAGTTTGTCTCCTTTAATTTATGCTGAATCGAATATTTGTACTACTGTTTTATATTTTGATTTGTTTACCCGAACAACGTCGGGTGCTCTGCTAGTCTTCTATATATATAAAAATGAAATGTTTTTCGTATGACCGCGATGCCTGACCAAACGCCTGAACCGATTTCAATTCTGTAAAAAGTACTATTTTGGACCTTCTGTGGGGAAGGTTTTTCGATTTAGCAGTTGTTGCCCAAAAATGAAGAATGCTGAGATGTCACGATTTCACAATTTCATACAGTTTTCTGTACATTGAATGTCACTAAACTACTACACGGCTAGACCGATTTGGTTCATATTTGGAACATATATCAGAAATATTTCTACAAATAATTTGCTCGCTAGGCGGCGCTGGGGTCAGAATATTCCCAAAAATTACCTTTACTTGCTAATTTGGCTCATATTCAGAAAACAATTTAGCCAATTGAAAAGAAATATTTGGACTTGAAACTTACACGATAGGTGGCCCTGTGACATCCCAAAAAATTATTTTACGCAAAGAGAAGGATATATCTACTATATATTTGTGGAAGTATGTATGTATGTAAGTTTGTGCCAGGTTGCAGCCTAAACGGACGGACAGAATCGAACAAACTTTTGACAGAGTATTGCCATGACACCTGGGCCTATAATAGGGTAAAAAATTGGGAATCGACAAGGGGGCGTGGCACCTCCCATAGGCGGGAAACTTTTAATCAGCCATAACTTCGGAACTATAAGTCACATGAACTTGAAATTTGGTATGCAGTCATATATATGGTAGGTGCTTACAGTAGAGTATATACAAATGACTTTGTAAAAGTAGGCGTGGCGCATCCTATAGGCGTGAAATTTGTTACCAATCATAACTTCGGAACCATAAGTCACATGAACTTGAAATTTGGTATACAGTCATATATATGGTAGGTGCTTATAGTATGGTATAAAGAAATGAGTTTGTAGAAGTGGGCGTGGCACATCCAATAGGCGTGGAATATTTTATCAGCTATAACTCCGGACTATAAGCCACATGAACTCTGAATTTGGTATACAGACATAACTATGGTAGGTGCTTACAGTAAGGTATATATAAATGAGTTTGCAAAAGGAGGCGTGGCACATCCCATAGGCGTGGAAAATTCGGAATCATATGTCACGTGAAATTGAAATTTGGTACGCAGACTTATCTGTAGCAGGTGCTTATAGTAGGCTATATATAAGTGAGTATGTAAAAGGGGGAGCGGCACGTCCCATGGACCTGGAATGTTTTATCAGCTATAACTGCGGAACTATAAGTCGCTTGAACTTGAAATTTCGTACGCAGCCATTTTAATGGTAGGTACTTATATTAGGGTATATGTAAATGAGTTTGGAAAAGGGGGCATGGCACATCCAATAGGCATGGAATTTTATATCAGCTGTAACGTCGGAACTCTAAGTCCCACCAACTTGAAATTCGGTATGCAGATATATCAATGGTAGGTGCTTATATATAAATGGGTTTGTAAAAGGGGGCGTGGCACATCCCATAGGCGTGGAAAATTTTATCAGCTATAATTTCAAAACCATAAGTCAAAGGAAATTGAAATTTGGTACGCAAACGTATCTATGGTAGGTGCTTATATTAGAGTATCTTAATATTTAAAAATCCCGTGTCACTGTGTTCGTTTACGCTAATCTCCGAAACCGCTTAACCGATTTCAATGAAATTTTGTGGGTGTGTATTGTTGGTTCCAACTTAAAAGATAGAATAGTTGTGAATCCGAGAAAAAATCATGCATCATTCTTATCTAATATATAAAAATCGAACTCTTCCTACACGGCTCGACCGATCTTTATGAAATTTTTGTGTTATATATGGTAGGTATGGGAATCGGATGTAAAGCATATTTCATACCGCTAGGTGCAAGGGGCGTGGCATCTCCCAAACAAACCGAATTTTTCATAGTGCATATCCCATACACATCGAATTTTTCATACTGCATATCTCTGGATGTGTTCATGGAAGAGTACTGGAACTTGGTATGTGCAAGATATATATATATAACGCGACTGGTGATGAAGAAAAGTTTGGGCTATTGGAAAAGGGGACGTGGCACCTCCCATGGTAGATTACTCGAAAATGGTATAGAGATATATGAAATCAATCCCATGCTCTTAGAGGAAATTGGGGCTATTTGAAAAGGGGACGTGGCGCCTTTCAAACGCACTGAAACTATTGCGTATCTTTGTATGCATGTACAGTTTTGCTAAGTTATTTAAGACGGTAAATATGCCTTCTGACAACCACCAAACCATAATATTAGGAGACAAATGCGTCACTGAAAAGCATGAACGTGAGCTCTTGGTGAAAATGTTGGACCAAAATGTTTGAATACAAAAAATTTATTTTGGGCGGGACGAAGTTCGCCGGGTTTGCTAGTTTCTTATAAAATTTACCTTTAAGTTTTTGCATCTTAAGCATACATCGAAAATTTGTTTTAGAGAATCAATGTGAAATAATTGCAGAAACGATTAACTGATTTACTGAGCAACCGAGACTTCTGCTTTTTAAATAATTTTTGCAAAACAAATCGACAAGTACATATAGTTCCCCGCATGCCAGAAACATAAATATGTAAAAATTAAAATTTTGGGAAATCAAGTTTGAAGTTTGTTTACGAGACTTAACTCTGCATTTATGTAATTAACATTGTGAAATATGTGCTTTCCATGTACGCATGGTATTCTGGCTTTTGGTATAACATAGATCAGGGCTTCCCAAACTTTTTTCACCGCGGCACCCTTTTTGTGCAAAAAAAAATTCCCGGCACACCTACTCTTAAAATGGTTTGACTGTTTACGAAAATAAGAAAACAATGAAAATTTTATGCTCATTAAGCTTTAATGTGAGGAATGAAATTGTTTTGATGATTTTCTTTAAGTTTATTGAAAGCTTTATCATTTTTATACTTAAATAATTTGACGCTGAAAGCTTGCTTCTGTATTTGTTTTTTATGTAAGCATTTGTCAAAATGCAGACTAACATATGTAGATATTCTTGCAATGGACGAAAGTTGGAGATGTTTGCGCTTTCAATACATGCTTTAAAAAAAAATAATTTTTTTTCGCAAGCCTCTCATTTTTTCCAATTGTACCCCTCTCTTGCCTTGAAGAGGTGTGGTGGTTTCATTGAGTTTTTGAATATGTCAGAAAGTTATCCCCATCAGCCAAACGACATCAGTTAAAATTTGAACCAAAGGCTGCCTTGTAAATGTGGCTATCAGTGCATATTTTTTCTCAAACAATCTGGCTAAAATCTTTCCCCTTTAAAGCCACCGCAAAAGGTGAAAGTGATCCGTACACATGCCTTCAGCGGCAATTTAAAAAAGGCTTGAAGCGGGTGACTCTTAGCATAATTATTTATCTTTGCAGCGTCATCCAATACGGGTTTTAAACCTTGTGGTGGCATCTTTGTAGTCGCCAGGCAATGCTGATGGATCATACAGTGGCTGCTTGTGGCGTTTTTTGCCACTTGCTGCATACTAGACACCGCTCCTTTCGTTTTTCTAACCATTGCAGCTGCTCCATCACTGCAAATATCAACACACTTGCCCCATTTCGAATCATTTTTCTTTACAAATTTGTCGATAGCTTTAAAAATTTCATGGCCAGTGGTGTAAGTCTCAAGTACTCCGCTCATCAAAAGTTCTTCTTCGATTTGTATTGAGAATGGGTACCTCACAAACACAAGAACAACAGCAAGTCTCACTACGTCGGTACTTTCGTCAAAGCTGCAAACTACTAAGCAGAGGGCGATGAGAAAGCAAAATTTTTTGTAGGAACGAAATCGCCATAAAAAATTCAAAGTTTTCAATATTTTTATAAATTCGTTCTCAACTGCCTCTGAAATTGTGTTGATACGCTCATTCACAGTGTGATTATAAAGTTCCAAAAAATAGGTAACATGTTCACGCGTGCGAAGCTGCTGCGCTAGTTACGAAAACAGTCCAGCCAGCAAAAAATCCGAAAATTAATCGGACAACGGAAAGAAAAGTGGATGAAATGGGGATTTTTGTCCTTTTATCGATTCCATTTTCGGGCACCTTGCAATTCGTTTCCCCCCACTAAAGTGTGCGACAGAAAACTAGGTCTAGAAAAGTACCGAAAATGGTTGCGAAAAGGATACGTTTTCGGCTTTTGTTCTGAAATTTTTCTGACAAAATTTTTCGTTGATAAAACGTACTGGTGAGCTACGCTTAATAGCAAAATACACTAGACGAGCACATGCCAGGGGTGCCGCTAGCGGCTAGAGTATAATAGTGGTGCAGGCACATTTTTTTTTAATTTTATTAAAATTTTGTAATTAAACAGTAGAGTCAATTTTTAGTATATGGCAACAGTTTTACTATCTTGTGTCTACTGTTCGACAAGCTGCTTGTCAAACATAATCCAGACCTAATTTCTCCATTTCGCCATACACCATGCAAACATGACTCGTTCAAGCAATGAATTTTAGTATTCTTCCCCTTCGCAATGAAAAAAATTTTAGTTTTCTACCATTTTTCTCTCCTACGTTCTCACCCGGTGAAAATTTCGTTGCAAATGAGGCGATTTTACCATACACAACGCAAGCGGTTTGATCAACCGTCAAATCTTCACTTGCGATAGACGTTCACTCGAGAGGTTTATACATTCATGTACTAAACAATCCACGCTCAAAAACTTTTCAATAAACTCAATTATATTTTCTGCATAATAATTTTATAAAACCATTTTATCTTATTACATTAAACGAGCAATTCTTGTATATATATATATATCCATAGAGTTCTCGGAAACGGCTCTAACGATTTTGATGAAATTTTGTACACCGATAATATTTTAGATTTTAAGGTTATCTGAATAGGCATTATCGCCGAGAAGACTCGTATAAGGTTTCCACCTATTCGAAATTAGTTACAAATTAATTAAAACATCATAATATCGGTATCAAATGGAAGGTATTTGAAAGATTCCTGATTCAAAAATATTTTTAATAGGGTTGCCACCCATTTTGAATCGCATATTTATTTAATTTTTTGTTTAGAAAAAAAGGCAAAATATTACTATTCATGGGTACCAAGAGAAGGTTCTTAAACAATGCTTTGCCTATATACAAAATGTTATCTCTTAGGACAATAGTGTAAGGTTGCCACTTCTTTTCGACTCTACACAATTTATTTAAAACATCGCAATATGGATATCCAAGTAAAAGGTATTGTTAAGAGCTTTGGTCAGAAAATATTTTCCATCAGGGTTGCCACGTTTCTATGTAATACAAATTTTTATTTTGTTAATTTTAATCAAAACTTTTTTATGTATACACAGTACATATACGCTCAAGATATGTACCTTTCATTTCAACGTATTTCGGAATAGGGTTGCCACCTAAATTTTGGAGTAAAAAATTTACTTAATAGATATCGAAGTCCTACTTTTTTTTGTTTATTTCCAAAATATTTTTTTAAAGCTATCCAAATCTTGAAAACTTTAAAAAGTGTATGCACTCCGGGCATAGCTCGGTCAACCTGGTACTGTAATAATAAAATGCAATATACTACATATTTTCGTAAGCGTAATTTCACGATTTTTAGTTATAAGTTATATATTTTAAAATAAAATACATATTTTGATTGGTGTTATAATTTTTCGGATATCTCCTTTGGTTTCCGAGATGCTGAGTAAGGAGTATATCATTTTAGTAAAAATTTTTATTACATTTTGTCGTACAAGGTCGCTGCAAAATTGTAGAAAAATGTAGCAGAGCACAAAATTTTGCTCAAGAAAATCCGTAACTCAAAATAATTAACATAAAAATAAAATAATTTAAAAATTTCGTGAACTAGACACAGTCTCAGATATTTTGGAGAAAAGTTATCGTCGTTGCATTCCAAACTTCAATTGCGATTTTCAAAAACCTACCGAAAGTACCATAAGACAATCTTTTTCCAGACGACGGTATTTATATACTTATGATAAATTGTTTCAAAACTGCGAAAATAAAAGTTAACAGGAAAAGAAGAATCCTCTTAGAGGGTTCGTGTAGTTTGTTGTACTAAGGCCACAAATGCATGTGTTTTTATATTAGTAATTGCTACAAATTTTAAAACTCCAAGAATACCAGTTCCGTATTGCCCATTAAAAACAGCAGATACTCCCATCCCGAAATACAGTCATTTATATTTTATTCCTAACCATGTAGCAACGCCGCTTGTAATATGTACAAGTTATGAAACTTCAAAAATGCCTGTATCCGTCAAAAGAATTTTAAGTGAAACTACCTTCTATTTTTAACCGACTTCCAAAAAAGGAGGAGGTTATCAGTTCGTCGGAATATTTTTTTTGTTTTTTGTTTTATATGTATGTTACCGCATAACTTTGGACCACGTCAACCGATTAATCGATAATTCTTTTTGCATCGGAAAGGTAGTGTCTCAGAGGTGGTCCCATACTAATCTGGTTAAGATCCGATCAGCGGATCATGAGATATATATATATATATTTTTTTTTTATATGAGATTTGAAGTCGGTTTTTTTTTGCTAAAAATCGCATTTTTACATATTCGTAATTTAAATTGTTTTAATAAAAAAATCAATTGGTGGTAGTTCATGATTGTGTGTGGATTAATATCACAACACTGAGGATTAGGCAATAACCTTTTTCATCTATCAAAAAAACAACACTTACGGGGCAATGTTTATTGTAAGAACAACATTTTTTTTCTATGAATTGACATACTTTAAGCATTGTTGACGCTATTTCCATTTGAATGAGGAAATAGCGTCAATGACTTTATTTCCAAATGTTTGTTGACTTTATTTCGATTTTGAAAAGGTAATATTGTCAATTGACTTTATTTCACAACTGGGTGGGAAATAAAGTCCATTGACCTTATTTCCATTGACCTTATTACCTGTCACCATTTCGAAACTTTAATTTAGTATAGGGTTGCCAGATTTTTTAGGCGTGAAATTAGTACGTTAGACTTTTTCATGCTAAAAAATCAGTACTTTTCAGGACATTGTTGTTCAAAGCAAAATTATGAATGTAAGTTACAGATAATACTTTAAAACGCCAGAATACTTGTTTTCAACAATATTTTGCTATATAAATAAAATATAGTTCCTAAAAAATAAAAGTGTTATTCATTTTATAATGAGTTTACACATCATTGTACACTGAATCCAATAAATTATTTTTTATTTATGACACATTTGAATAGCAATAATGAGATAATTTCCATCTTCAGTGTTCAAATAGTTAAAGAATTCTATACATTTCATTTTTTAATATTTTTATTGAGCATTGTACCACGATTGTTTATTAGGAAAAATTGAAAAAGCAACAAAGTCTAAGCGGAAGAAGTTATAGCACTATTTCGGAGATCACCACATCTCCTCATCAGACTTCTTTTTTTTCTAGACTTCAGCAGGGATCGAACCTGCGAGTTCGATGTTCAAAGTCAGAAGGGTTAACCACTGAGCTGTGTACATCCCGTAAACTCTTGTTGCTAATTCATTTTCCTTATTCAACCAACTACTATCAAGTGCAGCTGATAGTGCTATAACTTCTACCAGAGAACGTTTATAAATGAGAAGGCGCATTTTCTGTGTGAACTAATTGCTGCCAGAAATTTTGGGGTGCAGTCGGCCAAATATACCACTCGTCGACAAAGTGCACCGCTCGACCGACGGTGTCGGCAGAGAAGTGTCGGCTGCCACCATACCAAAAATTTTTCCGTGCCACCACACTTCGAGCAAATTTACTGTAGTTCAAAGCAAAATGAAAAAATAAGAACGAAAAAGGAAAGAGGAACAGAAGTATAATAAGCACTAGGCAGAGGGGATGCTTGCGGAGGCAGGCGCGTGCTTGTGTCGGATCAAAACAAACTCTAAAATAAAAATGGTAGTCAGAACAAGTGTACAAAAGAAGCGGGGAAACGGGGAAAGGAGCGGGCTTTTGTACATT
>NW_023458557.1:23283376-23287304 GCF_013731165.1 Rhagoletis pomonella | reverse complement strand
CAAAGCAAAATGAAAAAATAAGAACGAAAAAGGAAAGAGGAACAGAAGTATAATAAGCACTAGGCAGAGGGGATGCTTGCGGAGGCAGGCGCGTGCTTGTGTCGGATCAAAACAAACTCTAAAATAAAAATGGTAGTCAGAACGACAAGTGTACAAAAGAAGCGGGGAAACGGGGAAAGGAGCGGGCTTTTGTACATTTGCTTGCTTGCCGAAAATATGAATACATGTTTGCGTGAAATCGATTTGGTGATTGCAAATTGAATTTTGCAAACATGTATGCATTTTTCTATTTCAGCTAAACTTATAAGATTTTCTGAGGCAATATTTTGTCTTTTTTCGAGAATCGTCTAGTCATATAAAATCGACTTTTTTATAAAAAGTTACATACCTACTATTTTATTATAATTTAATTAAATATAAATATAATCGAAATATTGAGCAATTTTTACTTAATACTGCCAATTTTTAATTCTTTTTTTAATTTTTCCTTTTTTATATGGAAAACAATTATAATGATAAGAAACTTAAGGTTTGAGCAATAAAGCAAATAATGAACCGGAATTATTTGATGCAAAAACCTTCCGATTAATTGATGCCCAATACCATTTGCTTATTTTACATATTACATAGATTGTTAATTTTTTAGGTAGGTACATGTATTAAAATTATTTTTTGACAAATTTTAGTACTTTTTTGGAATATTTATCCTAAAAAAAAAAAAGATATTTAGCAAAAACAAAATTCGAAAGCATTAAAAAAATTATATACATGCAACTGCATAAATGAATTGAAACTGAAAGTATTTGCAAAGAAGTTTTTCGCAAATACATATATGTGGCTATGAAATATTTTTCCATAACTACAATTTCATAGAATCATATTATGCTGCCCGACCTCTTATGGGAATTTTTATGCATACATTTTATAAATAAAAGTCAATTTATAAAATAAACCCCAAAGGTCAACATAAAATTAAAAAAGGAAAATTTAATTACATTAAAAAAAATAAAAACAAAAAAAAAAATTTCTCCAACTGGGATTTGATCCCCAGCAAAAATGCAACACGCGGAAATGATCTCGCGCCTCTAGCGCATCCGCCACACAACACATTGAAATCCTAGCGCTTAAGCAGTATTTTACGATGTCGTTCAATTTCATGCGCAAGCTTGCGACGCTCGAATTTCGTGTAATTGTGTGTGCAGAAAACCACCATCGTTTTGCCAAATTTTATTAGTTGATGAATACATATTTTGATGTTTAATCAAGAAATTGAATATTATCTATCAACATAAGAAATATTAAATTAAATGCTTATGATCATATTGTGGCGAATACTGCGGCAACACAAAGCGAACAACGAGAAATAGGCAGAATGTTCGAGGAATGACGTAGAATGTTCCACAAAGAGAAACGTCAAGTTGGATGAACACTGCGAACAGCGAGAAAAAGAGAATGAGCGATAAACTTCAGAACGTTCTAGAGTTGCCATAAGTGTGAGCGCAGGTATATAAGAGCCACGACACAGCGGAGTTGAGTTAGTTACGAAGTTACAAGTCAGCAAGCTACAAGTAAAGTTAGCGGAGAATCGAGTTGCGAATAAGCAAGCTATAAGTTTAATTGTGTTAACAAGTAGTAAAGCGTTGTTATTGCTTTAACAAGTATTGTAAAGTGTTTTTACTGTATTAGCAAGTATTGTAAATTGTTTGTTGTACAATAAAGTTAATTGTACTACAATTCGGTCATCGTTAGCCTTTATTTAACAATCCAGCGATACGAGCCCGAGTATATTTGGGAAATCCCTCAAGGTTTCGAGGATAATCGTAACAATATGTTTAAATTAATATTTACTTGCGAACGATACATAGATATAAATGTGCATGTGTACAGGTAAACAAACTATGCACATACATTAATACATATATGTATGTACATAAGCATACACGTACATAATTGATTAGTGTTCATGCAAACAAAAATGCAATCGCTTCTAATCACTCTAATCAATCTATGAACATCAAAAACCAAATATGTACTTATGTTTGTACATACATACAAATACTACAAATGAAAACATACAGACACTGCGCTCACTATTCCCCGAACTCCCGCTTCTCACGAGCAAGACATTCATTCATAAACGTAGAAACTGCCATTCACAAATTCGTGCGCTCCTTGCACACTTACCCCGCTACAAACATGAGCCGTCCACAAGTTGATTTTCGTCGCGGCGATGACAAAATCTAAAAATCTAAAATTTTATCAACCACCGCGCCGATTGGAAAAGTGGCAACAGCGGTCAAAATCCCCCTTCCCTTTGCACACTTCTGGGATCTAAATAAAATATTTTTTCCACTTGTTACCGAAATCATGCATTTGCGCCGACAAGTGCGCAAAATCACTTCGCTTTCGTTCCCCCTTCTTGTCCACGAGTTCTTCTTCTTCTTCTTCTTCAATAACTTCGATGGCGATTGAAATGCAAAAAATTCATTTCAACCACCAAATTATTCTTTATTTTATTTTAGAAATAAATTCATAAAAAACAACCGCCTCGGGTAGGATATGAACCCTGACAACAACGGCAGCAAACCGTTTATCGCCATGCATCAACCAACCATGCCACAGCACTTATTAAAATTCATGCATCTTACTGGCTACATGTACTATCGATTTTGCAAGTACGAATATCCAAAATTTTTTAATTTTCGTTGACATATCTACATTTACGTACCAAAGAATATATGTGCGTAAATGCTTTTTCGCTCGTATGCATAAAGAAAAATGCCATCAGATACCTATCAAAAGATATCAAAAATTTTTCCAAAATTAAAAAGAAGTCGATTTTATTAACATTTCTTTATTATATTAATATGTATATGTATTTAACAATAACAACTGAATTTGGCTTAATATTAAATTATATTAAAATATCAAATAAAATTATAAAAGAAATAAATAAATAATAAATGTAAATATATACATACATAATGTTTAAATAAATTATAATAAAATAGTTTTTATAAAAAGGTCCATTTTACATGACTTTAGACAATTGCGGAAAAAAGTAAAAAAAAAATGCCTTAGAAAATCTTATCAACTTAGCTGAAATAGAAAAATTCATACATGTTTGCAAAATCAATTTGCAATCAGCAAATCGATTTCACGCAAATATCATATTTTCGGCAAGCAAGCTAATGTACAAAAGCCCGCTCCTTTCCCCGTTTCCCCGCTTCTTTTGTACACTTGTCGTTCTGACCATGGTTCAATAATACAAGGTTCGATAAACTGACAGTTGTCTCTCTCACACCGCTCCCTTAGCAGTGGCACCGTGTTGCTTCTTTGCAAATTTACATGGAAACAGTGTAGCTTTGGTGTGAAATAAAAGTATAAGCTTTTGTGCAATATGTTTATTTGTATATGCATATGAAGCATATTTAACTGATGAAAACCTAAGCATTGGATGTTTACATCAATCTCATAGTAGTCTTATTTTAATTTTGAGTCATTTTGCAGTTTTTATACGGCTAAATAGCATATAAATTACGTAATTCACGTAGATATATCCATATTACGTTCAACATTTCGTGCCAGATTTCCTGCAAATACATTAGAATTTACGAAAGGAATTTCACTACTAATTGCCTACTTTGCGTACTTTTCTACTACCATTTTCGAAACAAGGAATTGCATTCTTGCCCTTTCTCTGTCCTTCGTAAATGCAACCTTTTGTAAGGGAGTGTCAAACCGCAGCTGTCAATAATTATCTAACCTTGTATTATTGAATCATGGTTCTGACTACCATTTTTATTTTAGAGTTTGTTTTGATCCGACACAAGCACGCGCCTGCCTCCGCAAGCATCCCCTCTGCATAGTGCTTATTATATTTCTGTTCCTCTTTCCTTTTTCGTTCTTATTTTTTCATTTTGCTTTG
>NW_023458557.1:23281485-23283276 GCF_013731165.1 Rhagoletis pomonella | reverse complement strand
TACAAAAGAAGCGGGGAAACGGGGAAAGGAGCGGGCTTTTGTACATTAGCTTGCTTGCCGAAAATATGATATTTGCGTGAAATCGATTTGCTGATTGCAAATTGATTTTGCAAACATGTATGAATTTTTCTATTTCAGCTAAGTTGATAAGATTTTCTAAGGCATTTTTTTTGACTTTTTTCCGCAATTGTCTAAAGTCATGTAAAATGGACCTTTTTATAAAAACTATTTTATTATAATTTATTTAAACATATGTATGTATGTATATATTTACATTTATTATTTATTTATTTCTTTTATAATTTTATTTGATATTTTAATATAATTTAATATTAAGCCAAATTCAGTTGTTATTGTTAAATACATATACATATTAATATAATAAAGAAATGTTAATAAAATCGACTTCTTTTTAATTTTGGAAAAATTTTTGATATCTTTTGATAGGTATCTGATGGCATTTTTCCTTATGCATACGAGCGAAAAAGCATTTACGCACATATATTCTTTGGTACGTAAATGTAGATATGTCAACGAAAATTAAAAAATTTTGGATATTCGTACTTGCAAAATCGATAGTACATGTAGCCAGTAAGATGCATGAATTTTAATAAGTGCTGTGGCATGGTAGGTTGATGCGTGGCGATAAACGGTACTTTGCTGCCGTTGTTGTCAGGGTTCATATCCTACCCGAGGCGGTTGTTTTTTATGAATTTATTTCTAAAATAAAATAAAGAATAATTCCAATCGGCGCGGTGGTTGATAAAATTTTAGATTTTTAGATTTTGTCATCGCCGCGACGAAAATCAACTTGTGGACGGCTCATGTTTGTAGCGGGGTAAGTGTGCAAGGAGCGCACGAATTTGTGAATGGCAGTTTCTACGTTTATGAATGAATGTCTTGCTCGTGAGAAGCGGGAGTTCGGGGAATAGTAAGCGCAGTGTCTGTATGTTTTCATTTGTAGTATTTGTATGTATGTACAAACATAAGTACATATTTGGTTTTTGATGTTCATAGATTGATTAGAGTGATTAGAAGCGATTGCATTTTTGTTTGCATGAACACTAATCAATTATGTACGTGTATGCTTATGTACATACATATATGTATTAATGTATGTGCATAGTTTGTTTACCTGTACACATGCACATTTATATCTATGTATCGTTCGCAAGTAAATATTAATTTAAACATATGATCATAAGCATTTAATTTAATATTTCTTATGTTGATAGATAATATTCAATTTCTTGATTAAACATCAAAATATGTATTCATCAACTAATAAAATTTGGCAAAACGATGGTGGTTTTCTGCACACACAATTACACGAAATTCGAGCGTCGCAAGCTTGCGCATGAAATTGAACGACATCGTAAAATACTGCTTAAGCGCTAGGATTTCAATGTGTTGTGTGGCGGATGCGCTAGAGGCGCGAGATCATTTCCGCGTGTTGCATTTTTGCTGGGGATCAAATCCCAGTTGGAGAAATTTTTTTTTTGTTTTTATTTTTTTTAATGTAATTAAATTTTCCTTTTTTAATTTTATGTTGACCTTTGGGGTTTATTTTATAAATTGACTTTTATTTATAAAATGTATGCATAAAAATTCCCATAAGAGGTCGGGCAGCATAATATGATTCTATGAAATTGTAGTTATGGAAAAATATTTCATAGCCACATATATGTATTTGCGAAAAACTTCTTTGCAAATACTTTCAGTTTCAATTCATTTATGCAGTTGCATGTACACTTGTGCTCATACAATTAGGCCACTACATAGAGCATGTGG
>NW_023458557.1:23279356-23281385 GCF_013731165.1 Rhagoletis pomonella | reverse complement strand
CGCTTAGACTTTGTTGCTTTTTCAATTTTTCCTAATAAACAATCGTGCTACAAAGCTCAATAAAAATATTAAAAAATAAAATGTTAACAAGCCACAATAACATTGACAAATATATGGGCAAATCTAAAAAATAGGTACACTTTCAAACAAAAAATTTTAATTTTTAAATTTGTGAGCACACCTATGTTTTATATATCATTTTATTCGCAATCTCTTAATAAATCTATTAATATAAGTGTAATTCATATTCATCAAGTGCTTCAAAAGTTAGACGAATAGAATAAGCATGAAATAGAAAACAAAAGAATAAGCTGGGTTGAAATTACGCTGTTCAAGTTGTAAACTTTGAGGAAAGATTTTGAAAGTTGAACTCACTTAATTGGGATGTTCTAAATTCAATGGCATGCCCTGTTTTACCAGATTGGCTCCGGTTTTCGAAATAACGGTACTTGAACATTTGATTAAATTTTAACTATTTTATAAATAACTCCCTCAATTTTGAAGTTATTTTACTAAAATTTTGCACATAACATTTTTTTAATATTACCTTAATTATTCCTTAAAATTATCGAAATAGGTTAACATTAACATATAGCTCCAATACAACTGATTACTCAGATATGTGTTTTTGCGCAATAACTCTAACTTCATATCTGAATAATAAATTGTATGCGTGCTATATGTTAAATTGAACCTATACTAAATTTTAACCTGTTTAATTGAAGGAGTTATAACGCAAAACAACGTCTCAGATCAATCAGTTGTATGGGAGCTATATGTTTTAGTGAACCGATTTCGATGATTTTATGGAATAGTTAAGGTAATATTAAAAAATTGTAGTAAAATATCTTCAAAACCCAGGGACTTTTTTTATAAAATAGTTAAAATTTACGGAAAGTTTCAAGTACCGCTATCTCGAAAAGTGGAGCCAATAGGATAAAACTTAGGATGCCATTGAATTCAGAAGGCTCCAATTAAGTAAGAGCAACTATCAGAACATTTGTCGAAAAAAAGTTGCTTTGATACCACTCCCGAAATATTCTGACTAAAAGAGTAGCATCATTAAGAGTAGTAAATCAGGGTTTTTACACACTTCTAGAGATAAATTTTTTGAAGCATTTTACAGGTATATGTAATTTTATAAGAACTAGCAGTTATAGAAAGATTTAGATCGTTTCGACGTGTTTTCCAAATATGGCTTTAATTAAAGTGTTTTTGGAATAAAAATCACGCTCAAGATCGCAGAATATTTTATCTTTAAAAGTTGGTTTATTCTGAAAGCACAGCTCTTGCTCAGGTATGAAATTATTCGTAATTGTTTGTAGTATACAATACATACTTAAAATGTTCTTAAATTTAAATGCTTCAAAAACTATACGCGATAAACCGAAAATTTTGAAAATTGTGAAATGTGGAATTACAGACTTTGAGTTACTTGTCATTTCGTTATTTTTTAATGCACACTTTTCTTACCTACTACATTTGAAGTGTACACGTAAGTACTAATTGCACATACAATTTCAAATCAGTATATGGTGTGCTTCAAAAGTTATGGCATAATTAATTTTTCACCTCTTAAAAATTACATAAAAAATTCACTTGTTTTCATTATTATTTTTTATTTAAACACCTATAATTCAAAAGTTATGCGGCAAATTGATCCAAATTTTTTTTGAGGCTTCAAGTATACGTCATTGAATTATATCCAAAAGCAACCAGCTTGATATAGTTTCCAACAGTGAAAATAAAGCTAAAAAACACCAAGGTTACCTGTTTTTTAGATTTGCCCATATAGTTTAGGAAGAGCCTGCCTTAAACTATTCAAAAAAGCAAATAAGCAAATGGATGTATAGAATTGACAACAACAACCACGCTGGCGAGTTTAAATAGCGGCAAATCAGCTGTACTGGATAGTAGTTGGTTGAATAAAGAAAATGAATTAGCAACAAGAGTTTACGGGATGTACATAGCTCAGTGGTTAACGCTTCTGACTTTGAACATCGAATTCGCAGGTTCGATCCCTGCTGAA
>NW_023458557.1:23277699-23279256 GCF_013731165.1 Rhagoletis pomonella | reverse complement strand
CTCAATAAAAATATTAAAAAATAAAATGTTAACAAGCCACAATAACACTGACCTATACATTTCATTTTAAGATTATTTTTAATATGAAGTTCACTTCAAATAATTTTGGTTAGAAGCCGGTTTCTCTCTTTGCGCCAGGAAGCGAACTTTATACTTAAGATCCTTTCAGTTGCTTTGTTTGAGTGCGGTAGTGAAAAAAACTAAATTACATGTTTTTTTTTCAAACTGTGGAAAAGTATCACTATTTAGGGACTTCATCTATAATTCCTCGTGGCTTAAATTAATTTTTTCAACTACGCTAAAGCTTTGAAAGACTAACAATTCGCAAAAAAGAGTATCTAGCTCTTTTCGCTAAAAAGATTATCTAACTCTATGTCTTGTATGCAAAACTCTTTTACAATGTGAGTAAATTGTGAAAAAAGAGTTTTAAGTTATAGGCGAAAGCCATTCGAATATTCAAATTTGTTGTTATTAAACTGAAAGTTATTTTCGAGGTAACAAGCAACTTGGTAAACTTCAAAGTCGTTTTTCTCGAAATCTTTTTTTCGGAGCGTAGGTCCCTTTAACTTTACGTGTCACATATTAAGTTTATTGGGCATGTGCTGCGAGTCGTACGATTTGAAATCTATCTATCTATTTTTGATTATTTTTAGGGAAAGTAATAAATATTTCAAATGAAAGCGGCGAGAAACACATAACTTACGTCATATCTATCGATTCAGTGCCAAATTTTGCCGTTTTGTTAATCAATCTCCGAAGAAGGTTTTGCAGATCGCATCGATCTCAAGTCGTACGAATTGCAGCACATTCCCATATGTTTATAATAAAATGAATGTTCTTCATTAAAATATTATGCACTGTTATTAATTTAACTTAACTGTATAAATTTTAATAATAAATAAATATTTTAAAAGGGTCAGTTAGTAGAATACATTGAATATAAGAAGAGTGAAACGAGTTAACGCAGTTAGGATTGAAGTTAAACTAGCGGTGCCCGCGTATTATAGCGATAGTTTCAAAGTAGCCCTTTGTCCAAGTTCTGTTGGACACCACTGGTCTAAGACCATCATTGTGAAATCTGTAGTAAGTGTGCCAAATTCGTGCAGTCATTTTTCTTAAAAAAGGTTGTCTGTTTTCCAATCTAGGTCACAGTGATCCCAGATATTCTCTGCTAAATTACCCACGGAAATCGGGAAAAAATTCCTCAATTACCCACATCTTAAAAATTTGTCCCACAAAATTCCCAAAGAATTCAAAACACATATTTCAGTAGTAAAAAGTAACATTCAAATACTTAGTTACCTTAATATACATATATGTACATATAATATTCGTTCGAAATACAAAGGTCGGTAGACTACGCACTAAAGGCCTTAAAGAATTCTGGCAATTCTTTAAAGTACCACTGTTACGAATTATTTGCATTGTCTAAGCGAATATGGTTTTTGGTGACTTTAAAATTGAAGCACTTGCCCTTTTTTTATTCAAAATCAACCGTTATTTTATATACATGTAAACAGTGGTCATCAGCCATTAACCGTCGCCAAACACAGTAGT
>NW_023458557.1:23263634-23277599 GCF_013731165.1 Rhagoletis pomonella | reverse complement strand
TTAAATTAAAATTGTGAACTTAAATAATGAAATTAAATTATAATTAATAGTGATTTTTACATCGCACAAAACTTTACAGTTACTTTTTTCATTACATTCATACATGTACTATTTAACATTTCATCAGATAATTTGGTGTGCTTTTTACATTAAAAGTCAGTTACAATTGGAAAGATTCTTTCTTACTCAGCGCTTCAATTGGTTAAAGTGAGAAAACTTTCAAAATTATCCTTATAAATTTTAATACTTATACATGACTTTACTCCACATCACAACTTCAGACCGATGCATTTCGTAAGAGTGTCGACTATACTTAAATTTTAATCAATTATGGACCGATAATTGTGTTGCATAAAAATCCCTTTTTTCTCCCTTTTAATAATTTTTGTTGCAAAGTATCCCTCAAATAGGGAAATTACCCTCAATCCGGCATCACTGCCAGGTCATAAATTATCTGTGTGCAAAATTTCATGCAAACCCGTTCAGTCGTTTCTGCGTGTTACTTAATTAAACTTTTTTTGGCAGATGGCAACATTTAAGAAAATCAGCCTATTTTCCAATCTAAGTCACAAGCTATCTATCCCGGCCATATCCCGGGTTACGGACGCGACATTCGCACGCGGCTAACTTAACTTAAAATAGGAAGGAAACTGAAAGATCGTATGTACATATATTATAACTGTTACAAAACACTGGGAAGGTGTTATATTCAATAAAAATGTTCGGAAGTATAAACAGTTAAGTGCAAAGATACAAACAAATAAAAACGGGTACGCACGCGACAAAAAATGGGAATTTTTTTTAACGCATGAAGAAATATTCCAAATTTCGCGATGTTTGGAGAACAAATTCTTTGAATGGGGTAAAGGTCAAAGAAGGTCTTTGGTTCGCAGAGTTATGGATTTCTCACCTTTGGTATGGTATGAGTACGGACGCGAAATTACGGACGCGATAGATTTTTCTCTATAAATAAATATTGTAATGATGTTTACTTTTTACTGAAATTTAACAAAAAATTAAGTATAACCTTAGAAGAGAAGAACTCATTTTCTAACGTGTTATTCCTATGTGAAAAATAAACGCCCGTTGCTCGACCTCTTGGAATTATCGTAGAGAGTGGAGATTAGGGTGGTCCAAAAACAGTAAAGATTTCTGTGGCGTTTTTCAGGCTGACCTAGCAGCAATCTACGAAGCTGCTAGATGGCTGATCGATTCTCCTATTAATCTACATATATGCAGTAACTATCTTTTCTGATAGCCAGGCAGCTATCAAATCACTTAATTGTGACAAATCGACATCGAAGATTTTCGAAGGAATTAGTCTACTCAAGTTGTATGGATGCCAGGTCATAGGAACATACCGGACAACTGTGTTGCGGACGAGCTGGCTCGGAAAGGAGCTCTACTGTCTTCGATCAGTACCGCTCGTAATACGGGTATTTTGCTATTTTCTTGAAAACTCTGCCTGCAGAATAACTTTGTTGAATGGGCAAATGCAAGATGGTCTGCGGAGCCCTCATCCAGGATAGCGACACACATCCGGCCTAAACTAAATAAGCGTAGATCTCGCCTGCTCTTCCGTTTGGAGCGACCAATGCTCCGACATGTTATTGAAATTCTCACCGGGCACTACCTTATTGGAACCCACGCTGCCAGTATGGGGTTGCAGCCAAACGATTACTGTCGTAGCTGCTGCGATGAGGAGGAAATCGAAAGCGTGGAGCATTACCTATGCCACTATCCCGCTTTGGCAAGAGCTCGTCGACGCTCGCTCCTTCGCTATTCTTTTGAGTGTCTGGCTGAACTGGACTCGGCCAGTATCTACGATTTTGTGCGCTTCATCAGAGCTACAAATTGGTTAAATTTCGGAGGTAGGAGGAGGGACGCTAGGAGTCTCTAATATGGCATCACAATGGGTCCATGGAGGCCTGAGTGTGCCCTTTTCCTGTAAAGATGAGGAAAGCCAGGGTAACCTAACCTAACCTAACAAGTATTGTTAATTGTTGTTATTGCATAAAAAAGTATTGTGAAGTGTTTTTTGTACAATAAAGTTAATGTGCAGCAGACCTCCGGGAAGGTTGAAGAACAGCAAAAGACTCCTAGTTCATTAACAGTTATTCTCTGGAAACATATGTATGTAAGTCAACCATATACACAAGGGGTATTCCCGATCTGGTGCATACTGTCTAGCATGGTGCAAAGATAGCATAAATAGCATGATTGACTAATTTTGTTGCTGTTTGAACATCTGAAACAACAACAATCATGCTATTTATGCTATCTATGCACCATGCTAAACAATATGGACCGGATCGTGAGTACCCGTATACTAAGTAATGACAAGACTAGCATAGAGAGTGGTACTGATTATGTGTATATGTATTAATGTTAAGTTTTAAAGCAAATGTTTAATATTATTTCGCCACTGATGATGCTGGAAATTTCAGCGAAACGTTGGGCAACGAAGGTGGAATAAGTGTTTTATTTGCACTATCAAATAATAGATCAGACCAGCCTACAAGTGTACCAAGAACAAAACTATAGTTTTTAATAAAATTGCAAAAAAAAAAGTTATTGGTAGATTTTTTTCAGATTTGGTAATTTTTTTCAAATGGCTGGTAAATATTTTTTTTAGTCTGATTCCAATAATATTTTTGCAGGCATACATTTCCATAAAATGGAAGGTATTTTAAACGAAGTACTTGCCATTTTTGCATACAGTGTAGCTCTGCGTTGAATTCCCTTCTGCAGTATACTCATAAAATTTAACGGTATTTTTGCCAATAACTGATAAGCGAATTATTGGAAATTAAAGGTAAATTATTATTGTGTTTATCCTTCAATGCGGTGCGCATATTTGTTCTCAGCTTCTTAGGGTTTTCAAAGGTGGCGCGCAAATGCCCCCGGTTGAGCGCCAACCGGCTCCCTTCCACCCTCATCATTACGACGCAAAATTTATTTGTTTATATACTTACGTTATTTAAATGCTCTATATGAATGTACGATAAGGAGTTGGTTGTTTGTGTACCTACGCTGCAGATATACTGTGGTGATGTGGATGACGCACAGGCTGTTTTAACTGAGAAGGCGACTGCAAATTTCACAAACAACAAAAAATGAGGGACCACATCAAGATAACCAACCGTTTAGCTTTGGGAAAACTAAAAATGCAGACCGATAGTACTTTTGACGCTTATTTCAACTATATAAATATTATTTTCCGCAATTAAAAAGTAAAGAAGATACAAAAGGCTAAAGAAAATTTATTTGATATTTTAATATTTTCTAAACTACGTAACCGATTAAAAAAGTAATGGTATCAAAATAAGAACAATGAATCTATCTTTAAGTTGATATATAAAATGTGGTTGCTTGCTAATATATTTAAGCCAAAAATATTAAAAAACAAATAAAATGTTATAATGTTTTCATAAAATAACATTTTTTAGAAAAAAGTGCATAATCAATGCTAAAGACATATATATTATTTAGAAAGTGCAAGTTCTTACCTTTAATTTGATATACATATTTTATTATGATCTACTTTTGAGGTTTAAGAATTCAGTGATAAAAAAAATTAAAAGCATTTACAAGCAAGTGACAAAAGTGGGTGATATCATAGTTTCTTTTGCCCAGAACTTCTTTCTGCGTAGGCGGCCTTCGGCCGCGCTTAAAGGCCATTTACATAAGACTTCCACGCTTTGCTTGACAGTTCAAACTTCGACAACAAAGCGTGAAACGCAGAAGGTATGCTACAATAAACTCTTTGACAGCTTTTGCGTTCTCCTTTTCCTCCATATTTTTTATTTGTAAAATAGATAACAATATAATAGTATGCATTAATAATAGCAATAATAATTCCTATTTAACCTATTTTTGTCATTAAAAGCAAATGCAAGCGCACGAGAAAAGATACAAGTAGACAGCTGATTGCCAAAGGGGGGCAAAAGTTGAGAGTTGCCCAAGATTTTGCTTCGTTTTGCTTTGCTTTGCTTCAAACGTTTTTTATGTGAGCATACTCATGCATATGCCTACATCGATCTTATATGTTAAAGCAAGGAACTATCAAGCAAAGCGAAGAAAGTTGTATGTGAATAGAATTCTCCTTTTGGTGTGCACCAACTGGGGCAACCGCCCCAGTCATGCAGCCTTGGGAAAGGATGAGGTAACTAGAATTCCCCTGTGTGGTAAACCTGGGTAACCGCCCCAGTGATGTCTATTATGGTTACTGGGTGTTTTATAAAAATGTCTTGTAAGTATATAAAAATGTGTATATAAAAACGTCTTGTGCAAATGAATATTTAACATTTTTCAAGCGAAAAAACGCAAATGAAAATTGTGATTTTTGGTCATTTTTCTAAGGAGTCCCTAGGGAACCATAGGGGGTTGCATTTTTTTCAATTGCGGTTCGATCCCCCTCCAAAAAGGTGGGTTAGAGGTGCCACGCCCACTTACCTTTCGCCCACCGCCCCTTTAACGAACAGCCATAATGGAAAGCCAACCCGTTTAATTAACTACAATATGCATTTATATTTTTTATTATCACTGAATTCTGAAAACTCAAAAGCAAATCATAATATATGTATATCAAATTAAAGGTAAAAACTTGCACTTTCTAAATAATATAAATTTTTTGGACTTTGTCTAAAAAAAGGTTATTTTATGAAAAAGTTATGAATTTTTTTTTTGTTTTGTAATATTTTTGGCTTAAATATATAAAAAAGCATACACATTTTATATACTAGCTTGAAGATAAATTAATTGTCTTTACATCTTGACATCATTACCTTTTGAATCGGTTACGCAGTTTAGAAAATATTAATATTTTAAAATATAACAATTGTTTTGTTTTACCTTTTATATAGTTAAAATCATTGTAAAAAGTACTAGAAATCTGCATTTGTAGTTTTTCTGTAGCTGAACGGTTGGTTATCTTGATGTATGCCAAAATGAGTAAAGGGCAGAGTAACATAAATCAGCCGTGGTCGAGTGGTTTGTATAACATCAAGGCACACACCGCCAATCGGAGGAGAAGCTTGGTCAATCATTTTAAACTTTGCACAGATTGCTTTGCAGGGCATAGTAGACGTACTAATCTAAATGGTAATAGAAGCATTTTGTGTCCAATTGGCCGTCAAATTGTTTGACAACCGACGAAAGTATTCGTTTAGCTTTTTACTTTTTCATGTTCCTTTTTTGTTGAAACTTTGAATTATTTAACTTTCATACACATGTACATACATACATACATATGTATTAAATATATGCATTGAAATTTGTTAATTTCAATTCTAAAATGGAGACAAGAGCCATAATAAAGATGAAATAACGCCCGCGGGCGTTATATCCATATCGAAAGAGAAATAATGCCCACCGGCAACAGGCAATAAAGCCTGCGGGCTTAATTTATTTTTCGAAAGGGCAATTACGCGGGATTTGTTTCCCATGGGCGTTATTTCCGCGGGCGTTATTGTACTCCACCGATATTTTTTAGTTCGCCAAAATGTAAAATAGTTGGGTTTAAAATTCCCATTTTTCCAAAAGTTATTGGCGCATATTCATAGTCATATTTAGTTCAAAACTAAGTCGAAACTATCCTAAGTTACAACTAAAGCTATTCATAGTCGCCTTAGTTTCGACTTTTCTGGCTAAGTACCAACTTAAAATTTAGTTTCGGCTGCAGCTGCAACTAAGTCGTAACTAGGAAGAAGTATTTATCAAATTAAGGGAAAACAGACGAAATATGTAAAAATCAAGTTGGTAGAAGGTGATTTTGATAATATTGAATAATCTCCAATTAAAATTTACAAAGATCGATCCATTTTAACCGGAAGATGAAATTAAATGCATATTACAATTCGAATAAAGCTACATCACAATTTTATAATTGGAATATTTTAGATAAATTCTCAAATAATAAGTCAGTTTCACGCTAGTTCTTTTAAAGTAAATTTGTGCATAACATTTAGATATCTACTATTTGTATGTTTCACAGCATGCTTTCGATAAACATCGACTTCACATCACTGCGGTTGTTCTGGCTATTTTATACAATTAACAACAAAATGATAACTTATTCTTTTGCATAATCATGCAATGAAAACAAAAATTACATAAACGGATGATCAAACTTGACATTATTTAATAAAAATGTAATTTTTTCAAAATATCGTAAAGAAAAATCGATACATTTTCACACTCGTTTTGCTATATCGTACACTAAGTCGAAACTACTTGGTAGAAGTCTGAAATGCGACTATGAATAGAGGTAAATTTTAAGTTGGTACTTAAATTTAAGTTGCAACTTTGTTAGTTTCGACTTAGTTGCTGGACTATGAATACGCGCCATTGTATTTATCATGTTCTGAAGTTCATGCAAAATGAACTGATTTCGTTTCTTCTTTATATTTCTAGCAACTGTGCCACCTTTAATATTTTGTACTATATCAGACCATGGCGCAATAAACAGGTGAAGTAATAAGGCAGCATTCTCTGTTCATTTTCTGACATTCGGCTGCCTTATATTTCACAATGTTGCCTTTATTCGTTGAACGTTTTATGTGTTGCTTCTTTGGAAGTATTTACATATATTTTGGGGGCAAATTTGCTATTTATTATTTGCTTGCAACATTGTTTTTTCTAAAATATTTCGTTTGAATTTTTGTGGAAAATTTGTTTTTTTCTAAAACTTTCTGTTTGAATTTTTGTGGAAAAATTCTATATAATTTATTTGTGATTAAAAAATTAATAATGCCTAAGCCAAGCTGTGTAATTTGCAGTAAAACGTGGACTTACGAAGGCGTCCGTTTGTTCCATTCACCAGCGGAGTAGGTTAGGCTGAATAAGTTGGATATTTCAAATATTTAATGGCGAAGTAATTTCTGGCACCACCAACTTCTCCGAAAAATTATTATCCCACAGCCATAAAATAGACCTTCCAATAAATGTAAGAAAGCTATTTTTTAAGTGCAGAATGCATTTCCGTATAAATTATTTAAATAAGCGCTTGAAAGGCAAAAGCTATAATCGATTAATCTTTATAAACCTCCCATATATACCTTTTTAAATTTGTTCATTTAAACCTTATAACCATTAATATCACGTGTTGCGTTTTTGTATTCACTTTGCTGATTTCATGTGTCTAATTTCATCTCTTCATAAAATTATCAAGATTTTTCTATACATCCGTCGGTGAGTTCTTGGAAGTATTCTTTGTGCAAAATTTTTTTTACTACTGTCACCATTATGAAAAGTGTTTTTGCCTCAAGACATCGAGTTGCACGGCATTAACTGTCACTTTTAATTGGTTACTGTATTGGCTACTTTTATTAAGATTTTTGTATGTATTTGACGGTGTTTCCTTGAAGTATTATTTGTGAAAAATCTTTTTTTTACTAATTTCCCCATTTTAACATATTTTTTTGCCTAAAAATATCAGTTCGTGCGGCATTAACATGATGTTTTGAAACCGTAGTTGGACCTTTTATCTAGAATGATATAGACACTTCTCAGTCTGGGTGGTCCTCAGTAACTACGTTCTTGATTTCTTCCCTTTGTGTGAACTATTCCGTGGATTTAGTACATCACATTACTCTTATATCGTCAAAATCTTTATATAAGTTTCTAATTATTATTTATTACATTGGCTGTAAGTCCTTAAAGCTCTTTGTTATTGTTAGTGTTTGTATTTCAATCCTAAATACAAGCGTAATCCACAAAATTGTTTAGCTTCTAAATAGCTGATTTGAATAAAAAATAATAAATTATGCTTGAATTTAGTTAATTTAAATGGCTCTTTTATTTTTCAAATATGGATATTTCAAAAGTAATTTTTAATATTATGTATGTACATATATGTATTGAATAACAACTTAAAATTATTACCCCTTTTGCAGTCAAAAAGGGGAATTCTTTTTAATATTTCTGGCCTTCACCGCCTTGGCCGCATAAACAAAGAACAGCGAACACACACACGCACTTGTATTGCACTCCCGCCCAAAATCAAGTGCAGCGAATAAACACACGCACTTGTGTTTAAAAATAATTCGCTCGTTCTTCATTGGAACTGCCGCAGAACAAAACCTACTAAAGTAGTTAATTGCAGGCACCCCAAATCATGCTCAACAAATCTTGCTTGATGCATCAGAACTCCTCCGGAGTTGTCCCACGGGGCTCTGTATTGCTGTCGGCATACAGAGGTGGTACAAGAGCTACCATTGGCCACAGCGCCTACCCAATTTTCTAACTTAATACATAACCGGTGCTCAACACTCCCGCTTGACGCACACCCCCAAAAACTCTTATAGAGTTTAAGCGGCAAAGCCACAGCGCTACAAGCCGTAGGGACGGACTCTGCATGACTTACAACCATGCAGAGGCAGTAACTGATGGTTATCATTGGCCCCGACGCCTACCCAAAACATTTTTGCTTTAATAAATTTTTATGCAAATACATTCATCCTGGTCCTGCCCTCTCACTGAGTTATTCACATTAAAAAAAAATCTTAGGGGCGAACACTTCCAATAAGGTAGTGTCAAATCTTCCTTCTCGCTCTTATTACTTCACCTGGTATTACCCCACCATCGTATCAAACAGCTCTGTCATAATTTTAAAAATTTCTGAGTTTGTTGTTATTGTTTGAAATTAATTCGATATTAACGGTATTGACCCACGAACACATCTTCACAGGGACGCCAAGAAAGGTTTGTCCGTGGTGCGGTTTACCTCCCACAACTGACCACTTACTGGACGAATGCACTTTAAACCAAATCGAGAGGAGCCAACATTTTAATGACATTAAACCATCCACCCTTCTTAAGGAACCCTCTTCAGAAAACATCAAAAAACTTTATAACTTTCTTAAACAATGTAACTCGTTAAAATTCATCTAGTACTTTTTAAATTACACAGGTAAACGATATAGCCACGGTGCATAAGATAGAGTCGAAAGCCCTGGCAGCTAGTACTCTTTTTCTAAATTAGACTCAAGCATGTTTGTTTGTATCTAATAAAATAATAATAATAATAATTTTTCATTAATTTTGATGAAATCGTCATGGTGCGGAGTTCCTGCTATCCATTTCCAAAGTGTTCCTAATTCATTTATACCTCTTTTTTGTCTAAAAGTATTTTGTTGAAAATGTACTGTAGCTGTAAATCAGAGATGAAAAATGGAAATTTCAGATTGTATCTAATACCATAAAATAAGTGCAACTAAATGAGAGAGATTGTACATAAAAAAAGTTGCATCGTTCGTATGTAGTTTTTTAATAATATTTTTTTTAAATATGAATACATGGATGTACTTTCAACTTGATTAGTTTTTTTTTACTGAGCTTATATCTACATCCAGAGGTTAGCCTAATGGAAATCGGAGAAGCTTGGTTTTGCCTAATTTTGACTACTGAAAAATATTGGCGAAATAAACCAAGAACACACTTTGCGAAGTTTACTTTTTTCCAGCTTTTTATAAAACAACAGGAAAAGTCTGCAGCAAGTCTAGAGAAAATAATGGGAATTGCCGTAAGTATATTCGAAAGCAGTTTAAATATATTCCAGAAACAGAGTGTCCAGATTTGGCGGTTTAGCGCCAATTTGGCGACTTTTTTTTGGATATGTGCGCGTAAAAATTTAGGAAATCGCCTTTGGCGATTTTTGACGAACCAATTTTTGTGCACTATCTTGTAAATGCGCCGAAACAAGTGATAAGTAGGTTTTGGAGTTAAAGCTTTAATTTTGATGTGGCGACACTTTTTATTGTTATCGATTTTGTTGTATCGAACATTTGCCAATATTAAACCACCACACACAGTTCGTTCCAAATAGTGTCTCAAAATGTAGACGTCTACATTTTAAGACGTTTTCTAACCGTAAAATCTGTGGTGTTGTTGTTTCCCATACAAAATTGGAAAACGACGCCGTCTACATTTTGTCACACTCAAATGTATGTTTTTTACTCGTCTGCATTTTGCAACCTCGCAACAGGGTTGCATTATGGCAATACTAATCACATTTTTTTTTTATTTATTGGGCACGTTTTGTGTATTTGCATTTAATTTGAGCGCAATTTCTGATGAAAAGAAACAAATCAAGGAAATAAATAACAAATATTAGGAATTGGTAATTAAGTTAAATAATTACAATTTTTCAGAAACAAAATCGAAAGGCGGCATATAAAAAATGCACGCAAAGAAGAAATGTCTAGCAATACCTGCAAAGTTTTGAGACGATTTTGCGACGAAAGGGGTGCTCACAGTTTGATGCTAAAGATGTCTCAAAATGTAGACGTCTACATTTTCAGACACAATTTGGAACGAACTGTGAACAACCCAAATGTGAAATTTCCAATTTATAGCTTTTATTTTATTTTTAGCGCCGAGCGCTTAAATGCGAATTGTGTGATTAATCAATTAATATGAGTTATGATAAATTTATTAATTGCGCAGACCTATTGGGAAATGTGTTAATACAAATACTTTTTAAAAGTATGAATATTTCTAAAGAAAATTTGTTGTACATCCCTATCATATAAGTGATTTGTGTCATTTATTATTACCCTGAATGCATTATATTAGTTTTTGGTTTTAAAAAATTATGTTATAATCTCATAGATCTCATTTTTAAAATAAAAGACTTTTTAAGCCGGTTTCATGAATTTTATAAAAAAAACTTTGGCGATTTTTGGCGATTTTTTTTCCGAAACGGCGTTTTTCTTTTTATACAATCTGGACACCCTGTCCAGAAATCAAATAGCGAAGGTCAAATAGCTATTGCCTCAATTTGAGGCCGTCAACTACAGAAAATATGAAATTTTAATAAATCCTAGACCCATGACTGTATGGGCGTATAAAATTAATAGAAAATGTTATCATATGCGGGAAACTTTAGCTTTTATGGTTTGAATAAATTAAAAAATGCATTACAGCAATTGCAAAGGTAGAGCGAATGTAGATTTCACACCGTCATTCGAGAGGGGAGTCCATCGGTCTAAGGCGCAATGACGTTTTATGGAAGAAATTAATTCCAATTTCGAATATAAAAAATATAACAAGAATTACGAATTTTAGGACAGCTAAGTAAAGTGTTAATTTTTCGTAGCGGCTGTTCTAAATGCAATGTGAAATGTTTAAGAGAATACATAATATGATTTTGTTAATTTCTTCCTTTTGACCACTTTTTCCCATGCCAACAAGTAAATATATATAAAAATAAGAATAAAAATGTATCTGATCAAAAGATGATTGTACCTAAAATCTAGTGATTGTACCTAATGTACCTTTAGGTCAGCAAACGTCGGAAAAAGGTACAAGTGTACCTACTTTTTCATCCCTGCTGTAAATAGAAACATCTCCGTTTTCAATTAGTACATAGTCCTGTCGGTGTAATCAATAATGTCAGCTTTTGTTAAATTGAGTAGTAATCCAAGAAGTAAAAGTGGCATGATGGTAATCTAAAATATTATTATTTTATGTTATCTTTATGAATAATTCTATTCCTATTATAAATTATTATCTTATTCCCTAGATTTTCCTTTACTTGTTGCGTTTTATACTTTTTTGTAAATTATTTAGCGGAGATAAAACTGTTTATCCGTTCTATTTTTATTATGAGTCGCGATAATTTTTTCTTGCGCTTGTTTGAGCATGATGGGTAAATTCTCATGTTTTACTTTATTGTGAAAAACATCTGTTGGTTTGATATTTTTTACCGAATGTATAGTCATATAATATTGTATAGCAGCTCTTAGAATTGTTTATTGGTCGCTCGCTATGTTGTATTCCTCTTTTATGCACCTAGCTGTTTCAATTATTGCGGTATTGACTCAGTCTATTTATCCATTAGCAGTACTGTGCCTTGGATCGCAAAAAAATTTCAATATTTAATCCATGCATTAGTGATTTGAATTGGGGTGTTGTGAACCTTGATTCGATGTCTAATATGATCTGCTTTACATCTGGGAATGTTTGGAGCTGTTCAAACATTTTTTCCCCAATATTAGATTTATAATCAATGTTTTTAAATATTAGAAATTTAGAATAAGCGTCTACACGTGATCAATTTTAACTTTTGGGCACAAAAAAGTCTATTGTAAGTTGTTCTCCTTCTTCTTCTGGAATTGGAGCTTTAGGATGCCTATCGTATTTATTTTTATTGTATATTATGCAGTTTCGCACGTACTCTTTCATTTTCTTTTTCATTTCTGGCCAATAGTATAGATTTTCTATTTGTTTTATATTTTCGTTATAGCTGCGATGAGCTCTGTTGTGTGTGGCGTTGCTAAGTTGACGTTTTTAACGTCATTTGGACGTTTTTTGTATCCTGTTGACGTTTGGACGTTTTTTGTGTATAAAAATGACGTTTTTTAACTTTCCAGTAATTTTTCTCTGTTACTAAATCTTATAAGTAGAACTGGTTTTGAATTATTTTCTTAATAAATATTTACAAGCTTTGTGTTTTGCAGCAGCTGCTTCAAAAGATATTTATTCCTTGAACACAGATGACTTAAATATGATGCAAACCAAGTGTACGCGCATTTTTTTTTTTGATTCTTGGACAAAGACTGGTTGTGTAAATACTTGAGGTTACGAGACTAATTGTAATGTTTGCAACTGCACATTAAAAGCCAAATCAGGAAGAGCTGATCTATTGCAACACGCACGCTCGCAAAAGCGTCAAAAAAGCTGTTGCAGCATAAAAAGTCAGAAAAAAGTAGGCGACTTTTTTAAGACTTCATTAAAAATGTAATGAACGCAAAAAAGGCTGAAATATTGCTATGCTCCTTCTTAGCAGAACGTAATTTAGCATTTTCGATAACCAACCCCCTAACTAAATGTCTACAAGAAAAAAATAATAATTAAAAATCAACGCGATTATGTAGCCCCTTTAAACTTGCACATTATTGTTCTGAGATTTAATGGGCTATCAAACTGCATACTAAAAAAAAATAAAAAAATCTGAATAAAAAGTTCAAAATATAGCTCAAACTTTGCAGATTTTTTATAATTTTTGCAAAAAGTTTCAAATATGGATTTATATTTTGTTTGTTATATAATGAGTTTGGCTTTTATGGAAAAATAATAAACATTAAAGAAACAAAAGAAAAACAGCCAAAATCGATCAAAATGTTGCTAATGTCAAAATATTTTGCTAAAAAATACAACTCTTCAAATAACACGTGTCAAAATTTCTCAGCGATATGACATTTACAACAAATTTTATACGTGTTAGAATTGAGTTACTTTTGTGCTTTTTGTCAACATGGAAAGAATTTAATATCGAGCAGTGATAAAATATTAGTTTTTGAAAAAGAAAACAAACGACGAAATTAAATCGGAATTTAACGAAGTTTATGGAGACTCTGGACCGTCATTAACAACTATAAAATATTGGGTAGCTGAATTTAAACGCGGCCGTACGAGCATTTTTGATGAGGAACGTTCAGGTCGTCCAAATGAGGTCACTACACCAGAAATGATAGAAAAAATCCGTGATATGGTAATGAGTGATCGAAGATTGAAAGTGCGTGAGATTGGTGAGAGTGTGGGCATTTCAATTGAACGGGTTAATAACATTTTGCAAAATCATTTGGATATGAGAAAGCTTTCCGCAAGATGGGTGCCGCGATTACTCACAACACACCATAAACAAACACGTGTTTCCATTTCAAATGATTGTTTATCAATGTTAAACGCAAATCCCCAGGAGTTTTGGCGTCGATTTGTAACTGTCGATGAAACGTGGATTCATCACTCCACACCAGAGACCAAAGAACAGTCAAAACAGTGGACTCGTCGTGGTGAACCAGCTCCAAAGAAGGCAAAGGCGATATTATCAGCAAACAAGGTTATGGCCACAGTATTTTGGGATGCGCGTGGGGTTATACATATTGATTACCTACAAAAAGGAAAAAACAATTAATGGCGAATACTACTGCAAAATATTGGGTGATTTTGACAAGGCTTTGA
>NW_023458557.1:23257775-23263534 GCF_013731165.1 Rhagoletis pomonella | reverse complement strand
TTTATTTATTTATTTATTTATTTTGCAGCATTAGCCCACCAGCCATTTCTGTGAGGTGTCAACCTCACATACTAAAGTGGCGGAATACTGCTCTCGCCAGCCCAATATCAGACTAATCGTATACATGCTCCAGTATGCCATGAACAGGATCTAACTGGTCTCAATCCTGGGATGCTTTTTGGGAGGCGGCATCTGTTCGCCCGGACACAGGAGATTCATCAAGCATTTCTGATCTTTTAAATCAGGCCCTCGTCTCCTGCCGCTCTTGGTCTGGGACTGCTTATTGGTTATTCGCAGCTAACCTACCGGAGTAGGCCGTTCACGATCCGCCCTGTGTGACCCCGGTAAGGTCCTGAGCTTAGCCCTTTTTTTTTTTTTCGTAGGAGAGGGAAATGCTTTATGCACTGGCCGGGGGCGCTAGTCTCTATACTACCTTCCCCGAGTGTGGGACTCCCACCGAAGCGTGTTGGGCTACCCACTAAAACCCAAACTCCCACCGCCCGCGCAAGAATCCCGCATCTGGCACCGCAATTCTGCATGTCTTCAGATGCAGGAGCGCGCTGTTAGAGCCTTGGGGCTGCTCTTTTGTAGGGGCGTTTCATTCGGGTGTCCTCAGTAGACAACCGTCCTCTCGTTTGCAGCGGAGTACGAATTTCACGTATCTCGCAACTGCTTCCCACTTTTCTGCACTGGAAATCATTACTCCAACTATGTTTTTCGGAGTTGTCTCCGTATCTTTCTTCCAACGTTCTGCGCGAAATCAAGAAGTGTTCGCAGGAGAAGAATGTGTGGTACACGTTATCTTCGACGTTTCCACAGTAGTGACAGAACGGTGAGTCCACCCTTCCCATTCTATGAAGAAATTCTCGGAAGTAACCATGCCCGATGAGGAATTGCGTCAGTTAGAAATCGACTTCCCCATGCGGTCTGTTCAACCATGTTTGAAGGTCGGCTATCAGGGAGTGCGTCCATCTACCATTTGTGCTGGCGTTCCAGTTTTGTTGCAACTGCTGGATCAGTTGCTCGCGCGCCCTTGCCGCGGCAGCTGCTCTACCTATCTCGGCACTGAGATTGTAAATCTCTTTTCGCTCGTAAGCAAGTAGCTCAATTGGCATGACGCCAGAAATAACTAGAACCGCGTCCGCGGACACTGTACGGTATGCAGAAGCAATGCGTTGTGCCCCTCTGCGCTGGACCGAAGACACTTGAATACGGTATTTTTTGACTTTCAATGCGCCGGCCCATATTTCTTCCCCGTACAGGAGCACCGGCTGGACTGCTGTCATCAGAAGCTTCCTCCGGCATTGCTTCGGGCCGCCCACGTTCGCCATCAGCCGGCTTAGAGCAACCGTGTTTTGCGCAGATTTTTCACATACTCCATGGTCGTGTTCCCAGAATGTGAGTTTGCTGTCAAGCTTCACCCCTAGGTATTTTGGAGACCTAGAAGTTGTCGCGAGTTGAGGTCCGACCATCATATTTATAATTGTTGCGATCCGTTTCCTGGTGAGGAGCACGATCTCTGTTTTGGCTGTAGCCAATTGCAGACCGTGATCGCTCATCCATCCACTGACGCTGCGCATGACCTGGTTTAGCTTGAGCTGTGCTAGCTGAACGTTTCTTGCTATTATGATGGCGGCCACGTCGTCCGCGAAGGCGACAAGGACGGCGCTCTCCGGCATTTCCGTGCGCAACAGGCTGTCATACGTGGCGTTCCAGAGGTCCGGGCCAAGTACAGACCCCTGTGCCGCTCCGCCGGGTATACGTCTCTTTCTCTGACCTTGTGTTGTGTCGTACAAAAGCTAACGGTCTCTGAGGTAGTCCCGGATCATATCTAGCAAGTATGTTGGAACCTTGAATGACCGTTCCAAGGCCTCCAGCATGTCGTCCCATCTTGCCGAGTTGAAGGCGCTCTTGACGTCCAGTGTGACTAGCAGCACTATTGGCCGCGCTTGGTGGCAGGCTTCTTCGGCCCTTTGTACCGCCTCGACTACTTCGCCAATTGCTCCTATAGTTGAGTGACCCTTCCTGAAGCCATGTTGTCGGGGTGAAAGGCCTCCCTCGCCTTCTATGGCTGACGTCGAGCGTATTTTGAGCAGACTCTCCTTCATTTTGCCTGCTGTGTCTATCATGCAGAGTGGCCGGAAGGATGAAGGAGAGTTTGGGTCCCCTTTGACCCTTGGGTATAAGCACCAGTCTCGCCTTCTTCCATTGGCTTGGGAAGACCCGGGCCCTAAGGCAGCTGTTGTACATGTTAAACAGGAGATCAGCGCTCGTTATCGCTGCTAACCTGATTGCCTCCGCTGGTATGCCATCTGGGCCTGGAGCCTTGCCGGCTTTCATGCTTCGCAGGGGGCTAGCTTCAGCTCGTCTTTCGAAAACAGTGGTGCCTCGGCTTGCTCCTCGACGAACACTGTATCGGCTCTTAGTGGGTGTGTGGGAAATAGCGCATCCACTATATGCTTAACTCGGGCCTCGTCCATCGCTTGCGATGATGTATGGAACTTTTTCAGCACTATTTTGTATCCCTGGCCCCAGGGATCGCGATCCACTTCGTCACATAGCGCTTTCCAGCAGCTCCGTTTACTCTTCTGTATCTCGGCCCCAAGTGCTTTCTTAGCGCTTTTGTAGGCTGCTGCTCTGGTCATTCTATGGCAGGCCCTTCGCAGCTCAGCAATTCGGTCATTCCACCAGTATACCTGCTTTTTACCTGACCGTGCTCTCCTCTGTGGCATTGAGGCTTTGCATGCCCGGTGAATGCAGCGCATAGTTTCTTCGACCAGCTTAGTATAAGACTCCCTGTTGTGGATCTCTCCCGTTATGGGCGAAATACCTTGGGAATCTGCTAAGAGTGACGTATCGAACTTGCGAACATCGACCCTAGATGGTTTCCTGCGAGGGATACTACGTGTTTGCCCTCGCGTTATGTCAGTGACTTGGAAGGTGATGTAGTTGTGGTCGCTACCACTCAGGTCTTCCATCACTCTCCATCCGTCAGCCCTTCGAAGAAGGCTTTCTGAGACCAGGGTTATGTCAGGGATAGAGTATCCAAAACCCGGCCTTCGATATGTAGGGGTCGTTCCGGAAGGACCAGTCTTCCCCTGGTGTTTGTTTGGGGCATACCCCATTCCACGCCTCTTGCGTTCAAATCTCCATCAACAATTATGTGGCCGGTTATATCGCGCAATTCGTCTTCAAGGTCTTCGAGCTTTTCCCTGAAGACAGGGACTGTGTCGTTTGGAGACAGGTAGCAGCTCACCAGAGTGATTTGCGCCATTTAACCCAGACGTAGCAGCGTCCGACCCCGCTGCTCTCTGCGCGATGGTTGGGGTTAGCACCCCATATGGCGTCCTAGCCTGATTGGTCAACATGCCAGGTTTCCTTTGTTCTATACAGTTCACTGATGATGACAGCGTCTGCTCTTTGTTCAAGAACCAATTGGTCCAGCAGGTCATCAGCTACCCTGCTCCTGTTCATATTGCCTTGTATACATTAAATCATATTCTCCCAAGCTTTGTCTTAGCCTCAGCAAGGGCTTCCCTGAAGGCCTTGCACGCTCCCGACCCGGGCAGGTGATTGGCATTTTTCTGTCCATCTCCTGCCGAGCACAGGTAGCAGCTTGGGCTTTCTTTACATGCAGAGGCTATGTGGCCCTACTGACCACATTTCCAGCATGAACTGCTTCTGTCCGAGCCTTTGCATGCCGGCTTTTTGTGGCCATACCCCAGACAGCGGAAACACCTTTGGACATCCGCGCGGTCTCGGGCGCGGCAGATAATCCAACCTACTCGCAGCTTCCCCTTCTCAATAAGAGTCCGGCCTGGCAGCTCGTCGATTTCCACCACAGCCATTCTTTGTTCTCGCGAGTTTACAGCGAGGAGAGAGACGCGAAGTTGGCCATTCATCTTGTCTCCTAACTCCCCGCGTATAGCGTTCTCCACTTCTGGGGCCGTGGTTAGGCAGTCCATGCCCAGAACTTCTAGACGTAAACGTCTAGTGAGAATACGGGCGTCTCCAAGCTGGCAAATGGCAGTGCACACATTTTCCTTTAATGCTGAGTGGTCGCCACAGCGTTCCATTTCGATGAGCACGCCGCCATCGCGGGTTTGCCGAACAGATCGAATTACGGTCTCCGTCTTCTCAGATTGGAGCTTACCACGTATCGTTCCCAGCACCTCTGCATAGGTTTTGCCTTCAGCTCGCTTAATGATTAGTTTGGCGATACTCTTCTTTTTTCTCACCCTCTTCTTTTTTTGCGGCTGGTCGCCTCGCCCTTATTGGCCAAGGATTCACCTGGCGCTGGGCCTGGCTTGGGCTTTCTACTTTTTCCAACCGTTTTCCATTGATTAGCTGGTACGGTTTTCTGTGCATTATTATTATTATTACCATTATTGTTATTAGGATTATTAATAATAATATTTTGACCACTATTGTTATTATTATTAGTAGTAGTATTTTTTTTCTTTTCCGGCTCGCCTGTAGGGGAGTCGGATCGAGTTCGAGCTCTCTTTTACGAGCCAGGGCCAGTTTTCTGCAGCTCGGAAAGGGTAGACCCCTTCCGGCGCTGCTCTCGGAGGTAGCTTAGTATATTTAGGCTCTCCTCGATTTGGGCCATACCCGTTTTTATGTCCATGGACACATTTTTCTGCTTGGAGACAGCACTCTGCATCTTCTTCAAGACGAGCCGAATCTGGGCCAATTGCTCATCTTCATTGCCTTCGCACGTTCCCAAGCTTGCGGTGGCATGTTTGTCCGTGTTAGCAGCAGCTGGCGTTTGATGACCACCATCCCGGCTGCCGAGAGTTGTCTTTTGCAAAGGTGTACCCTTCTGTACCACGTTGACGGCTTTCTCCGTGCCCGTGGTGCCGGCTTTTGCCTTTAGAGGAGTTTGTGGCGGGGAGCGCACAACTCTACTGCTCTTTCTAAATGCGCTGCATTCTTCCTCGGGAGCATCTACACCCATTACATTTGTTTTTGTTATTTGTTTAATCATGTCAGTTCTATTGGGTCTCCGCTTCAAGCCGCTATCTCCACACGTAGCACAGTCGCTTTTAAGTGTCCCGAAGTTCCCTTCTCTCAAAGGAGCAGGCCATCGAGGGTTGACACAAGTCCTTATGGGATATTGTGTTCAGAGCCAAGACAGCGCAAAACCAGGAGTAAATCTCAACTGGACCTGTGCGGCCAACTAAATGGCGACGTGTATTGAACGTACTTGAAGACCTGCCAGGGTTTTATTTATTTATTTATTTATTTATTTATTTATTTTGCAGCATTAGCCCACCAGCCATTTCTGTGAGGTGTCAACCTCACATACTAAAGTGGCGGAATACTGCTCTCGCCAGCCCAATATCAGACTAATCGTATACATGCTCCAGTATGCCATGAACAGGATCTAACTGGTCTCAATCCTGGGATGCTTTTTGGGAGGCGGCATCTGTTCGCCCGGACACAGGAGATTCATCAAGCATTTCTGATCTTTTAAATCAGGCCCTCGTCTCCTGCCGCTCTTGGTCTGGGACTGCTTATTGGTTATTCGCAGCTAACCTACCGGAGTAGGCCGTTCACGATCCGCCCTGTGTGACCCCGGTAAGGTCCTGAGCTTAGCCCTTTTTTTTTTTTTCGTAGGAGAGGGAAATGCTTTATGCACTGGCCGGGGGCGCTAGTCTCTATACTACCTTCCCCGAGTGTGGGACTCCCACCGAAGCGTGTTGGGCTACCCACTAAAACCCAAACTCCCACCGCCCGCGCAAGAATCCCGCATC
>NW_023458557.1:23248580-23257675 GCF_013731165.1 Rhagoletis pomonella | reverse complement strand
TGTATCAGAGCTGGGCACTTTATGATTACGATTACATTTTGATTACTAAGGATTACGATCACTGTAATTGTAATCCCAAAAATTTTCAGCATTACGATTTCTGGAATTGTATTTATAACAAGCTTGATTGCGAATACTTTAATTGCAATCATTAAAGTTCAACAATTACGACTACTGTAGTCGTCATCGTACTTTTTATGATTACGATTATAGTAATCGAAAACCTAAAATTTTTGAAATTACTATTACTATTAATCGTTAAATTTTTGGGATTTAATTGTAATCCTATGTAATTGTAATGCAATTCATGATTACGATTACAGTAATCGAGTGCAATGGGGTATAGGCATTGCGGGAGTGTAATGGGGTATATTCGTTGCGCTGGGTATGTTGCATGGCTATACTCAATCCCGGCTCTTGCGTTCTCGTTCGAGCACTCTGGGCAACGTGAGCAACCCATGTGCGAGATGCGGTAACCAATCCGAGTGGAGCCTTGGGTCACGGCAGAAAGAGAGGGAGCTTCGGTGGGGCCACTCTGACTTATTCGGTTTAAGGGCTCACTAAAGTCTGCAGCGTCTGTTCACCAGTAGGTGCGGCTGCAAGCGGGTGTCTGCTTGGAACAAGCGGCTCGCTATATAAACGTGTATTTGGTTGCGAAACCACCCCCGTCCCAGCAATGGATTGTGCGTTTGGGACCCGCCACGTAAAAACCACTTCCAGTGAAGAAGCAAGGCAAAGCCTCGGAAGAGACCGCCCCTTATGATGACGACCACGGCAAACGTTTAAAGGACTACGATTTGAGGGCATGCACCTGGAATGTCCGGATCCTTAATGGGAACGTGCCTCTGCCCGGCTGGTTGATGTCCTCGTAAGGACAAAAGCTGACATCACCGCCATCCAAGAAATGCGTTGGACGGGGCAAGGCAAGCAATGTCTGGGGCCTTGCGACGTCTACTACAGCTGCCATGTAAAGGAGCGGTGTTGGATTTGTGGTGGGAGAGAGACTCCGTCGGCGAGTGCTGTCGTTCACGCTGACGCTAGTCATTCAAAATTGATTTAAAAAGTTCAGAGAAATGTGCTTACAGAAAGAGTATGAATATCGAATTAAAGAGCAGTTTCTGTAGAATTTAAACAGATTCAAGTTTTTGGTGCAGAGGGACTGGTAAGTATTAAAAATGTCCTTTTAAAATTTTATCCTTGCAATTTCGTAGTATTTGTTTTTGAAAAAATTATATGTTAATGACCTATATACAGTCGATAACATCCTCGAATTTCGACCTTCTAACTTTATCAGCTTAAAAAATTACCCTCCTCTTCGTTCTTGTGAATCCAAAAAATTTTAATTATTTTAAGTTCTAAAGAAATTTGCTCTTGCATTTGGTACCCATATTTTTATTCTACATCGCATTGAATTTTTTAAATAATTTTTGGAATTAATCATATCATTGAAACTATAAAGTCCTGTAAAATAAATCCTGACGTCAGAGAGAAAAAATAAAAACGACCCTTTAAATAAAAAAGTAGGTTAAAAACGATAAAGATCGCTTAAAATCGATCTCAAATTTTGTACTTTCGCTGTAGAAATTTTAGGTCTATGCTATGTAGTTTGACTATTGTCAATTAAATCTAATTTTTTGTATTGCATGCGCTCCATGTTTGTCGTTTTCAATCTCATAAATTGTTTATAATTTAAAAATCAAAAGTTATAAAAACCAATTCCATTGAACCGAGAAATATTATTTTCTACTTTTTAGTCCATTTATAATAGCGTGGTATATTAAAACGTTTTTTAATTTTATTTTTTATATTTTAAATTGCATTGTCATCGTGATCGGAAGTATGCTGAATGTTTCAAGTCTCTAGCATGTCGGGAAGTTAGTTTAAAGTCGATTGGAAATTTCCGCGGGATGGGCAAGTTAAATAAAAGCTTGTAATAATAATAAAATAATGGAAAAAATATATTTAAAAAAACAAGCTTTTATTTGACATGTACAATCAAAGGAATAAAATAAAATAGTGTAACAAAAGATTTTTTAGTAAGAAAATGTGGTTAAAACTGCACTAAAATGAGTAAAATAAAATAAGTTAAGCTTTCGTCAAAGTTTCTAAAAGCCAAAAGGTGAAAGAAATTACTCAAACTCTAATGAAAATTACTAACAATTTTTATTCATTTACTTCAGTTTTAAAAAGATTGTCGCGCGAATAGCGAACCGGCAGTTACATATCTGCATACATATAACCAGGGAACGGATTTTTAGGACCTAAAAACCTATAAAAAAGGCAAAATAAAGTAACGAAATAGTATGGAAAAGGCAAAATAAAATAGCGAAAAAGGCAGGAAAAAGCACTAGGTATTGCAAAAAAGGCAAAAAAAGGCAAAACAAATTAACGAAAACGGCAGGAAAAGGCAAAAAAAGGTATTGCAAAAAAAGCAAAATAAGGCACTAAAAAAGACAGAAAATACGAAGAACAATCAATAAATATATTTATTTTAGAAATGCTTATATTAAAAGTAAAAAAAGAAAAACTATGAAGTAGTTTCATTATATGAAAAATTTGTACTTTGAATCTTTGACTATTTTATCCTTTCGAGTTTCTAACTCATAAAACTTTAATCTGTATAGTTATAGTAACATTGAACCACACGATGCATTTTGAAGTTTTCTGGCAGCATTTTCATTCGATTTTCGCGAAGAAAAGCCTTGAATGTACTAAATGTGCGCTCGACGTAAGTTGATACAAGTGGAGCCCAATTTAAATATGGAACATTTGAAACGTTCATATTATCAGAAATAAGGGCGTTTTCCTCGCCCTTTACAATTTTATCCATACCCCTTATTGTCTTCAAGCCTGCGTTAGCTGAGAAAACGGCTTTGAATTTTTTCAACACCAATTTGGCAAGAGGTCCCTGTGCTTCTATAAGCTGCATGGGCATGTGTATATTTTTTAATCTTAAAAAAAAAAATATTGTAAATGCTATAATCACATTTTTAAAGGTAGAAAAGGCTAAAAAAGGCAAATATCTTAAAAAAGGCAAAAAAAGGCAACTTCAAATGTGTATATATGGAATCAGGGAAAGCTAAATCGTGGACATTCTTAATCGAATATACTCTATCTCTTTAGCAGAAAAAAAGGCAATTTCCATAAAATCCGTTCCCTGCTTATCACAGTGCGTAGGCAACTGGCTGAGTGAGTGGTGATTGTTGACAATGTTAAAAATAGATTTGTGGAATCGCCGCTATCTTGAAGAAAAGGGTGTAAACGTTTTACGCAATTTACATCGATATCATTCATTTTTTCGGAAAAACTCAAAAATACTTTTTTGTTGGCCAAAAAAAAATGTACACTTATTGTTTACGGATTTTTGTTTAGCGTCGTTATTTTGCATGTTCAAAAAAGTTTTGGTATAAATTTGATTACTTTTCAACAGTGGATTGTCCTAAAACCATTAACTGAATGAAAATAATTCCTTATAATCGCAATTCTAGTAAGTAAAGCATAAAATATTCGAGTAGGGTTAAGCACTACGGTCCATTGCATAGTGTTTGGAGAGTGGGGTCACGAGCGCTGTAGGGATTCTGCCGCTGCGGGATTAAGGGTCTTTTTTGCCACCGATGTGCATATCTTTAAAGGCAATAATTGAAATCCGCAAAGCTTATATATTTATTTTCAAACTAAAGCACAGATTTGGTTCACATTTCAAATCCCTTTCCAACTCCGACATTCCATGCGTTACGTGGTATCTACCGTTTACTTCCGACTTTTTTTTTTAATTTTTATGGAATATTCATTATTTTAAAGATTACTTTGAATTTGAGTATAAAAGTACAACTGATAAAATAAACTAAATTATTAAAGTGTTATACCGACATTTGAATTGATAACGACGATTTACATACATATGTATTAGGGCGGGTAAAATTTTTTGCATCAAAGGCACATCGCGATTATGGTTATTTGGGTTATTTCAAGCATTTTTGCCCAAGAAACCATAGGTCTAAAATGAATTTCGAGCCAGCGATTTTTTCTATCTAGTTTTTTTTTCCGAAAAGTGGCTCACCTGTTGAAACAGCTGTATTGTAGCTTGATGTTACAAGTTAGTTGGAAGCTATTGTTAAGTATACAACTAAATTAATTAAACTTTTTGTTAAATGAGTGACTGTACAGGGTGGTAGTCACTATAAACTAAACGTAAATGTGTGTTTACACAGTTTATTTTTAATGTAAAATTTTGTTGTGTTTAATAATTAAACATGCGTAGCAGTTTTATTCTGTACATTTTTTTCTCAGTGAACAAAGATTTTGGTAACTTTTCTTAGCAACTATTGGTAGAAAAATCGTTGGCGCGTGGCAACCTTGATTAGCGTTGACGAATTGACGATTTCGTCGTCATTTTGACGTTTTTATAGCTCAATGACGATTTGATGATTTTTCCCCCGTAATGACGATTTTTTATTTTATTCCGTTTTCTTTTATCGAAAAAAATGTCACCTTATATTGCAATATTATCAGAGTGCAGCTTTGAAAGAAAGATAATGCAATATTCATGTGAAGATGCTGAAAGAAGAACACGAAAACTTGACAGCCCTGGCGCAGGGCAGAGTAAATGCAATATTATTTCGAGAAAGGAAAACGCTATTAGTTTTTCCACTAAATTACATATGTATGTATGTAAAAAATTTCTTACAGGAAAACGTAATCCAAAATACAACAATGCATATATCAAGTTTTTTTCTACAACCATGCTTTTAGTTATATTAAATTTGTTCTAGAATTGTAACCAAATAGTTAATTTGCACTGGTGACAATGATTTGAAAGAGAAAGAAAAGTAGGAGAGGGAATTTGTTCAGTCAAAATTTTCTATGTTAGTAAATGCTAATGTTACACTAAGGGTCTTCACATCCATTTTGGTAGTTTTGGTAAATTCCTGGTTGACACTCGGTAATTGTACCAACTGGGAACATCCTTTTCAGTTTTCTTTTGTTAGTCTGGTAAACTATTTTTATCAAGAGCGGATTCGTAGCTTTTTACCTAAAACAAAAAGAAATTGTAACAGAAAATTGAAGGAATTTTATTTACTCATATGCGTTATGCCTTTCGGTAGCGGGCGGATTTAAAACTGAATAAATATCGAACAGCTGATTGAAGTTTACCGACTACCAGAAAAATTATCAAGCTTCCTTCGGTAACCGGTACACCGATAATAAAATAATTTTACAGAAACCAAATACATTGGGAAAAATTACCGAACAGCGAGTACCAAGCTCGGTGTGAGTACCCCTACTTTAAAACTGGATTAAAATCTTCAAAAACTTCCATCCAGTGGAGTTCAATTATTTAAAAGCAGTTGTGTTTTAAATTGTAATTTTAAATTGTCGTTAACAATTGCAAATCCACTTTTATTAATCCATATTCAATGTGGGTTCTATTTGGTTTTGTAATGTGTGGTCATATTTATTGGGTCGTATGCATAAAACCTAAGCAAATTATTTTTCTTACATTTCAGACCTTTCACTCAATTTTTATACCCGAGCGCACTTGTGCACAAGGGTATTACAACTTTGTTCACATAACGGTTGTTTGTAACAGGCAAAACGAATCGAGATAGATGTAGACAAATGTATACATAAATGATCAGAATGAAAAGAGAAATCGATTAAGCGGTGACTGTCTGTCCGTCCGTCCGTCCGTCCGTCCGTCTGTGCACACGATAACTCGAGTAAAAATTGAGATATCTTAACGCAACTTGGTATGTGCACTTCTTTCGGACGGTATTGAAAATTGGCAAAATCGGACTGTAACCCCGCCTACCTCCCATATAACGGTAATATTCAGAAATACGAAAACTGCGATATTTTAGTAACTACTGAAGATTATTCACTCAAAATTGATATTTACAATAAGTTTTAGACGAAAAATAAGAATATTATACATTTTTGGAAAATGGGCGAAGCCACGCTCACTTATGCACCGATTTCTTCCAAGCTTTGCACAGTTGTTAACCTTGGTATAGCATACGAAACTGCCGAAAATTTTAAAAATCGGACAATAACCACGCCCACATCCCATATAACGGTAGTTTAGAGAAATGCGAAATCTTCGATAAATCAGTAATTATTGAAGCTAATTTATTCAAAATTGATGCTTGCAAGAATTCTTTACCAAGAAATACGTTAAGGATAAAATTTTGAAAAATGGGCGTGGCACCGCCCACTTATGATCACATATATGTATCTCGGTGACCGTTCCACCAATTTGTACCAAACTCGGTGTGGTTATTGTGCTTGCCACATAGAAGCAAAACGTTGAAAATTATTGAAATCGAGCTAAAATTACGGCCGGTTTTCATATAATAGTTAATTTCAGAAATGCTTGAAACTTCAATATTTCGAAATTGAAGCACGCTAATTTACTCAAAATGGATACACCCCGGTTTACCATGTAGCCGTAGCTTTCGGAAAGGTGAAAAACATACATTTAATACTTGCGCCGGGTATTTAATGTTCGGCTCCGCCCGAACTTAGACTTTCTTACTTGTTTCAAATAAATTTAAGTTAAAGGTATGCAATTTTAAGAGAACGCAATTGCTTAGTTTTTATGTTATGTATTGTATGCAATTTCTTAATTGTTAAAAAAATGCAGTAAAAAAAAACTTTGACGATTTTTTGGCCGAAATGACGATTTTTTTAGGGTAAAGTGACGATTATCCAGCGAAAGCTTTCGGCAACGCTGACCATGATACGTAAACGAACTACGGCGCTGGCGTTGCTCGCGAGTAATAATTGCCCACCTATGATTTAAAGAAATGGGGTGTCGTCCATTTCCGCCATAACGTATGGAGAGCATAGTTTTGGGCGCAACCGACATCTACCTCTAGAGCAGTGCTGTCCAATCGGTAGTTCGCGGGCGCCTAGTAGCTCGCGACCTGTATTTTAGGTGCCCCAAACAAAAAGATGGACAGAAAAATACTCTGTACCGAACTACGCCATTTCCGGTTGTAATTGCGAAAGTAGCAATTGAAAATGAGAATCGTAAATTTTAAATGCGAAAGTGAATTGAAAAGCGTCAATTGGAAATGATAAAGCTGCAACTCAAAAATATAATAGCCAACTGTAAATAATATAAGATAAAAAAGATTTCCAAAGATATTAATGAAGAAATTCCCACTGACCATGTAGATAAGGCTCTCCGACTTGGCATTTTTAAATTATATAATTGAAACACATATTCTCATAAAAATACAAACGTCGTTCGGAGTCCCCTTTGTGTGAAAAATTCAAGGCGCACGCCACAAACTGGAGGAGAAGCTCGGCCAAACACTAAGCGCCAATCTATTATTATTAATTGAAAAAACTAAACAATCTCAATTAGGGTTTTCAGAAATTATGACTGCAATCTCACCGTTTGTGGGGAAAATCGGCATATGAAAGGGCTGTCGGCAGAGAAAAACTGTCAGCTTTTCCCGTCGTTTGCTCTTCTTTTGAACTCGAAAATTCTGGCGGGGTACAATCCATTGCATTACGTGCAAAAAGTTCTTCAGTTACTATCGATATACGAAAAACGGTGCAGGAATACAAATGCAAGGATCCGTAACTAATAGGTGGTTTTTGCGTCAAACGATGTGGGGAATTTTAATTCGATGAAATGCATCATAATGAATCAAAATTTTGAGTTATTTGTTAGTTACGTCCTTTTGCATTTCAGTTTACCATGTTAGTTACAGATTTTTACATTTTAGGTGACGAAATGTTCTCTATGGAACCAGTATTTTCTTTTTCCAAAAAAACGATTTATGGATCATAATGGAAACACTGCTTTATCAATTAAGAGGAAATTGTTGTTTTCACAATACAACGAATGTTCGTTATCTATGTGCATTCCTTTATTTAAGCTAGCTGTACCAATTTTATTAATAAATAAAGGGTTTCATACGGATCAATTAAGATTGAAGTTTATTAAGGCGGTGCCCGCAAAGCAAAGCAATGGTTTTAAAGTAGCCCTAGGTCCGAACTCTGTTGGACACCACTGCTCTAGAGTTTTGATATGATACCTACCGGCGAAGTTGATACCTACACCTTTTCCAATTGAACTTCGGATATCGTTAAATGTACTTCAGATTAGCCAACTATACTTCAGAAACTGTAAAATATACTTCAAACTAGACAATTGTACTTCGTCTAAAAATTATTGTAAATATCAATTTTGAGTGAATAATCTTCAGTAGTTACTAAAATATCGCAGTTTTCGTATTTATGAAAATTGCCGTTATACGGGAGGTTGGCGTGGTTATTGTCCGATTTTGCCCATTTTCAATACCATCCATCCTACGCCCGAAAGAAGTGCACGTACAAAGTTTCGTTAAGATATCTCAATTTTTACTCGAGTTATCGTGTGCACAGACGGACGGACGGACGGACGGACAGACAGTCACCGCTTAATCGATTTCTCTTTTCATTCTGATCATTTATGTATAGATTTATCTATCTCGATTCGTTTTGCCTGTTACAAACAACAATACTTGTTCAACGAAAATTTTGCACTGTTCTGTCCGACCTGCAACGTGCAGATCACTACCGTTTTTCTTCAAACCTTATATGTAGCTTCATCTTATATATAAGTATATATATTAGGGTTCTTTTTTCCGACTATTGTTTCTTTTTCACTCCTACCTCGCAACTTTTTTGGAAAACACCTTAAAAAACTCCCTGAAAATTTGAACGCTCAATATTAACATTAAGTACTCGCCCCAGGCGCAAATACTTCCCATATAAAATACACGTAAACTTTGATTGGTTTTCTTAAAAATTCTATAGCTCGGAGGCATTTTATGGTATAATCATGGTCAATGATGGGTTTTCTTCAAAATTGAACTTTCGACAAAAAAATCCATTGCGGCGTAACTCTAACTTCCACCAGCGAGTTAGTACGGGTCACTAAACTCAATATTTTCATGAAATTCCCATTTTTTGCCGTTTTTTAAATAACAAGAGCTACAGAAAAAATGCAAATCACAAAAATTTCGAGGTAGGAGTGAAAAAAACAATATTCCCAAAAAGGCCACCCTAATATATATATATATCTGTGGTCATAAGCA
>NW_023458557.1:23222370-23248480 GCF_013731165.1 Rhagoletis pomonella | reverse complement strand
TGTATCAGAGCTGGGCACTTTATGATTACGATTACATTTTGATTACTTAGGATTACGATCACTGTAATTGTAATCCCAAAAACTTTCAGCATTACGATTTCTGGAATTGTATTTATAACAAGCTTGATTACGAATACTTTAATTGCAATCATTAAAGTTCAACAATTACGACTACTGTAGTCGTCATCGTACTTTTTATGATTACGATTATAGTAATCGAAAACCTAAAATTTTTGAAATTACTATTACCGTAATTGTAATCATGGAAATTAGGATTACGATTACAGTAGTCGTAATCGTTAAATTTTTGGTATTTAATTGTAATCCTATGTAATTGTAATGCAATTCATGATTACGATTACAGTAATCGAGTGCAATGGGGTATAGGCATTTCGGGAGTGTAATGGGGTATAGTTGTTGCGCTGGGTATGTTGCATGGCTATACTCAATCCCGGCTCTTGCGTTCTCGTTCGCGCACTCTGGGCAACGTGAGCAACCCATGTGCGAGATGCGGTAACCAATCCGAGTGGAGCCTTGGGTCATGGCAGAAAGAGAGGGAGCTTCGGTGGGGCCACTCTGACTTATTCGGTTTAAGGGCTCACTAAAGTCTGCAGCGTCTGTTCACCAGTAGGTGCGGCTGCAAGCGGGTGTCTGCTTGGAACAAGCGACTCGCTATATAAACGTGTATTTGGTTGTGAAACCACCCCCGTCCCAGCAATGGGTTGTGCGCTGGGTTTGGGACCCGCCACGTAAAAACCACTTCCAGTGAAGAAGCAAGGCAAAGCCTCGGAAGAGACCGCACCTTATGGTGACGACCACGGCAAACGTTTAAAGGACTACGATTTGAGGGCATGCACCTGAAATGTCCGGATCCTTAATGGGGAAGGTGCCTCTGCCCGGCTGGTTGATGTCCTCGTAAGGACAAAAGCTGACATCACCGCCATCCAAGAAATGCGGTGGACGGGGCAAGGCAAGCAATGTCTGGGGCCTTGCGACGTCTACTACAGCTGCCATGTAAAGGAGCGCAAATTCGGTGTTGGATTTGTGGTGGGAGAGAGACTCCGTCGGCGAGTACTGTCGTTCACCCCAGTGGACGAGCGTCTAGCCATACTCCGCATCAAAGCGAGATTCTTAAACATCTCGCTCATCTGCGCCCATGCCCCGACGGAAGAGAAGGGTGAGGCATCCAAGGACCTCTTCTATGAGCGCTTGGAGCGCACGTACAAGCGCTGCCCCCGTCATGATATCAAAATCGTGCTAGGCGATTTCAATGCCAGGGTGGGCAATGAAGGGATCTTTGGAACCACCTTCGGAAAATTCAGCCTCCACGACGAAACGTCCGACAACGGATTGAGGCTGATCGGCTTCGCCGGGGCCCGAAACATGGTAGTAAGCAGTACTAGGTTCAAGCATAAAAAGATCCATCAAGGCTGTCTCCGGATCGAAAAACGAGAAACCAAATCGATCATGTTGTGATAGACGGAAGGCACGCTTCCAGTGTTTTAGACGTACGCACACTTCGAGGCCCAAACATCGACTCGGACCATTATCTTGTTGCAGCCAAGATACGCACCCGCCTCTGTGCAGAAAAAAATGTGCGCCCAAATATGCAAGGAAAGCTTAACGTCGAAAAGCTGCAATCACAACCGACAGCCAGCGCTTTCGCTACTCGACTCTCACACCTGCTCTCAGAGAGCACTCTTCAACAAACCGACATATGCGAGCAGTGGAACCACATTTCCCGCTCATTAAGTACCGCCGCCGAAGAAGTAATCGGATTTTAGCGAGCCCGAAAGAACAACTGGTACGATGAGGAGTGTCAGGAAGCTGCAGAAAAAAAATATGCCGCCTACAGGGCCACGCTGCGAACGGGCGCAACGCGTGCTATGTGGGACCGCTACAGAGACGTATTTGCCGCAATAAGAAGAGAATGGCCGAAATACGTGAGTGCGAAGAGCTTGAAATGCTGGCCGACAGGAAGAATGTCCGAAAATTTTACCAGAGAGTTAGGCGACTTACGGAAGGTTTCAAGACCGGGGCGTACTCCTGTAAGAACAATAACGGCGACCTAGTAACTGATGTCCACAGCGTACTCAAATTATGGAGGGAACACTTTTCCGCCCTACTTAATGGTAGCAGCACGGAAAGTTGTGGAGAAGAAGAACCCGAGCCCGCAGTCGATGATGACGGAGCCGACGTTCCACCGCCTGACTATGACGAGGTACGTATAGCAATAACGCGGCTGAAAAACAACAAAGCTGCTGGAGCTGACAGCCTGCCAGCTGAGCTATTCAAGTACGGCGGCGAGGAGTTGATAAGGTGCATGCATCAACTCTTGTGCAGAATATGGTCAGATGAACTCATGCCCGATGACTGGAATTTAAGTGTGCTCTGCCCAATCCACAAGAAAGGTGACCCCGTCATTCGGGTCAACTACCGCGGGATCAGCATTTAGCGCTAACTGTAGAACTTTTTGTTTGTTGAGATGTGTGTTCCTTCAAGATTTTGATTAGCTCTTCTTGGAAAATTTCAATGCCAGCAGAAGCAGTTGAGTGTGCATGTTGATGAAGTGATGAAAGAGCAGGAAGATTGTTGGTGCTTCTATGGGAGTTGAGCTGAATGTAGCTGCATTTGATTCGTTCAAATCGATGAAAGGTGGAGGCGTGCGAAGGGAGTCACGCCGAGCAGATGCACACTTAGCACAAAGAAAATGCTTACCAGTTTTAAGCAAAAACTCAAGGTCAGCCGGCTGGATTTTAACACCATCTAAGTGCAAAAGTTCATTGCACTGAGCACACTGCACTTTAGGTTGCGACCGCTCAACCTTATCGCGACAAATACACGGCATTTTCAGAGGCAGATAATAGCAGGAAATATGTAGGATCAGAGTCACTGTCTCACTCAGTTTAAGGAAAAGTTATCAAGTTTATGTTTACACTCATTTCACAGTTGGATTAAACGAACTATGCAAAGTAGAATGCAATAATCACAGAGCGATAAAAAACACGTCCGCGCGCTACTGATGATGAGCGTATCGAGCGTATTGTGTGAAAGACTGAAGCCCACCGTCAATGAACTGATTGGGCCTTATCAGTGTGGCTTTAGACCTGGCAAATCCACCATAGACCAGGTATTCACAATACGCCAAATCTTGGAAAAGACCCGCGAGAAAAGCATCGACACTCACCACCTATTTGTCGACTTTAAAGCCGTTTTTGACAGCACTAAAGGGAGTTGCCTATACGCCGCTATGTCTGAATTTGGCATCCCCTCAAAACTCATACGGCTGTGTAATACCACCAGCTCCGTCAGAATTGGGAAAGACCTCTCCGAGCCGTTCGCCACAAAACGGGGTTTCAGACAGGGCGACTCCCTTTCATGTGACTTCTTTAATCTGATGTTGGAGAAGATAATAAGAGCTGCAGAACTGAACTGCTCAGGAATAATTTACTACAAGAACATGCAATTGCTGGCTTATGTCGATGACATTTACATCATCGGTAACAAAAATCGCGAAGTCTGTTTTGCCTTTTCCAAGTTGGATAGGGAAGCAAAGCGAATGGGTCTGGTGGTAAACGAGGGCAAGACGAAGTATCTCCTGTCATCAAACAAACAGTCAGCACATTCGCGCCTTGGCACCCACGTCATTGTTGACAGTTACAATTTCGAGAAAGTAGAGAATTTCGTTTACTTGGGAGCCAGCATTAACACCGATAATAATGTCAGCATTGAAATCCAACGCAGAATCACTCTTTCCAACAAGTGCTGCTTTGGACTGAGTAGGCAATTCAGGAGTAAAGTCCTCTCTCCACGTACGAAAACCATGCTCTATAAGTCACTCATCATGCCCTTGCTGATATATGGTGCAGAAGCATGGACAATGACAACATCCGATGAGGCGGCTCTTGGAGTGTTTGAGAGAAAGATTTTGCGGAAGATTTACGGGCCTTTACGCGTTGGCGACGGCGAGTACCGCAGACGATGGAACGATGAGCTGTATGAGCTTTAGAACCACATGGACATAGTGCAGCGAATTAAAATACAGCGGCTCCGCTGGCTTGGCCATGTCGTTCGAATGGACACCGACGCTCCAGCTCTGAAAGTATTCAACTCGAAACCCGCTGGTGGTAGCAGAGGAAGAGGGAGGCCCCCACTGCGATGGATAGATCAGGTGGAGAAGGACTTGGCTTCACTTGGCGTTTCCAATTGGCGTCTGTTAGCACAGAGGAGAAACGACTGGCGTGCTTTGCTGAACTCTGCCAAAATCGCTTAGGCGGTTACAGCGCCAAAAAAGAAGAAGAAAGAAGAATCGAGAAATTAGCTTTGCTTAGAGCAAATATTGATTTTGATAAACCGAAATGGTTTTAAGTTATGCATTCGCATATTTGTTTGAAATTGTTGTAATATTCTACACAGACTCGTGGTGGCAGTATTTCCAATAAGGTTTGATTTTGATTAACTGTCCACCTTGATGTTGTCATTCAAAGGGGGCTACAGTTTTACGCCGACCCGAAAGGCGATTGTATTTTTTGGAAAAGCTGTTTTTCATGACAGAAATACGCTGAGGGGTTTGCCATTGCCTGCCGAGGGACGACCGCTATTGAAAAAACGTTTTTTGTTGTTTATTTTTTGAGGTTGGGTTGAACCGGGCTTGAATACAGGCCCCGCGGGATGGTAGCGCGCACTGTTAACCACTACATCACAGTGGCCACTGTGTAACTGTATTACTTCAACTTCAAATCAATTTTACACAATTTTCGGTGAAAGTTTCGCTCATTTATTTAACTACTAAATCTCTACAGAACATCAGAAAACCGTTATCAATATTTTCTTGATTACGATTACATTAATTATAATCATATAATTTTTAGGATTACAATTAAAGTATTTGAAATCGTAATTTTCATATTTACAATTACTCTAATTGAAATCTTAAAATATTTAGGTTACAATTGCGGTATTCGTAATCATGTTTTTCATGATTACGATTACAGTAATCGTAGTCCTTAAATTTTTAAGATTACAATTATTCAAATCATAATGGTAATATTTATGGTTACAAGTAAAGTAATCGTAATCATATAAAATTTAAGGATTACAATTAAGCAATCGTAATTAAAATGTAATCGTAATCAAAAATTACCCAGCTCTGATTTGTATGATGTTAATGAACAATATTTTTATAAGAAAATATATGAAATTAAATAATATGAAATTAAATAGTCAAAACTTGCTAATATGTGGCGAGCTTAAAATTATGTAACCGAGTGTACTATGCACTTTTCCAATAAACAATTTTGTTAAATCTCAATTTGAGATGCATTTGAGAATCAATCCTTTTCTCAAATCCCAAGCGTTACTTCTCAAATGCATCTCAAATAACCGTTGATGGTGTTCTCAAGCTATAAGGCACATTTTTAATATGGAAATATTGAATTCTCAACCTTTCCTCAAACGTAAGAGGAGCGGAACGAAATGAAATTCAATTACTCTCATTGAAATATTTGTATAGTATTGCCAATGATGTATGTAAAAGAAACACACAGTTTTTATAGAAAAATATTTTTTTTTATACCCGAGCGCACTTGTGCACAAGGGTATTTTAATTTTGTTCACATAACGGTTGTTTGTAACAGCCAAAACGAATCGAGATAGATATAGACAAATGTATACATAAATGATCAGGTTGAAAAAAGAAATCGATTAAGCCATGTCTGTCTGTCCATCCGTCTGTCCGTCTCTCCGTCCGTCCGGGTACACGATAACTCTAGAAAAAATTAAGATATCTCAAGGAAATTTGGTATGTAGGTTTCCCTTAATAGTTTGGTATTGAAAATGGGCGAAATCGGACTGTAACCACGCCCACTTCCCATATAGCGGTAATTTCTTGAAAATCGAAAACTGCGATATTTTAGTAACTATTGAAGATAATTCACTCAAAATTGATATTTACAATAATTTTTAGACGAAAAATAAGAATATTATAAATTTTTGGAAAATGGGCGTAGCCACGCCCACTTATGGTTACATGTGTATATCTCGGTAACCGCTGTACCAATTTCTTCCAAACTTGGCACAGTTGTTGGCCTTGGTACAGCATACAAAATCGACGAAAATTTTGAAAATCGGACCATAAACACGCCCACATCCCATATAACGGTAATTTAGAGAAATACAAAATCTTCGATAAATCAGTAAATATTGAAGCTAATTTATTCAAAATTGATGCTTGCAACAATTCTTTACCAAGAAATACGCTTATGGTAAAATTTTGGAAAATGGGCGTGGCACCGCCCACTTATGATCACATATATGTATATCGGTAACCGTTCTACCAATTTGTACCAAACTCGGTGTGGTTATTGTGCTTGCCACATATAAGCAAAACGTTGAAAATTATTGAAATCGGACTAAAATTACGGCCGCTTTTCATATAACGGTAAATTTCAGAAATGCTTGAAACTTCAATATTTCGAAATTGAAGGACGCTAATTTACTCAAAATTGATACACCCCGGCTTACCATCTAACGGTAGATTTCGGAAAGGTGAAAAAACATATATTTAATACTTGCGCCGGGTATTTAATGTTCGGCTCCGCCCGAACTTAGACTTTCTTACTTGTTATTTATTGCATTATTATAGAGCATCAGTGTTGTCAGAAAATTTTTTGTTAAATATCTTTTAAGTGATAATAAAATCTTCAAAAACCATAAAGGGGTTACTGAAACTGGAAAAAAATCTTCTTTTCTCTAGAAATATCTTTATTGTAGATTCAATAGCACAAAACTTCGATACTTTTTATTGAAATATTATTTAACTAGCAGACCCGGCGAACTTCGTCCCGCCCAAAATTTTTATATATTTTATTGAAACTTTTTGGTCCAAGATTTTCACCAACAATTCACGTTTACAATTTTCATATGCACATTCGTCTGCTAAGATTATGGTTTGGTGGTCATTTGCCGCTTTAAATAACGTAAGGAAAGTGTTATATCCGTGAAGAAGTTCTTGAAATTCTCCAGTTGTGCGGCATTTCATAGCTCGGTTATTCGCAAAGCGAAATAAATTTTTTCCTCTTCACTCACTGGCGGCAACAACGACCCGGTTCTATAGTGAATGTCCTAGAAGCTTTACAGTATAGTTGGTGGCAATTTCAAAATGGGTGCGAATCATTGTTCTACAGAAATGAAATATACATATACTTATTTCAGACGAAATACCTTAAAAGTTTGAACGCATAATAATATTGGAAAATCACATCCATTGGGCAATCGCAACGCAGGAGCGTTTGATATACCCTATGGTGCAACAGGTCGATTTAATCTGACCTTCACGGCCACTTTTCTCACTTGGCTATTTTTAGTAATAACTTGACTTCAGCACCACTTGGCAGCACGTTTTTGTAATAGTATTGCATACATATTTAAAATATTAGCCAAATCGGATCATAAATAAGATTTTTAGTAATAACTCAAATACAGCGCCAACTGTCGGATTAAATTGTGAAACTAAACCATCCAGAGACCCACTCAAACACACAAAAAGTTTCGTCAAAATCCGTACAACCATTTAGGAGGATTTCACTCACAAATACACCTACAGAAGAATTAAAATATACATTGAAAAATAGCTAAAGGTCGGTACGTTTGTAGGCCTCACATCCCCTTTTCAAATATCCCAAATTTTCTCCATGAGTATGGGCTTGATTTCAACTACATACATATCTCCATACGAAGTTCCAGTACTGTACCATGCATACTTTCAGAGGTATTCAGTATAAAAATTCGATTTATATGGGAGGTGCCACGCCCCCCTTTCCAACAGCTGCCTCTTTCTTCATGAGTATGCGATTGATTTCGTATATCTCCATACCAAGTTCCAGAACTCTACCATGAACACTTCCAAAGATAGGCAGTATAAAAAATTCGGTTTGTATGGAAGATGCCACGCCCCCTTTTCCAATAGTTCCAATTTTTCCTCAAGAGTTGATTGCGTATATCTCCGTACCAAGTTCCAGAACTATACCATGAACGCTTCCAGAAATATGCAATATGAAAAGTTTGGTTTGTATGGAAGATGCCACGCCCCCCTTTTCCAATAGTTCCAATTTTTCTACAAGAGTATGCGATTTATTTCGTGCATCTCCATACAAAGTTCCAGAACTCTACCAAAAAATTTCCAGAGATATGCAATATGAAAAATTCGGTTTGTATGGGAGATGCCACACCCCTTTTTCAATAGCTTAAATTTTTCTCCAAGGGTATGCGATTGATTTCGTATATCTCCATACCAAGTTCCAGAACTCTACCATGCACACTTTCAGAGATATGTAGCATGAGAAATTCGGTTTGTATGGGAAGTGCCACGCCCCCTTTACATATAGATTTTTTTTTAGCCTAAAACCATCCTTGGGACACGTGCGGCAGGTGGCAGTTTCAAAAAAATCGGTTCAGCCGCTCTCGAGCCTTGCGAAAACTGAAAAACGGCTTTAAAAATATATATTAGTTAAGATTATTAAGATTTATTATATATTATAATTATATTTTGACAGTATCCGTTGTTTCTGATTGGCGCAAAAAAATCTTCGCCCCTTGATATGGCCGTTGCTCAAAGCTATTTATATTCGAAATTGCATGAAAATTGGAAAACAGGAATCTATAAGCTTATCCAGGAAAAAAGCTACCTACGTACCGAATTTTAAGCAAATCGGACCGTAAATAAGATTTTTTCGAATAGATTGGTCCCTGGTTAACTTCTCGGAAAAAATGGATCATATATACTAATATATGCTAAAAAGCTACTTACGTACCAAATTTTAAGCAAATCGGACCATAATTAGATTTTTTCGAATAGACCGTTCCCTGGTCCACCTACCCGAAAAAAGTAAAATTTTTTTTGCCTAAAACATAGTGGTTACTAAAAGCTATTTATGTACAAAATTTCATGAAAATCGGACCAGCCGTTCACGAGATTACCTGTTACAAAAAAAGGGACTTCTCTTTATATAATTAGTATAGATATAGAAAACCATAACACATTTTATTTAAAAAACAAATAAATAAAATTAAAATATTTTTAATATACAACAATTTTATAAATTCCTAAAACGTAGAAAATAATATTTCTCAGTTCCATAGAATTTGTTTTGATAACTTTTGATTTTGAAATTTTAGCAAAAGTCATTATAAACAATTTATGAGATTGCACGCCATACAAAGCATTAGACTTAACTGACAATAGTCAAACTACATAACATAGACCTAAAATTTCTACAGCGAAAGTACATATCGTCACCTGAAATGCAAAAAGATGTAACAAACATCATCGTTGAAATGCAAAAAGTCATAACTAATGAAAAATTCAAAATTCAATTTTGATTTATATGATGGATTTCATCGAATTACAACTCCTCACATCATTTTATGAAAAAAAATAATTAAAATATTATTCACGACTTTTTCCATTTCATTTAAGATGTTGTTACGTCTTTTTGCATTTCACGTGACGATATATTACTTTTCTTATCAATTCAAGTCTATTACATACGCCTCACGTCTTTCTTTTCAATCTGATAAATTGGTTGTAATCACTTTTGCTAAAATTTCAAAATCAAAAGTTATCAAAACAAATTCTATGGGACTGCGAAATATCATTTTCTACTCTTTAGTCCATTTAGAAAAGTGTCGTATATTAAACAGTTTTTTATACTCGAGCGCACTTGTGCGCAAGGGTATTATAACTTTGTTCTAACAGCCAAAACGAATCGAGATAGATATAGACAAATGTATACATAAATGATCAGAAAGAGAAAAGAGAAATCGAAAAAGCCATGTCTGTCTATCCGTCCGTTCGTCCGTCCGTGTACACGATAACTCGAGCAAAAATTTAGATATCTAAACCAAATTTATTAGGCAGATTGCCCTTTACCCAAGGTAGGTTGGTATTGAAGATAGCCGAAATCCGATCGTAACCACGTACACTCCCCATATAACGGTAGTTTTCAGAAATACGAATACTGCGATATTTTAGTAATTACTGAAGCTTATTCACTCAAAATTGACATTTACAACGACTTTTAGACGTAAAATAAGCGTGTTATAAATTTTTGGAAAATGGGCGTAGCCACGCTCACTTATGATTACATGTATAGATCTTGGTAGCTGCTACACTAATTCGTCCCAAACTTGGCACAGTTGTTAGCCTTTGTACAACATACCAAATCGCTGAAAATTTTTAAAATCGGACAATAACCACGCCCACATCCCATATAACGGTAATTTAGAGAAATACGAAATCTTCGATAAATCAGTAAACACAGAAGCTAATTTATTCAAAACTGATGTTTGCAGAGCTGGGCACTTTATGATTACGATTATATTTTGATTACTTATGATTACGATTAATGTAATTATTTGTTTTTGTTATTTTTTGGCCTTATAACAATTATATTCAACAATTTTTATTGAGCTCGAGGCCATTTAAAAGGCGTACCTAGCACGGTGCATAGGCAACTGGCTGAGTCAGTGGGATCGTCGGTTCGAAGCCTACTGAAAGAAGTCTGATGAGGAAATGTGGTGATTTCCGAAATAGCTATCACTTCTACCATTTTTTTCAAATTATTGTTGCTTTTCCACAATAAATTTTCATTAAGAAATGGTCTCGAGCTCAATAAAAATTGTTGAATATGATTACTGTAATTGTAATCCCGAAAATTTTCAGTATTATGATTACTGTAATTTTAATTATAAAAAGCTTGATTGCGAATACTTTAATTGTAATCCTTAAAATTCAACGATTACGACTACTGTAGTCGTCATCGTACTTTTTATGATTATGATTATAGTAATAGAAAACCTAAACATTTTGAAGTTACTATTACCGCAATTGTAGTCATGGAAATTAGGATTACGATTACAGCAGTCGTAATCTTTACATTTTTAGGATTACAATTAAAGTAATCGAAATCATGCAATTCATGATTACGATTACAGTAATCGAGAAATTAGCTTTGCTTAGAGCAAATATCGATTTTGATAAACCAAAATGGTTTTAAGTTATGTGTTCGCATATTTGTTTGAAATTGTTGTAATATTCTACACAGACTCGTGGTGGCAGTACTTCCAATAAGAGTTTATTATGATTAACTGTCCACCTTGATGTTGTCATTCAAAGGGGGCACCTACAGTTTTACGCCGACCCGAAATGCGATTGCATTTTTAGCAAAAACCTGATTTTCATGACAGAAATACACTCGGAGGTTTGCCATTGCCTGCCGAGGGGCGACCGCTATTAGAAAAACACGTTTTTTGTTGTTTATTTTTAGAATTACAATTAAAGTATTCGTAATCGTAATTTTCATAAATACAATTACTGTATTTGAAATTGTTACATATTCAACTATTGCTTTGCTAGTAAATACTCTTAAAGAACTAGCTTAATCTGGCTACATTGTTAACATTGAATTAATATGTACATGAACATATGTATGTATACTTATGCATACTCTGTTATACTCTAACTACAAGTATATAACAACTGTTATTGGCAATGTTAAACCTCTTGATATTTAAGCTTTTACTTATATTTAGTTTTAATAAAGTTTAGTTGCATATTACACCTTGTTTCACTTGGACTTATCAGCTGGCGACGAGGAGTAAAAACGCATCGCATGTGATAAAAAAATAAAAAATAAGCCTTGCAAACATAGCAATTTTCGATTCGGTAAATAATTACGCCAGACGAAAAAGCAACTGCAAACACTTACAATGTGTTTTTCAAGCAACTTCTGGAACAGCAGCAGGAGGTTACCCAAAAAAATCCTTGATGGACAAAAAGTGTGGATGGAGTCTGTTCTAAGAGACAAAGCTGGTGGACGTGTAGAAGGTTCCATGGTACCATCATTCCACGCGTTCAACAAGGAACTCCAAAGTTGGGACTCCTATTTGGAACAGTTGAACCAACATTTTCTTGCATACGCTGTCTGCGCACCATAAAAGAAAAAGTCATTTATCTTGTCGTGGCTGGGAAGCGACACTTTCGAGCTCTTGAAGAAACTTCTCGGCAGTCAGGATTTGCAAACGCAAAACTATGTCGATCTAATAGTAAAATTGTCAGACCACTTCAAGAAAAAAGTTCACGTGATTTCTGCGCGTTATAATTTTAACGAATGTAGCATGAAGCCGAACCAAAGCTACAAAGAGTGGGATTGCGAGGGTTAGCCCTTCAGTGCAATTTTGTTTGTAATGCCGATAATTGCGCTCATGAGTACATTGATGAGATGATACGAGATATGATAATGTTAAATACTCCGCACGATTCCGTTCGAACTTCTGCTTTACAAAAACGTAGCCCAACGTTAGCAGAAGTTCTACTCATAGCTGAATCATTTGAGAGCACAACGAAGGCAGTTCAGTCTCTCAAGGAACCGTCGGCCTCTTCTGGCGAAGCCACTTCATTGGTAAACGCAGTTCAAAACTCAAAAGCTTCTCGTACATCTCGGGTTAGTAACAATAACAAGCAGAGTGTGTACAAGTCATGCTCAGGCTGTGGTACCTCACATAGCCGCGAGCAGTCTAAATTTAAAAACGCTGTGTGCCGTAAGTGTGGTAGAGTAGGGCATATAGCACCGGTATGCATGGCGAAAGGTACGAACAAGTACATGAAGAAAAACACAACGGAGCAACAATTCACACAGAAAACTTCCAAGCGAAACAACAAACATAGGTGCAATGAGGTGGATACAATAGAAACGATTTACGCCGTGACTGGGGTCGTGAAGCAGCAGAAAAATAAAAGTTTCATCGACTTAAAAGTAATGAATAAACTAATAAAGTTCCAGATGGATTCCGGAGCGTCTCTTTCTATTATAACGTTAGAAACTTACAAAAAACTAAATACGCCACCACTTAGCCAGTGTAATAGGTCGATATTCGGATTCGGCAACAAAAAAATCCATACTCTTGGGGAACTCACGCAATTATCTAGACGACATAATTGTGACCATTTTTCAACAAAAAGCTTTATTTAACTGTTAATAATAACATTATTTACTTGCAGGGCCAAGCAAACCAAGTTGTTATTCCAATTGCATTACGTAAACGCATTTTGCAGCTTTTACATGACGGCCACTGGGGTGTTGTGAAGATGAAACAGCTTGCGCGCAGCTACTGCTGGTGGCCCGGTATTGACAAAAACATCGAAAACGTTGCTAAGGAGTGCGAAAGTTGTAAAACTAACTCATCTAGCCCACCTTGCGAGTGCAGTAATTGGCCAGTAGCCATGCGATCATGGGAGCGTGTTCACATTGATTTTGCCGGCCCTATATTCAATTGTATGTGGCTCGTGTGCGTAGACGCGTACTCTCAATACCCCTACGTGACACAAATGAAAACAACGACGACAGCTGACACCATTATTGCTATCTCCGCTATATTCGCCATTGAAGGGCTCCCCGAAACGATAGTCAGCGACAATGGCCGCAGTAAACGGCCGATATGTTCAAACAATTTTGTGCCGGCAATGGCATAAAGCATATCACATCAGCTCCTTTCCACCCGGCGTCAAATGGCTTAGCTGAGCGTTTTGTGCGTACTTCTTAAACGGCAATGTTAAAAAATATACAAGATGGGTTGCCAATTTTCGCTGCTTTAATAAAGTACCTATCGACTTATCGCTCAGTACCCAATGCTGCAGGTAAGACGCCTGTTCAGTTATTGCATGGCCGTACCGTACGCACCTTGCTGTCGCAAACGCCAATTACTCATAAACAAATTTAGTCAAAACGATACAGCAGCCCAAAGGTTAAAACTTCGCAACCGGTATACTTTCGAAATTACTCGCGACGTTCAAAATGGATGAAAGGTCACATCGACAGAGTGCTGGGAAAAATGATGTACGTCGTTGAAACTCCGATTGGTTATCAAAAACGGCATCAAAACCAACTGAAGGAAAGGTGTGAAGAGCTTCCGCTTGCACAATCATACCCGGACGTCGCTACACAAAAACGGCTGTCTGGAGCAGAGCGCGTTGTGGAACGCAGCTCTAATGCTACCGCTGATCAGAGCACATCACTTATTGCTCTGCTAGTAAATACTCTTAAAGAACTAGCTTAATCTGGAAACATTGTTAACATTGAATTAATATGTACATGAACATATGTATGTATACTTATGCATACTCTGTTGTACTCTAACTACAAGTATATAACATCTGTTATTGGTAATGTTAAACCTCTTGACATTTAAGCTTTTACTTATATTTAGTCTTAATAAAGCTTAGTTGCATATTACACCTTGTTTCACTTGGACTTATCAGAAATCTTAAAATTTTTAGGATTACAATTACGGTATTCACAATCATGTTTTTCATGATTACGATTACAATAATTGTAGTCCTTAAATTTTTAAGATTACAATTATTATAATCATAATGGTAATATTTATGATTACAATTAAAGTAATCGTAATCATATAAAATTTAAGGATTACAATTAAGCAATCGAAATTAAAATGTAATCGAATTCAAAAATTACCCAGCTCTGTATGTTTGCAATAATTATTTAGCAAAAAACACGTTTATGATAAGATTTTGGAAAATGGGCGTGGCACCGCCCACTTATGACCAGGTGTGTATATCTCGGTTACCGTTCGATCAATTTGTACCAAACTTGGTACGATTATTTCGCTTACCACACAAAACCAAAACGTTAAATCGAACTAAAATTACTCCCACTTTTCATATAACGAAAAATTTCAAAAATTCTTGAAACTTCGATGTTTCGAAATTTAAGGCCTCTAATTTACTTAAAATTGATACTAACAATAATCCCTTGAAAATAAGTAATTTTGGAAAGTGGGCGTGATACCGCCCATATCTAATTATATAAGTTTATCTCATTAAGTATAACTGAACATATTATCGAAATTGTTAGAAATAGAGTAAATCCACTCATCTATCATGTAACGGTAGTTCTCAGAAAGGCTTAAAGCTATATTTAATACTTGCGCCGGGCATTTAATGTTCGGCTCCACCCGAACTTAGACTTTTTACTTGTTTATTTTATTCATTTATTTCTTTTTAGTCTTGTCTGAATAAAATTAGCAATAGATATTAAAATAATTCAATTATATTAATAGATGGATATATTGCTTACACATATGTTAGAATTGTGGCGTTCGCCTTGATGTTGTCACACAAAGGAGAGAGACCTACAGTTTTACGCCGACTCCGAACGGCGATTGTATTTTTATGAGAAACTGTTTTTCATGACAGAAATTCACTCGGAGGTTTGCCATTGCCTGCCGTGGGGCGACCTCAACCCAAGCACTCCCAGCGTCCAAAAACACCTAAAAAGGCCTTCAAACGCCTCAAAACGGCCACTGGAGCTCAAATCAACCAACTGAACCCTAAATGGTACTAATTTCGGGCTACATAGCCCCAAACTTCATCCCAACTTATACTTGACTGAGCTCACACTGGGTACCAACTGGTCACCAATGACTGTTTACCAACTCGTCCTAGACTGTTTACCAACTGCCACCCGTACCCGAAGTGGTTCCCAAGTCAAAGATGACATGACACGAAACTCTTTTTCTCGCGAGAGTGCTGTGGAAAGGTTCATTTTCATAACATCCCCCAATATTGCCACAGCAGCATATTGGGAGATTTATTGAGCAAATTTTTGTAAATTTTTTTATTTAACCAAACAAGCAAATATTTTAGATTTTCAGTATCTTATTAAATATTTTGGTTTAAAAATAACCATATAAAATGTTTTTTCTTGCAAACACTATCTTTAGGCATAATTTTTCAATGTGTTTTCGAGAAATCCACTGGACTTAAATCCGTGTATTTTGTGCGTATCTAGTGGCAGCTCGTTATTTTGCTTGTCAGCTGTTCAGTCCAACTTTATTTGACAGTGCGGACAAGTTAGAAAACGAGTTTAAATTAGATTCTCGGAAGCAAAATGAGAGAGTTTCATATCATGTCATTCTTGCCCAAATCACTAAACCAAATTCACCCATTGAGACAAATACCATGTGTTCGTCTCTGTTTAGCCCTTCGAAATTTTTGCTGGGCTAAGCGTTACATATTCGCAAATGTTTCCCCTACCGAAACCAAAGATGGATACACACCAATAATTCAACGAAATTCTGATACATAAGTATTGCATTTTATCAGACCTTATTTATATTTTCTTTCAACATACGCACATGCATACCCTGTAGGGAAAACACGAACTAGTGAACCAGATTTCTTGTTCTGCAAAATTTCATTAAAATAATTCACTTTCTATTTACGCTCTCTAGAAAAAAGTTGAGTTTGCAGTTTTTTAACCCAATCAATTTTAGTATAATGAAGTGCAAGTATGAGGAAGCTAGGACAAAAAATTGCTTAATATTAATGGTAAGTCCTAGCCTTCTCAAACTTGCACTTTGTTATACTAAAATTGAATGGGCTAAAAAACTGCGTACTTAACTTTTTTCTAATGAGTGTAAATTGCAATATTTGTATGGAAATTTGCAAAGTTTTCTTTAATTTTGCATAAGGTTTGGAACTCTGATTTTTGGGGTTTTTGGTGTAGAATTAACCATATTTTTATAAAAAATTAGAGAAAAATAAAATATTTAAAAAATAGTTGCCGGTATTGTAAAAACTTCGCTGTACCTAAACTTTATTGACTGACTTATTTAAGTTAAGTACGACAAAAACTTTCGAAGTACTTCATATACACATAAGCTTAAAAAGAACTGAATTTACTTAAAAATCAATATGCTTAAATTTAGACAATTAAGACAAAGTGAACTAATATTTTAACTTTTAAGCAGAACGCACTTTTGTTTTTTACTTACTACTTAAGTTTAATGCTACTACTACTACTAATGTGGTTTATAAATCTTTAATAAATGCGTTTAAACATTTGTGATGGTATTGTCCTTCCTTCAATCGATCGTATTTAATATAAACGGAAAATGTTTCGACAAGCCTAATTATAAATGTAGATCTTAGGCGACGAATTTATAACAGGTTGGGAACTATAAAAAATGGATGCAGATCGAACCAGATCTCATCTGTCGAATTAGGAACTGGTTTGGAGCTAAAGAAAAGGGGATGCAGAACGAACTAGATCTCATCTGTTGAATTTGGAACTGGTTCGGAACTATAGAAAAAAGGATGCAAAACAAACTAGATCTTATCTGTCGAAATTAGAACTGGTTCGGAACTAGAGCCAAAGGGATACAACGGGGGACAATTGACACTTCCTAGGACATCGCAATGTTAAATTCGCCAGTCGCTAGCATGCAAAAGAGATTTAAAGCGTACTAGTCATGGTTCCAAACGCCCTAGACCCGAATCAGTTCCGCGCTAGTTTGTTTCCCAACAGGGTATATGTATGTACATACATACGAGCACCAATTACTTTCATTTAAAGAAATGGCGTGTCATCCATTTCCGCTGTAGCGTATGTAGTGCATATTTTTAGAGTTTAATCAGACATGGGCAGAGAGAACAGGTGCTAAAAGAGCGTAAGCGTCGCGTGTACATATACAAGCGAGAACGCAGCGATGAGAACACGACAGCATGCAAAATGACCGTGCAGAAGAAAATTATCAATTGATAAAAAATAACCTACTTGTAGTTAGCTTTGCTGCGGGATTTCTATAAAATATGTAACTAGTAGTTAGCTACAAAAAGCTAACTTGAAACAAGAGGACAAGTAATGCAGGGGTAAAGCTCGAGATTGTTTTCTTTAAACGCGTTCCTATTTAAATATCCTGCTCTTCGCAAATACTTTTTCGAATAGAGGACAAATAAAAGGAAGATCGAAATTTCATATTATCGTTTTGAAGTTATGTCTGACGGAGTTCGAATATGGGACCACCTACAGCAGAATATGTAAAGAAATATGAAATGTGATAAAATAAAGTAAATAAAAAAAAAAATAAAAATATTTTTTTCCTTTTCATATATTATGCCCAAAAGTAGTTAGCTACAAGTTAGTTGCATCAAATGCAGAGGTAACCACCCTTGACTACTTCTAATGCAGATGTAATCACCCTGGACTATGTCGCGGCCGTCGTCATAGAAATATAGTTAGCTTTCGTCAAAGAAAATATACAGATAATAAGTGACTTTTAGCTCCTTCCTAATCAACTTAAAGTTAGCTTATAGTTTGACACATTTCCTGCAGGGGAATTAGGCACACTAACACATTCTCACTTTTAGCTCACGCTTGTTTGTTGTAGTGCCCACCTCTGGTTTAATGGATTCCTTGATATGATACCTACCGACGAGGTTGATGTCTAGATTTGTTTATAGGATCTTTGCAAAGCAAAGGTTTTATAGCTATAAATGGTGTCTGGATATACAACATTGCAAGTTGATAAAACCGTTGTAATAATAAAATAACAAGTTCAGGAATTCATAAGAGTTTCACTTGTGACTAGCCCACCAGACATACAAGTATTTTTACTTGTATCTCTATAACCACATATTCAAACATGACATTGTACTGAACAATATGGAAACCACATAGCGAAATGTCGCCTTCTTGCCCTTATCGTAACAGTAAAATACCATTTTATCAGTTGTTACGGTCGCCAAAGCGCTTGACGCAGACAATGTGTTCGCACCGCGTACTAGTAACTTGATTACAACATATGGCGAACGCAGTTTTCGTACATGCCAAAAAAAATCGCTGTTGTGAAATCACACAAAGGAGGCTGTCAGCCGTGGTCGGCTAACTTCACGCGCAAGGAAAATTCTTTCTTTTTGGAGACGGACAGCATCGAGACCACTTGGATTATCAGAAAACATCGACCAGAGCTTGGTTAAGAGGTTAATATATATCACTGTCTGGCTACGAATACCCCAGGGCATCGGCAGTCGCGCAAGTTCAAACTATTCAGCAGATGATAAACGAAGACGACCAAATTTGTTAATACGGTGGGCAGTATTTCGACATCGGCCGACGAAAAATGGCACGCACAAGTCTCAGTGCGCATATCGGCGGTGGGAAACAGCGTGGCTTCGTACTGGTAGCCGAGGAATCGATGTTATAGCACCGCCGCGACAATCATTTTTGGCGTGTGGATTCAGAACGTATGTACATATGTGTATTGCAGTAGTTGAGATCGGTGATTTTGACGACATGTATATTTGCACCGACTCTAATTCAGTCCAAATCACGGAAGTTACGTTAGCTCTAAGATCTGCAGTAAAATCTGACACTGTTCAGAAATTTCAATATATTTCAATATATACTATTTTGACTTAAACGCAAGCACTGCATGCAAAGTCCTCATTTCAAAGGCTGCCGTAGATAGAGGTCGAAATAATGGCGGGCCGAAGCAGTTCTTTATAGCCGATATTGGCATTGTACTTAATAGTTAGTTACGATAACGGAAGTCAAGCAGATATTGTGGGTTTTGTGAATTCAATCATCACTGAAGCTTAGTTCTGAATATTCATTTGAGATTCAAACGCGCATACATATGTATTTAGCAATTAAAAAATATTTTTAAGAAGAATGCACGTGTTGACGTTAGGCGCAGCGATCAAGAGAAGCTTAGGTGAGCATACACGTTTGAATTGAGCGAAAGTAGTTGGTTCGCAGCCTAGCAGCCATCATACCAAGACGTCTTGGGTGTTAGGTTATTAGGTTTAATTTGCCGCGTACACTTGGAAGTAGGAGCACCCGGTAGCTTTGCTTTTTCCGTGCGTTGAACGTTAGCCGTGCTAGATCTTATTTTGGAATATAAATTTATTCTATTCTAATAAAAGCGAGATGAATTGTTTAGCGAAATTAAAGTATGTGATGAAGGAACTTCTTTGTGAAACCTTAGACGCACTGACGGGATGGGGGGATTGACTTTTGGACTTAGACGTACGACATAAATTCACAGAAGGTTTGACGACAGTAATGAATTCATCACATACGATTTTGAAGGCAATTTAAATTCACGCAAAGAAACACCCGGACACCTAATTGTGTACATAGACTTACATGCTAAATAAACACGGTCTTTCTGTTTTAAATTAGTATTCCTAGGAAAGGTTTGCGTAGTAGTAGAAAGAAGCAAATGGAGGACAAGAATAAAAATTCGAACGCGGTTACGGATAGAGACAGTACCGTTGTTATTGTTGAGCAGGAGAACGCTGAAATGGTGGGGGCAGCCGCAGGCAATAGTGGCGAAGTGACAGCCAAAACGACACGCACCGGTCAGCGATACATTCCACTGGGTGAGATTCCGTCACCTGAAGTAACTGCATTAGACAAAATAAGCGGAGAACTGTTACAGAAATTTGAAGCTATGTTTTTTCAATATCAGATAGACGTTAATCGAACAACCACGGAGGCTATTCATGAGGCAATGTCTAAGGTCCGAAGGGACGTACGTAGCTTGGGGGATAGAGTTTCCGCGGTAGAGGAATACCGAAGCAATGAGAACTTGAATGAAGAATCGAGGTCGGCCGAGCTGGCACCGTCACGAAATGTGCACGGGGAGGGTAGGGAACGTAACCCAGTGGCTGATCAAAGGTCACGAGCCCGTCGGCTATTGTTCACATATTCGTCTAGCGATAACAACGATGTTATAAGAACTGACAAATTAAAGTTTAAAGTTATCAAAGCCTAGGGGTTAAGGTACGCGGGTAGTTCCAAGTCGATACCAATCGAGAGGTTCTTTTCCGTGCAGAGACACTGCAGAAGCGGCACAACATTTCTTCCGAGGACTTATATGTAAACTTTCATCTTTTATTGGAGGGAGCGGCCCAGGAGTGGTTTTGGCTGTCCCTGGAGGAGCACGCGGAGGAGATAGAAGTAGGCTTCCCGGACCTTCGGCGCGCTTTAATTAGCCAGTATCGCCATTCGGACTGTGACGAGGAGATACGCCAGCGATGAATGAGCGTAAACAAGAATTCTCAGAGAGCTTCGACGAGTACTATGCGAGCATAAAGGGTATGGCGTTCACTATGAAGGCTAAAATGCACGAGCTCAGCTTAGTTAACCTGATGAGACAAAACTTAAAGTATAAGATGAAAAACTTGATATTTGGATGCCGCATTGAGTCACTGGGGCAATTTAAAGAAGAGTGCAGGCGTGCGGAGAAGCATTTGAAGGAGCAGGAGCAGAAATTCCCTAGAAGGAAGAATATTGACGAAATGGAGGCAATACGACCGGAGGACGGGAACGCTTTTGAGGAAGTTTCGTTGGAGGCGTTGGACGGTCGAGATCGGAGAGCATTTCAGAGGAATGATTCGAAAAGGGCGGTTACGGATCAAAATGCTGATCAAGCTTGCAAGAGAGGAGACCTAAACGAGAAAGGGCTCTGCAACTTACGTTTTCTTGATCTTGTGTGCTTCAAGTGTAACGAAGTGAAAGAGAAGTTCGCGCTATGCGACAAATGCAAGCAGGAAAACCAGCTCAATGGCGGCAAGTCCGGGAAGGGCTGTCAGGACGAGGCACTCCCGGAACCCAAACAGAACCTATAGCTGTACTTAAGAATACTGCGCACCACGATCTGAAGAAAGTGGATACCCCGCGCAGGTCGTTGGAAGAAAGGGAGGCTCAATATCTAGAAGTAAGAAAACGAATCTTTGGAAATAAGTGCGAAGCAATAAAATTAGGTAAGGATAAGGAAAGAAGCAGAAAGAAAATTGAAAAGTTGCAGAAGAAGGTTAAAGATAGGAAGCAGGTTAAACGCGCCATAGAGGCGACTATAATTCGTAGCGACGTGGACAGAAGACCTTATGCGGAGGTCGTCGTTAACGGTGTTGATATGCAGGGTTTGTTGGACAGTGGCGCTTCGGTTAGTTGTTTGGGAGGAGAAGCGATTAAGGTTATGCGTGCGGACAACGTGGAATCCATTGATGAGGGGTTACGAACGGCGGATGGACAGGTTCAGGCGATTATTGGCAGGGTGAAAGCGAAGGTTCAATGGCGACATAAAACGGTTGACCAAATGTATTTGGTGCCAAGTTTAAAGCAAAAGCTATACTTGGACATAGATTTTTGGGAAGAGTTTGGGTTGGTACCCGCGATTGTATCGGAGCTAAGCGAGGACGACAGCAATATGGTGAAACTGTCACCAGAACAGCGAATCAGGTTGGAGCATGTAAAGGGTTTGTTTCCGTGTTCGGCTAAACTGGGGCTAGGGAAAACGCATTTGATGGAGCACGTGATCCAAGTCTACGACGAAACCGTGCCCGTGAAGCAGCACTACTATCCCTTGTCGCCAGTAAAACCAAAATGTGCATTTGAAGAGATAGACAGGATGTTAAAGTTTATAGTCATCGAGGAAAGTGACAGTGCATGGAGTTCTCCAATAGTTCTGGTACAAAAACCGGGGAAAAATAAATTGTGCGTGGATATGCGAAAGCTGAACGAGAGCAATCAGCCGGCTAAAAGATACATTTTTTATAACGGAGCTGGACCTCAAGGATGCCTTTTGGCAGATCCCCTTGGAGAAGGATTCTCGAGAAAAGACAGCCTTCACGGTTCCAGGCCGCCCATTGTACCAATTTAAAGTAATGCCTTTTGGGCTTTGTAACGCCAGCCAGAGGTTATGTCGCTTATTGGACCGCGTGGTTCCATCCAGACTCAGGGATAATGTTTTTATCTACACAGATGGCCTATTAGTTTGCTCCCCCGATTTTGACACGCATTTGCAGCACTTATCCGATATTGCTGAATATCTCTCAAAAGCCGGACTGACGATAAACATTCAAAATCAAAATTTTGTCAAAGAGAAATTCCGTACTTAGGATTCATCATAGGGCAGGGAGAGCTACGGACAGATCCCTCCAAAATAGAAGCTATGGTGCAGTTCCCAGTTCCAAAAACAGTTAAGCAACTTCGCCGCTTTATGGGACTAACGGGATGGTATCGGAGATTTATCCCAAACTTTGCCGGGATTACCGCACCGTTGACAGATTGCTTGAAGAAGAAGAGGGAACTTTGTTTGACCGATGAAGCGATGGCTGCTTTCCACGAGCTAAAAAACATTTAAGCCTCACCCAAGGTTCTCGTCAATCCGGATTTCGGAAAACTCTTCTACGTGCAGTGGGACGCGTCCACCACAGGAATCGGCGGCGTACTATTCCAGTTAGATGAACAGGGCAATGAGAGGCGGATTTCATACGTATCCAAAAAAGTACAATCAGCACAGAGGAACTACCCAATCACGGAGCTGGAATGCTTGGCAGCTGTAGTAAGTGTGCAGAAGTTCCGACCGTACATAGATGGATTGCGATTCACAGTAATAACGGATCACATGAGTTTGAAGTGGCTCATGAATCAGCGTGATCTGTCAGGACGCTTGGCCCGCTGGAGTATTAAACTCCAGGGTTTCGATTTTGAAATAGTACACCGAGGTGGTTCAAAGAACGTGGTTCCGGACGTGCTGAGCCGCGTGCACATGGATGCTCTGGATACCAGCCTGCAAACAGATATCTCATTGGACAGTCCGGAGTTCAAGTCGGAAAGCTACCATCGTCTAAAGCGTGCGGTTGAGGGTAATGTGGACAGGTTACCTGACGTAAATATGCACGACGGGGTAATATACAAGCGAACGCGTTTCAGAGCGGAAGATGAGATCGAGGATTCTGTATGGAAAATGTGGGTACTAGTAGGGTTGAGAGGAGAGTTGCTCGAAAGAATGCACTGTGGAACAGCGGCGGGACATGGGGGTGTGACAAAAACAGTTAATCAGCTTCGTAGTAGATATTACTGGCCCGGAATGATTTCGGCTGTCAAGGAGTTCGTCAAGAACTGCGAGGTACGCGGCCACGAACGCGATAACACGACCGTTGATGGGGAATCGAATTGAAACCGAGAGGGTTTTTCAGAGGCTATATATTGAGCAGGTCGCGTGATGGGAATTCGTATATTTTTGTAGTTCTGGACCATTACTCCAAATTCATATTCGTCGAGCCGATGAGGAAGGCCACAGCGAAGGAAGTCGTTCGGTATTTAGAGCACAACATCTTTCACGTCTTTGGTGTGCCGGAGACGGTACACTCAGACAATGGACGTCAGTTTATCTCTGAAGCTTTTTCGAGCTTCCTTCGAGATTATGGAGTTAAGCATATTCGAACTGCTGCTTATTCACCGCAGGCCAACGCGTCTGAAAGGATTAACAGGTCCCTGCTTGCAATAATAAGGTCCTATATAGACGAGGGAGATCAAAAATCGTGGGATGTGCATCTTTCTAAAGCGGCGTTCGCACTTCGAAGTACATGATGCGATTCGGATGGAACCTTACAAGGCAGTCTTTGGACAATCCATGGCCCAACACGGAGAGGCCTATGCAATATGGCGTCAACTTGAAAAATTAGGAGATTCCGAGGTGGAAGTGTTGCCGCGCGACGTGCGTTTAAAGGTGCTTAGGGACAAGATCGCCCAGAGTTTGAAACTAGCTTACGAAAAGGGTAAGAAATTATACAATATTCGGGCAAAGCCTGTCACATACAGAACTGATCAAATCGTGTATAGAAAGAGTTTCAAGCAAAGCGATGCAGCGCGCGATTTCTACGCAAAACTGGCAAATAAATATATAACGACAGTGGTTTTACGGCCGGTAGGAAACTGTTTGTATGAGCTAGCGGATATGCAGGGCAGAACGATGGGAATATTCCATGCCAAGGACATACGGACTTAATATTTGGAAAATGCAATTAACCCGTTCTTCGAGTCAACCATACCAACAAGTCATCATTTGACTCGCCCTTTTACGGTCACCAAAGCGCTTGACGCAGACAATGTGTTCGCACCGCATACTAGTAACTTGATTACAACTAAGGCGAACGCAGTTTTCGTACATGCCTAAAAGCTCCCTGTTGTGAAATCACACAAAGGAGCCTGTCAGTCGTGGTCGGCTAACTTCACGCGAAAGCAAAATTCTTTCTTTTTGGAGACGGACAGCATCGAGACCACTTGGATTATCAGAAAACATCGACCAGAGCTTGGCTAAGAGGTTAATATATATCACTGTCTGGCTACGAATACCCCAGGGCGTCGGGAGTCGCGCAAGTTTAAACTATTCAGCAGATGATAAACGAAGACGACCAAATTTGTTAATACGGTGGGCAGTATTTCGACATCGTCCGACGACCCTCCATTGGTGCCGGAAAATCTGGCAAGCACAAGTCTCAGTGCGCATATCGGCGGTGAGATATAGCGTGGCTTCGTCCTGGTAGCCGAGGAATCGATGTTATAGCAACGCCGCGACAATCATTTTTGGCGTGTGGATTCAGCACGTATGTACATATGTGTATTGCAGTAGTTGAGATCGGTGATTTTGACGACACGTATATTTGCACCAACTCTAATTCAGCCCAAATCACGGAAGTTACGTTAGCTCTAAGATCTGCAGTAAAATCTGACACTGTTCAGAAATTTGGTTTATTTCAATATATACTATTTTGCCTTAAACGCAAACACTGCATGCAAAGTCCACATTTCAAAGGCTGCCGTAGATAGAGGTCGAAATAAGGGCTGGCCGAAGCAGTTCTTTATAGCCGATATTGGCATTATACTTAATGGGCCGTATGAATAAAATTAAGCAATTGCTTTTTCTTAAAATTTCAGATCTTTTACTCAATTTATTCAAACAAAAGTGAAGTATGAAGTATGAAATTTTAAGAAAAAGCAATTGCTTAGTTTTTATTCATACGGCCCAATAGGTAGTTACGATAACGGAAGTCAAGCAGATATTGTGAGTTTTGTGAATTCAATCATCACTGAAGCTTAGTTCTGAATATTCATTTGAGATTCAAACGCGCATACATATGTATTTAGCAATTAAAAAATATTTTTAAGAAGAATGCACGTGTTGACGTTAGGCGCAGCGATCAAGAGAAGCTTAGGTGAGCATACACGTTTGAATTGAGCGAAAGTAGTTGGTTCGCAGCCTAGCAGCCATCATACCAAGACGTCTTGGGTGTTAGGTTATTAGGTTTAATTTTCCGCGTACACTTGGAAGTAGGAGCACCCGGTAGCTTTGCTTTTTCCGTGCGTTGAACGTTAGCCGTGCTAGATCTTATTTTGGAATATAAATTTATTCTATTCTAATAAAAGCGAGATGAATTGTTTAGCGAAATTAAAGTATG
>NW_023458557.1:23204842-23222270 GCF_013731165.1 Rhagoletis pomonella | reverse complement strand
GCGAAATTAAAGTATGTGATGAAGGAACTTCTTTGTGAAACCTTAGATGGACGGACGGGATGGGGGGAATGGGTTAAGGGGGACCTCGGGTAAAGGGGTGAGGGTGCATTTGGGGCTAGCCACAGGGGCCAAGGCTAGTAATGGCTGTGGAGGGACGGATTGGCCGGCCTCATTCAGTTGGAAGCAAACCGAGACCTGGACGAAGGGGAGGGTACGTGAGGGATTGACAACGGACAGTAGTTGGATTGGGGATTTTAAGGCCGCTAATTACCGGGCGAGATGCTGCGAGGGGGTGTGAACACGGTCAGTTTTCACTTGGAGGGTACGATATATTTTTTTCTATCGTTGATGCGGCGTATGAATTTGTGGAGTATATCAACCCGCCCAACTCCGACGAGTGCACTCGCTAGACTACATCAAGCGTACCCTAATCCGCAGCGAGTTCAACGCAGCCTGGTGCATATCCAGGTAAGCAAGCAACACAGTTTCCACCATCGCAGATCTGAAATTCAAGAAACCTGCTTTGACAGATGATGAAGTCTTTCAGGCCTACAAAGATAACATCGTCTGATTCATCTAGAAAAATTTGTTTCTCTGCATTATGGCGACGTAAAGATTTTTCATTTGAATCAGCATTAAAAGCTCCACTCGGTTGTTGATAAGCCAGGCTCGCTTTTACTCGGTATTTTTGGTCTATATGCGTTCTTATTGGATGTGTCTTATTGGAGTATCGAAAGTATTGTATACTTTTTTTTTATCGGAACCGAGGATAGATCAATACCTAAAAGTATCCGCTCAGCACATCTCTAATATGTGATGTTAAAACTGAATATTTGTATGCAAATAAAGACGATGTTTCAGGGCTAATAAATTTAGGATCATTGAAAGAAGCTTTTGTGGAAAAAAATTGGCAAAATTATTTTTTGTCCCGTATTTGGCTGCCATAAATATGGTATCCGTAGGGCTAGTAGAAGTATGTACATTTATAAGATGCATGCATGTGTATTATGCGTGCCTTTTGTCATATCTGTGTATTTCACTTACTCCCTGTGTAAGGAAACCAAATAATCATATCTATTAAACAATTTTATTGAGCTTGATGCCGTTTTTTAATGAAAACTATTGTGGAAAAATAAACAATAATACAAATAACAACAACCATATGATCAAGTGTGAACTGCAACGGAATAGCTGCGCTTGATTGTAGTGTATTTGGTTAAAATACAGATAAAATTTTACTTATTTCATTAATGTTCAGTTTAACATAGAGTAATAAGTGTTGAAGTGACGAAAAAATTGTTTTTTTGCTTAATATTGCCTCACTGCATTTCTTTTATGCGGTTTTTTTTAAGATTTTTCACGTGGAGTATTTGAATTTATGGGGCTTTTGAAAATTCTGGAATGCATCCCCTATTTTTGTATGAAAGTAAAGAACTTTTTTATGCGGAATTTTTTTATGCGGCTTTTTGAGGGACGCATGTACCGCATAAAAGCATACCTCAGGGCCAGTTGTTCAATCTCCGGTTATCACTACTTCGCGGTTAAACATCATTATCGACGTTTTCGTCATCATGCATATAACATGTGATCGATAAAGCAGTCGTTGTATTTAACCAGAGCTTCTACTTCCGATTTGTGCTAACCAGACATTGAACAACCGTCCCTAAGTATATTTATTTACTAGCGCCGGCAGATATAAAAAACTTATAGCGTTTTTACGTTCTTTGGCAAATTACGTTCTGTTAGCCATAACTTTTACTGTGTTGACCGCCCTTGTATCACGACCCCCCGGACAATCTAGTTAATTAATTTATATTTTGAATTGCATTGTCATCGTGATCGGAAGAATGCTGAAATTTTCAAGTCTCTAGCTTGTCGGGAAGTTAGTTTAAAATCGATTTGAAATTTCTGCGGGATGAGCAAGTTAAATAAAAGCTTGTAGTAATAAAAACAAGCGTAATGTTAAAACTTATCAAACAGTCTGACGAATTTAAACTTCATGGATACAACCGGGCATCAGACAAACAATTTTACGTTCCAAAATTGTACCCTTCTCTTCCATATACATACGGTGACCATCCGTCCTTTATTTTAAAGGACAGTCCTTTATTTTAACCCCCTGTCCTATATAATTTTTGTCAAAATAAAGGACGCCTTTTGTCCTTTATTTCTGAAACTGTCCTTTAAATCAGCTCTGAATTCTTCAGAGGTAAATTTTTAAACACAGAATAAGAAAAATAAAAATGTCCTTTATAAAATATAATGAAAACCTCCGCCAGTTCGTTTCGCACCCCACTTAAGGGTTTTTATTTAATAGGAAATCTTTGCACAATCTATAAAGCACAGGGGAAATTGTGCCCAGGATCGTGTTGCACGCTGAGTTTCCAGTTCCACTGATAGAGAACAACTGCTGCACAGTGGTTCAAAACTGGCGTTTAGTGTTCGTAATTCACTGGAGCCTTCATTTGTTTCACTTAATTTGATAATTTTTTTTATGAAAGCTTATAATAACGGGTGATTTTTTAAGAGCTTGATAACTTTTTTTTTAAAAAAAACGCATAAAATTTGCAAAATCTCATCGGTTCTTTATTTGAAACGTTAGATTGGTCCATGACATTTACTTTTTGAAGATAATTTCATTTAAATGTTGACCGCGGCTGCGTCTTAGGTGGTCCATTCGGAAAGTCCAATTTTGGGCAACTTTTTCGAGCATTTCGGCCGGAATAGCCCGAATTTCTTCGGAAATGTTGTCTTCCAAAGCTGGAATAGTTGCTGGCTTATTTCTGTAGACTTTAGACTTGACGTAGCCCCACAAAAAATAGTCTAAAGGCGTCAAATCGCATGATCTTGGTGGCCAACTTACCGGTCCATTTCTTGAGATGAATTGTTCTCCGAAGTTTTCCCTCAAAATGGCCATAGAATCGCGAGCTGTGTGGCATGTAGCGCCATCTTGTTGAAACCACATGTCAACCAAGTTCAGTTCTTCCATTTTTGGCAACAAAAAGTTTGTTAGCATCGAACGATAGCGATCGCCATTCACCGTAACGTTGCGTCCAACAGCATCTTTGAAAAAATACGGTCCAATGATTCCACCAGCGTACAAACCACACCAAACAGTGCATTTTTTCGGGATGCATGGGCAGTTCTTGAACGGCTTCTGGTTGCTCTTCACTCCAAATGCGGCAATTTTGCTTATTTACGAAGCCATTCAACCAGAAATGAGCCTCATCGCTGAACAAAATTTGTCGATAAAAAAGCGGATTTTCTGCCAACTTTTCTAGGGCCCATTCACTGAAAATTCGACGTTGTGGCAGATCGTTCGGCTTCAGTTCTTGCACGAGCTGTATTTTATACGGTTTTACACCAAGATCTTTGCGTAAAATCTTCCATGTGGTCGAATAACACAAACCCAATTGCTGCGAACGGCGACGAATCGACATTTCACGGTCTTCAGCAACACTCTCAGAAACAGACGCAATATTCTCTTCTGTACGCACTGTACGCATTCGTGTGGTTGGTTTAATGTCCAATAAAGTAAACTGAGTGCGAAACTTGGTCACAATCGCATTAATTGTTTGCTCACTTGGTCGATTATGTAGACCATAAATCGGACGTAAAGCGCGAAACACATTTCGAACCGAACACTGATTTTGGTAATAAAATTCAATGATTTGCAAGCGTTGCTCGTTAGTAAGTCTATTCATGATGAAATTTCAAAGCATACTGAGCATCTTTCTCTTTGACACCATGTCTGAAATCCCACGTGATCTGTCAAATACTAATGCATGAAAATCCTAACCTCAAAAAAATCACCCGTTATTTGCAAGAGACCAGTTGAGTCTGATTTGTGAATTTTTATTTGATTATATTAAATTTTGTAGTGCAAAATGCAGAAAAAGTGGCAATTTTGAAGAAAATGTATTCTCCTGCTCCAGATAACAAAATGTTACATTACAAAGGCTAGTTAGAAACAATTGTATGGTTCCCCAAAACGGAAAAATTAAAAAAAAAATGGATATGGAAAAAAAAATTTTCACCAAAATAATTTTTTTTTGTTTGGTTTTTAGTAAAAGTTGGTTGACAAATTAAGACTACGGTGAATTACGAACATTAAATTATAATTTTGAACCACTGCTGGCTTCGGCGTGCAGTATGAATTATGGTAAACGCATTTTGGGAGCAAAGGACGGCGAAGTCCTTGAAAAGGATTTGGCTTCATTCGGAATCGGTTAATTAACTGGTAAATATTTGATTTAAATTACGATATGGGTAAAGTACTTTTATCATACAAGTTGTACGTATTCCCAAATAATTAAAAAAAAAATGTCCTTTATTTTACGTTGGTTAATATGGTCACCGTACATATAGATTGGGCATAAGGGCAATGAAAAATACGGCGTAAAAACATGATTTTAAGCGCTTATAATATGCACGATAAAATAAGAAATATGCACGAATAATATCAAAAACTTCCTTAAAATATGAATTAAAAAAATAATAAGCTCAATTTTTCTTGCATAAATATCTATTGAATTTTATTCAAAAATGTACAAAAACACTGATGCATATGTATAGAAATGAAAATGCAAATTTAACTTAAATATTTTTGTTGCAATAAATAGCAAAGTATTCGTATAAATTTTCTGAAAGAAATGATTGCCTGTTATCGCGGAATATATGTATTCTTAAACACGAAAAAGACACGAACTTAAAGGCATAAATTTCAGTCACTGTATATTTTTCAATCGGATTATTTGAATTACCGGATTCAATTTGGCCTACAATATTTTTTAATACAACAAAGCCCTGTGAATACTTTCGGTCGCTGGTCCCTTAGCACTCACCTCTTTACACACACACTTAGTTTCCGTTAAAGGATACGACTTTGTTTTTCAGTTAATAGTTAGAAATATTTTTTGGGTTTTATTTGTGCACAACAATTAAAGTTTATCGTGTTTAATAAAAATTTAGATTTAACTCTCGTATTATTGTAAACCATCAAATGCTAGGGCGCGTGCGCGGTGTACGACGTTTATTGCTGAACTAACGTGTCGCTGATTTGGCACGATGATAGTAGGCGGCCGTGCGCGCTCCGGAATCATTTTCGGAGTCGCTTCGACTCCACACACTTACGGCCAAAGGATACGCGCACGGCCGCTGAAATTATGTTTAAGCGGCGGCTTAAACATTATCCCCGCCCTGCAGGAATTCGTTGCTGAGTGTCTCCTGCAGCTCTTTCAGGTCGCTGGTTGTGTTGCCCAGGACGCGGTGGGTGGTGCGGCCCTGGTAATTGGCCGTTTGTAGGCCTTGGGGAGTGCGCGCGATCGTCCGTTGCGCCGTCTTCTTGCGCGGCGGTTGCGGCACCTGGTTGGGCGGGTTCTTCTGCGCGCCGCTTGACGCTTCTTGGGGCCTTTGTGGCCGGTTCTCGCTTCTTGGGCCCCTGTTCCCTTGGTCCCGTGCGCGCATGGTTGTTGTTCTCTGCCACATGCAGTAGCATGTGGTGCGCTAGCCCACAGGTCTTGCAGCTGCCAGGTGAGTCGCACTCCCCGGCAGTGTGGGTGAGGGCAAGGCTGTTGATGCAGTAACCCTGTGCGCGGGCTACTCCCAACCGTTGTGGCGGCTTCATCGCCTTGAAGGCCGAGCACGTCCGCAAGGCGTGATACCGGTGGCAGAGCCGGCATTGTAGGCAGTTGTCCGTTTCCGCCATTGGAGCCAGGGGGCATGCCTTCTTTGATGCCATGATGTCTTCGATCTGGAAGTAGAAGCAAAGGCAGAGAAACGAGAAGTACTTGGGTACAATATTTAAACGAGAAAATAAGACCTTTAATATACAGAAGGAAAATATGTATAGAATTATTTATTTGGCAAGTGGCCGCGTGATAACTCCATTTTGTGTACGGATTTCTACGACACGTATGTGGTTATCAGGGCCGTGGCGAACGTTTTCGATTCGTCCCAATCGCCACTCGGTAGGGGTAGCGAATCTTCTTTGATCGCGACGAGGTCGCCTGGCTGAGGATCGCGTTGTGGGGTTTTCCACTTGTATTCCTTCTGAAGATCTTTGAGGTAATCTTCTTTCCAGCGGCGGCTAAATGGGTGGTGAAGTGCTTTGACTGCCTTCCACCGGTTAGTAGGGAGAGGTCTTCCGCATCAGGCTCGGGAATGGCCAATAGCGGTGCATCTCGAATGAAGTTACCCGGAGTAAGTGCTGTCATATCAGCTGGGTCTTGGGAAAGTGCGGACAGAGGCCTCGAATTGAGGGCTGCTTCAATTCGCACCAGAAGCGTCGTGAATTCTTCAAAGGTAAACTTGTGGGTTGCAGCGGTTTTCTTTAGATGGATTTTAAAGCTTTTCACTGCAGATTCCCACAAGCCGCCCATGTGGGGGCTCTGGGTGGTATATATTGCTAGTTGATGCCTTGAGGGGCATATTTTTTAAAAATGTCTGCGGAACATTCGTTAAGGAATTTAACGAAGTCGCGTTCTGTGACGCGCTGGGCGCCAGTGAACGTTTTTCCATTGTCGCTCTCATTTTTGAGGGGAAGCCTCGTCTGCCAACAAAACGGGCGAATGCTGCTCGAAAAGCCTCGGTTGTAAGATCCGAGCATAGCTCGATATGCACAGCCTTTGTGGAAAAACAGACAGAAACTGCAACGTATCCCTTGATAAGGGTTGTAGATCTTAGCACCGATGCTTTAATTTGGAAAGGCCCAGCAAAATCTACTCCCGTTGTGGAAAATGGGAGTGAGAAACTGCAGCGCTCAGGGCGTAGATCGGCCATTATTTGGGTGCGTGTTTGTTGCTTGTAAAGCGTGCACACTTTGCAACGGAAAATGCATTTTTTAATTAGAGGTTTAAGCTTTGGTACGTAGTACTCTTGCCTTACCATTTGAAGCATTAATCGTGTTTCTGCGTGAAGAAGCAGCGAGTGTAAAAACTCCAAATATAGCTTGCAGAACCTCGATTCGGTAGGGAGAATTATTGGGTGCCTGTCATTATAGCTCAATGTGGAATGCGCTAATCGGCCATTAACCCGTAGAAGTCCGTCTTTCTCCAATGAAGGATTGAGAACAAGAAGAGGACTTTTTTGTTAAGTGGCTTTTTATTTTGCAAAGCGCTTTTCTCGCTCGGAAAATGGCGTGGTTGCGCTGCGTTGATAAGACGAATTTTTGCATATTGAAATTCGTTATGTGTCAGATGTGGATAGGTGATTGTAGCTAACCCCTTTGATTGGTTGCGGTCATTGCTCACGAAGCAGAACATGTACGCAGTCACGCGGAGTGATCGAGAGAAAAAGAAAAGCGATCAAGAAAATCGACCTCTTCTTCGAGCGCGTGATATACCTCCACCTTGCGCTTTTCTGGTGGAGATGCACTGCATGCCTTTGACCTTGGCCATGCATCCATGTGGCAAGAGAGCCATTTTGGTCCGTGCCACCAGAGTGGGGAATTTGCCAAGTTCTGCGGTTTGCAACCACGGGTGCCGAGGTCGGCTGGATTGTCTTGGCTGGCAACATGGCGCCATGTAGCGGTTGGAAGATATTCCCGGATTTGGGAGGTACGATATATACATCTTCCATACACATGGTGGCTTTTCAAGCCAAGCTAGCACAATCTCTGAATCTGACCATAAGAATGTGTTGCACGATTCCAATTTGAGCTGTTTTCGAATAGTTGCGACCAGTTTTGTGAGTAAGACTGCACCACACAGCTCCAGGCGTGGCAAGCTTGCCGTCTTCAATGGTGCGACTTTGCTTTTTGCAACCAATAGAGTGGAATTTCTTTGGTTGCTGGCATTTACGCGGATGTAAATCGCAGCGCACTATGCTTTTTCCTAGGCATCGCAAAACCCGTGGATTTGGGTGTCTTGCCCCGGAGTGAAGTTAACCCATCGAGGGATTTCGATGTGGCATATGGCAAATTTTCTGCGAACTGCTGCCATTTTGCTAAAGCTATGGGTTTGGCACATTCGTCCCAATCAACGCCATCCAGCCAAAGTTCTTGAAGCAGAATCTTTGTTTGAATCATCACTGGCGACAGCCATCCTGCCGGGTCAAAAAGTTTTGAGACAGAAGATAAAATTTGTCTCTTTGTGACGGCATTCGATGTCGATGCAGGCAGAATGGTGTATGAAAATTTATCTGTGAGTGAGTTCCATTGTATACCAAGAGTTTTGGTTGTGGAAGCACTCTCAAATTTCAAAAAGTTGGAGTCGAGATGATCCTCCTTTGGAAATTTTTCTAAAATGGCCGGATGATTGGACGTTAGTTTCTTGAGTAAGAAACCAGCTGACTTAAGCGCTTTGATCCCTTGTGAAGTTATTCAGTGGCGTTGTCAATATCATGACTTCCGGATGGGATGTCATCCACATACGTTTCGGTTTTAAGTATTGTGGCAACCAAGGGAAATGTCGCTATCGTATCATCTGCTAATTGATGCAGGGTACGGATAGCGAGATATGGTGCACAATTAACGCCAAAAGTTAAGGTTTTAAGATTATAATCGGTGACAGGAGAGTCAGCCGACGTGCGAAACAAGATTCGCTGAAAATCTTTATCGTCCTCTTGGATGAGTATTTGACGATACATTTTTTCAATGTCGCCATTGAACACGAATCTGTGCATTCGCCACTGTAGAATGAGCAGCATGAGATCTGGCTGGAGTGTGGGACCAGTGTGCAACACGTCATTCAGGGATTTTTCTGAACCAGATGTTTTTGAGGCGTTGAATACCACGCGAACTTTGGTGGTCACCTTATCTGGTTTGCCGACCGCATGATGTGGCAAGTAGAACGAGAAGTATTTGCCATTAACTATTATCACGCATGGCTTCGTGTGCTCCATGTGACCGAGGTCGAGATATTCTTGCAACACATTGTTGTACATTGTGCCTAAGTCTCCTTTTTTTCTGGAGCGATCGCTCCTTGCAGAAAAACTGCTGGAGTGCAGCATACCGAGAGTGGCCTAGAGACAGTTTTTTTTGGAAATTCTTCCTTGAATGGAAGTCGCACAATGTATCGACCGTTTGGGGCACGAATCGTTGTTGTTGCATATATATGCTCACATGCCTGATCTTCAGGTGAAATTTGTGGAGGTTGTGGAATCTCCTCCTCTTCCCAAAACTTTAGAAGTTGAGAGCTGAGAGTTGCATTCGAGCACTCTTCTACTTGTGTCGAGAATGCCACCACATTTTTGGTTATTGGACCACTGAGAATCCAGCCAAATATTGTTCTTTGCGCAAGTATAGTGTCGCAAATCTTTTGTATACGTTCCAGCAAGATCTGTGGAAGTATATCGCTGCCGATTACCATATCAGTTTGAGCTGGTATGTGACAGCTTGGGTCAGCAAGTTCAAGGATCTTGAATCGCTGCCAGTTTTCACGGCTAATGGTGAATGTAGGCATGTGCCTCGTGAGCTGAGGTAACACGATAGCCTGTGTGTTTATCCGTTGCAGGGTCTTGGGTGCAACCAATGTGAGTGGACAAAGCTTTGAGGAGCTTTGTACTACGTGTCCACCCATGCCAGAAATTTCGAACTTGGAATGTTCGAATGGTAGTTTCAACCGTTTCTGCACTTTCGAGGAAATGAAAGTTCTCTGTGAGCCTTGACCAATCAAGGCTCTAAGTTGAAACAATTCCCCTTCGTGTTCAACCGCGACCATGACAGTTGGAAGGAGAATTTTGCTATCATTGTCGGTGTGCAGTGATTGTATTTGTGCTTGTTTTGAACAGCACGGTTGCTCGCTGGAATTGCAGCTTGACTGCGCTTGTCGAGCGGGAGGTGTCGACTGGGCAGTAGTGTGTTGTGCGGCGGTTTCATTCGCTCGCGCCCTGGAGTGTCGAGATTGTGGTTTGGGATTCATGTGCAGCAGGGAGTGATGCCGTTGTTGGCAATGTGTACATGACCATTTGCTCGGACAGTCATTAGTGCTATGGGTATTTCCATGGCAGTTTTTGCACAGCTTGGTTTGGTTTGCGAATTGTACTCGGTTTGGTACCGAAATTCGCTTAAATTGTGGGCAGACTCTAATGGGATGAGGGGACTTGCAGTAAGCGCAAGTTGTTTCCCTCTTAGGTTCTGCCACAAAGGTTTGCGTCCAGTTAAAGGACCTGTTTTGCGCAGCATTTTGATGAGCGACTGGTTTTTGTTTATTTTGGCTTGGATGAAGCCGATAAGGTCTTTCGACTACTTCGTATCTTGAAGTAAGAAAATCGTCTATTTGTGACCATGAGGGTAAAACTCTTCGAGAAGAGAGAGATTGTTCCCAAAGTGACAGTGTGGTTTCGGGCAATTTGGATGAACATATGTACACCAATATGGGATCCCAACTGTCTGTCTGGACGTCTTGGGAATTAAGAACTGACAGACAGTTGTTAATTGATGTTTGCAGCCTTTGAAATTGCTCGCTATCATCAAAATTTTAATTTGGTTGTCAACCAGTATACGTTTGTTTTCGTATCGTGACCGTAAAGCTTCCCAGGCCAGCTCGAAGTTATCATCGCTGAGCGGGTATTGCTTGACGATGGAGCCGGCTTTTCCTTGGGTTTTGTATCTGAGGTGATACAATTTTTGAGCACGGGAGAGCTTCGGGTGGTTGATGTACACCGCTGTGAACATGTCTAATCAACGACAGTTGATCGGCAATTTTAGCTTTGGTCACCTCATACAATTCAAGGCAAGTGAAGTACTTGCCTTCTACCAAAGTCTTAAAGTTTTCGGGTAGGCTGTCATTTGGCCTTTCAAATACCAAATCGTAGGCGGACTGGAGCCGTGCCCAACAATCATCTAGTGAATTGTCTTTTATCATGAGATAGGATTCAGTGTGGTCTTGAATTGGTGCATCACTGAATTTTGCACAGAATCTCATGATACTGTCACTTTCCGCTATAAACTTTTGAGCAGATGGGTCAAAAGTGATAGATTTCGGGCACGTTGAGGGTTCCCTCTTACCGCCGGTGGCTTCTTGTGAAACTTTCGGTGGACTGTGTTCAAGTGGCATTTTGAATGTCGTGGAAGGTCAGGCGTATATAAATTAATAGAAGATTTAATTAAAAATAGCTGAGTACCACCCAGATATCGTTCGCAAAAAATAAGAAAATTTGTGTCAAACGGAAAAATTGCACTTTGTGCCCCAGAAAATCAAGAAAAAAATTATAAGATCTTGTGGCGGTGTTTGTGTTTTTGTTTCTTGCAAATTACGTGAAGTTGTATTTGCTTTAATCTTTGGTTCAGCACTTTTTAACGTGGAAAACGGAGCGTCCCAATTAAATCCTCGGAATATTGATTTGAAAAAAAATGTTTTGTAAGAGAAACAAAATCACAAACACTTTTCACTGTTATATACGTGGTGTAAATATTTATGTATGTATAAATATTTAATGTGATATAAATAATTATGTAAATACTGAAAAAGTATTGGTTATGTATCACTATCTAGACCAATGCAATTCGGGAGCTTTCCCTACTGGGTTGCGTGTATCTGATATCTTGAACTCACTTATTAGTTGTGTTTTTTTACAAATTATCCAGTAACTTGCCAGTAACTCTCCAGTAACTTTATTTCTAAGAATTCGCTCTCATAGAAAAAATTTGCAATAAAGTACGTGAACGCTTTTCCAGTAATAATTTGCAAGTTTCATGAACAGCTGATAAATTGGTTGTTTATTCGCAGCAAATTCCTAATAAAACAATATATTTTGTATTTAAATAGGTTTATTTAGTGAAATTCAACAATAAAAACCCACAAACAGCTTCCTTATTAGTTTAAATTTCATCCAGAAACATGCGATCAGCTGTTTTTTGTACTGGCAAATTCTTACAGGAAAAAATTTATCCAGTAAAATCCAGTCAAAACTTGCAACTTCAACTGTCATTTTTCGTTCTCTCAATTTCCCCTACTTTGCAAGTTTTTGCGTACGAAAACGCCAAAACATTAAAATTCGTAAAAACTTTTACTGGATTTTACTGGAAATGAGTAAAAAAAACGCAACTATTATCGCGTTATAGAGAATATTCGTGTGATAATATTCTTTGCTAGCACGTACGTATGTACAAATGTGCAGAATATGTGCAATGTAAAAATCTACGTATGTACAAATATTTACGTATGAAGCCGAGTATATGGCTAAGCTATGCTTTGTCGCAGCAGTGGTGACCCTGTAGTACGGGGGCGCGACTACAGGACTGATGAATCGGTAGCTACCTAGTAAACTCCATCAATTACCGACCGACTACTTGCAGTGTGTTTCATCGATTACTTTTACAAGGCAATGTCCTAGGCGGTAGTCACCATCGGCTCTCTCTGCACTACCGGGAGTTACTAAAGTAGTCACTTGCGTGATTTATGGGCGCCCTCTGTCGTAGTTTTTCGCTATTCTGCTTCCGACTGGTTCGACTCTGCACTACCATGTGCACTACCACGGGTTAATAGAGTAACCACTTACCTAGGAGTCGGTTCAGTAGCGGTTCAAAAGTAGCGATTGACTCCAGCAGTACTGGAGGGGAGTTAAGAAGTACGAAAAAACAGAAAGTTTGTTTTGATTACAGTGCGTATGTATGTATGTGTGCGGGAATACACATGTGGATATGATAATACGTAAAGAGCCGCTGAGGTGAGTTCTTGGTACCGAACGTATTTAAGTCGGAGAGCGGGCTTTGACTTACGTTCTCTTAGCTTGGTGAGTGCCGCAGAGAAAAGCGAGGTGGAAATATATGAAAATAAGCTAGAGTCCGCTTGGTTTATGTGGACTACATTGTCCGATGAACAACAGCGACTCTCTTAACTATTAAGCGAATAGTTGCAGAAAATGCAACTTGTAATAAATAATATAAAAAAACTTTTTAATATACAACGCTTTTATAAATGGACTAAAAAGTAGAAAATAATATTTCTCAGTCCCATAGAATTTGTTTTGATAACTTTTGATTTTGAAATTTTAGCAAAAGTCATTATAAACAATCTATGAAATTGAAAATGAAAAACGTGGAGCGCATGCAATACAAAGCATTCGATTTAATTGACAATAGTCAAACTACATAACGTAGACCTAAAATTTCTACAGCGATTTTAAGCGGTCGTTATTCATATACCCACATACATGCATACATATATTACTTTGCATAACAATTCAAGTGTATTACATGCACCCCACGCTTTTCATTTTCAATTTCATAGATTGTTTATAATGACTTTTGCTAAAATTTCAAAATCAAAAGTTATCAAAACAAATTCTATGGGACTGAGAAATATTATTTTCTACTTTTTAGTCCATTTATAAAAGCGTTGTATATTAAAAATCTTTTTTTATATTATTTATTTTCTACTTTTTAGTCCTGTCTGAATAAAATTTTGCAATAGATATTAAAATAATTCAACGATATTAATAGAAAGGTGCACACACATGCATTTACATATGTATGTACATACAAACGAGCACCAATTAATTTTATTTAAAGAAATGGCGTGTCGTCTATTTCCGCTGTAGCAAACGTAGTACATAGGGCGACATCTAGATGTCATCTACCTCGCCCTATTCACTACAGATGTCGCCCTATGCACTATGCGTTTTTATAGAGCTTTTCAAAGCAAAGGTTTTATGGTTTCGGACACACAACATTGAAAGTTTCTGGATCCACAACATTGAAAGTTTCTGGACGCACAACATTGCAAGTTGATAAAAGCGTTGTAAAAATGCTTATATGTGCTACCGTATGTACATATGGTATATGGGAAAAAAATGCACTTATGTTTTTCGGCAATTTGTTCAACGAACTAACACCCGATTTACATGATTCAAGTACTTGAAAGCAATTCTTGCTCATTCTCTTTTGTGTTTTCTATTTGCTTTTACACGTTTCACTTCTGTTGAATTCAAGTTTTTGGTTCTTTAAATGGGAAGCAACGAAAATGCCAAAAGCAAAGCAAGAAAGTTGAAACGACTTGACGGTACAGACGCATGTGTACTCGTCCCTTTTCTTCTCACCCCCTCTCTTCCACATGCGAGCAGAATTGAATTCAATACTTGAACTGTGTAAAAGCAGTCTATGCGACCAACGGTAAAAATTGGTAAGCAGAGGAAAGTATATGATTTTAATGTGCTAATACTTTGTTCTTGAACAGTGGGACACAGTAGGCATATAAACTGCAACGGAATTTATTTTGGGGTATACACCCGAATTTGTATATATGTACATATGCTTATATATATATAAAATTGGAGGTACGCGGAGATATACCGCTTTCCGGAAAACGGAAGTTTTCTACCAAAATTTTAATAGCGGCAAAATGCCGATGTGAAATTTTTGGGCGGCAGGAAAATATCCGCAATTTTAATAGAACGGTTTTTTGGCGAGAAACGCCTTTTATTTAATTATATATATATATATATATATATATATATATATATATATGTGTGTATACGTATTTATGTCCGTTTGCAGTTTATTAGAAATAATACAACTTTTACGAAAATGAAAGTTATATTATTTCAATTTTTAAGGAAATTAAAAATTTGCCTACTTACTACTTTCCTTGATTTATGTAGATGTGATTGTATGTAAGTGAGCTTCTTTTTGCCTGGAGGCTTCTTGTGTCTGGTGTTGCTGCTAGATTTGCCGCTTATATGTATGTATATGCCGGTTGGCTGATGGTTTGTTTGGGTGATGCTGCTAATGCTGCTGACGCTTTGTTGTTGGATCTGGCTACTTGTGCTGGAAAACTGTACTGCTTGGTTGGTTAGCTCGATTCGCTTTTTTTTTTTTGAATGTATTTGTATCTATATGTATATATGTAGCACTGTACGTATGCGCGCACTTTTGTGTTTTAAGCACTTATGTTTGCATTAAAATTCAAAGTTTTATGTTTTTTTTTTGTTAAACAAATTTTTGTCTTCGCAGTTTTTTTGTCGCGTATATGAATATGTATATGTGCACTTTTGTTTATAGATTTTTTCACTCTTGAAATTGTTTTATATTATAATACGTACGTACGTAGCTACGTACGAGTACGGATTTTTATCTTTGTAGTTTTTCAAAATTTTTTTTTTTCTTTTAGGGGCTGGGCGACGGTTGGCTGCGAAGGACCATGAATACTTCCGGTCGCTGGTCCCTTCGCACTCACCTCTTTACACACACACTTAGTTTCCGTTAAAGGATACGACTTTGTTTTTCAGTTAATAATTACAAATATTTGTTTGGTTTTATTTGTGCCTAACAATTAAAGTTTATCGTGTTTAATAAAAATTTAGATTTAACTCTCGTATTATTGTAAACCATCAAATGCTAGGGCGAGCGCGCGGTGTACGACGTTTATTGCTGAACTAACGTGTCGCTGATTTGGTACGATGATAGTAGGCGGCCGTGCGCGCTCGGGAATCATTTTCGGAGTCGCTTCGACTCCACACAGTTACGGCCAAAGGATACGCGCACGGCCGCAGAAATTACGTTTAAGAGGCGGCTTAAACACCCTGTTTTTTCTAAAAACTGATTTTAGCTTACAGTTGAAAAATTTCCAGCATTTAATTTTTCAGATCCGCTTTTCAGCATTAAGAAATCGATACTGTCCCCTCTCAATAAATGAATCATTAAAATAAAGACATAAAATCGGCTGATGAAATTTGTTCTGTAGCTGAACAGTTTTAGATCTCGACTCTTAACAAACTCCTGCCTATCGTGACTCGGCGCAAAAATTGAAAATAAATACTGGTTCTGCGCCCCTCGTGCGGATGGGCGGGAACGGAGGGTAAAAACCATTGGGATTATTATTATTATTATATGTGCCAATAAAGTCAATGCCGTGGCTTCTAGGGGCAAAAAAATTAGTCAGACAATAAGCACAAATCCAAAGAAGAATTGTTTCGAAGTTAATTCAACATTCTACTGGCAACGCCGCATAAGTGCTCGCAATGTTTTTCTCAGAAATTCCTCAATAAAGCTGTAACTGGTGGAGGAAAAAGTGGAGATTTTATTTCGCTCTAACATCCAATGGATCAAAATGCAGCATTTATATGGACAATATTTGTTTTTTTTATTTAAATTCTTTCAGAACAGAAAGGCATACTCTTATTAGACGTCTTAGCAATAATATTATAACAAAAAACAATAATATGCACTAAATGTAGCACTTATTTCTAAAATATGCATAAAAGCTGATTTATTGCGAAATATGTTTTAACAAATATGGCTAAAACGATTTATCTTTTTACAATTAGCATTTCATTTTTATGCATTTTGTGATAAAGTATAAGAAAAAAAACATGCTCGAGCATATTTTTGGTTGCCCTACTGATAATATTCTAACTTCCAATGGCTCTATCTGTCGTGCAAAATTTTTGGTTATATACATATACTTGAAGTGAATAAAGATACTACGTAGCGAGGCCAACAGCTAGTCAACAACCTTTCGATAATAAATGCCACTATTTTTATATTCTCCACTGTTTCTGTAAAAGAGCATAGAAAATTAAGAAGATGCATAGTAGTAGAACACGTTCCAACAAAATACGGCTGGAAGTTCACCACTGGTTGTTGGCTTTTGCAAGAAGCTGTCCTAGTGGTGAACTTCTAGCCGGGATTTGTTGGAATGTATTATATTACACACAGTTGCATAATTTTAAACCCGTATTTATTTTCATATTATTTAATTTCAATTATTTTCTTATAACAATAGAGTTCATTCTATAACAAACACCATAAAATTCCACATTTCGAAATTTGACTGAAAATTATAAAAATTCAGCGAGTTTCCCCAAAATTTTTTAATTTTTTAAAAGTATTTTTGGAAAGTTTTTGCGTATGCAGTTTTATAGCCCATGCAATTTTAGTATAATAAAGTGCGAGCTTCATATGTCTACAAAATACCGTTGATTTTTGGATTTTTTTTTACGGTGTCACTCACACTGTCAGCAAAAAAAAAATCCAAAAATCAACGGTATTTTGTAGCTATATGAAATTCGCACGTTATTATACTAAAATTGCATGGGATATAAAACTGCTTACGCAAAAATTTTCCGAAAATTATTAAAGTGTAAAATGTTGGTTAAAATTCGCTGAATTTTTATAATTTTGCACAAAGTTTGAAATGTGAATTTTTATGGTGTTTGTTATAGAATGAACTATATTTTTATAAGAAAACACTTGAAATTGAATAATATGAAAATATGTAAATAGTCAAAACTTGTTAATATATGGCGAACTTAAAATTATGCAACTGAGTGTACTATGCACCTTTCCGATAAACATTTTTCTTAAATCTCAATTTGAGATGCATTTGAGAATCGATCCTTTTCTCGAATCCCGAGCGTTACTTCTCAAATGCATCTCAAATATCCGTTGATGGTGTTCTCAAACTAAAAGGCACATTTTTAATATGGAAATATTGAATTCTCAACTTTTCATCAAACGTGAGAGGAGCGAAACGAAATGAAATTCAGT
>NW_023458557.1:23202735-23204742 GCF_013731165.1 Rhagoletis pomonella | reverse complement strand
TTTTTTTTTTGCTGACAGTGTTCATTTTGTTCCATACAAAGAAAATTTCGAACATACTTTGTATGGAAGAGAATGAGTGACACCGTCAAAAAAAAATCCAAAAATCAACGGTAATTTGCAGACATATGAAGCTCGCACTTTATTATACTAAAATTGCATGGGCTATAAAACTGCATACGCAAAAACTTTCCAAAAATTCTTTAAAAAAAATGTAAAAATTTTGGGGAAATTCGCTGAATTTTTATAATTTTTACTCAAAGTTTGAAATGTGGAATTTTATGGTGTTTGTTATAGAATGAACTAATTGTTATAAAAAAATAATCGAAATTAAATAATATGAAAATAAATACGGTTTCAAAATTATGCAACTGTGTGTAATAGAATACATTCCAACAAATCACGGCCAGAAGTTCACCACTAGGACAGCTTCTTTTAAAAGCCAGCAACCAGTAGTGAACTTAAAGCCATATTTTGTTGGAACGCGTTCTACTACTATGCACCTTCTTAATTTTTATTAAACGGTTTTATTTAGCTCACCCCGTTTGTTTTATTCTTGGGTCAAATTTAGTAATTCAAATTTCACCCTCTTCCTGTCAACCGATTAATCTGAAATTTTGTATACACTTTGGATTTTGGTGACAATACAATTATGTTTATTCATTATCGTTATAAATTCAAGATGGCCGCCGCTACAAAATGGCGGATAATTTATGTTTTTTTTATTAATCCCATCAATATGGGTATCAAATGAAAGGGCTCAACGAGCAGAATACAATATACTATAAAAAATTGAAATCCAATATGGCGGCCCCTACAAAATGGCGGATAACGTAGGTTTTATCAATCCCATCAACATGGGTATCAAATGAAAGGTCTCAACAAGTAGAATACAATTTACTATGCAAAATTGAAATCTAAGATGGCCGCCGCTACCAAATGGCTGATAACAATTTTTTATATTATATATAAAACTAAAAACTAGAAAATAAAAATAGGTAAAAAAACTTTTTAAGTTAAACGGTTTTATGTTAAACATACATTGCAATGTTTAAGATAAATGTACTAAAAATCAAAAAATAATAAAATAGATACAGTCGCGGGAATTATAAACATATGCATAGACTAGACTAAAATAAAACCGTGGGGCACGTCAATTGTCTACAAATTATCGACTTAATGTGCGATAGAAGAATCGTTTAATTCGTCGTTAGGCAGTTGGCCCGCAGACGGTGAGGAAATTACTTACTATTTTCTTGCTCATGGAAATTCCAATAGTTATACACTCCATGTAAATAAAAGAGATGTTTCAACTAGTTTATCGTTGGACATTCACACTGCTGGCTGGCGAGGAATCGTTTCACTGCTCGTAGTTTGTCTTTAATCGACAAAACATATGATAAAAGTACTACTCGCTCACCACTATGAAACCCTAAAACTCGCTTATAATCGAGCTTGCTAGCTTGTTTCCACATTCTAGCCCTACTTATCACACGTCCATCGTTGTCGGTTGAACAACTGCCTAATTATAGTGTAACATTACAAAACAAACATTTTAATCAACGATTGTAGACAATTGACGTGCCCCACGGTTTTATTTTAGTCTAGTCTATGCATATGTTTATAATTCCCACGACTGTATCTATTTTATTATTTTTTGGTTTTTAGTACATTTATCTTAAACATTGCAATGTATGTTTAACATAAAACCGTTTAACTTAAAAAGTTTTTTTACCTATTTTTATATATGCTCTTTGACAGAAACAGTGGAGAATATAAAACTAGTGTCATTTATTATCGAAAGGTTGTTGAACTAACTAGCTGTTGGCCTCGCTACGTAGTATCTTTATTCACTTCAAGTATCACAGCGCACGGCAGTGCGCGCGAGTGACGAAAGCAGCAACAGTAGCATGCTGAAATGACTCGCTTATATATACACGAGATTTGGAAGTTTTTATCCAGCCGTCCTATCGACATGTTTGATATATCGTTGGAAAGGTCTTGCAGAGT
>NW_023458557.1:23198852-23202635 GCF_013731165.1 Rhagoletis pomonella | reverse complement strand
CGTCCTATCGACATGTTTGATATATCGTTGGAAAGGTCTTGCAGAGTGTGTCCAGAAAATATATTCAAGCTTCGTAAACGATTAACCGGATTCTTAAAACTTAGGCTAAAGTGTTGCGAAACAAAAAAGGGCTTTTTGCTTTTGCCGGTTTAAAGGGGCATGTGGGCACACCCAAGATATTTAGTGTTATTCTATAGGCCAATACCTTTCAAACGATACCTTATATATTAAGTTCCGGCCACTAGTTGGAAAGATATAGAGGTAAATGTGTTTTGGTTCGTGTCTCCACCACGAGATGCTTTGGTATGTATGTGGCGTCTGTACGTACCATCATTTAATCTTTTTCAAACTTTCAGGAATTAAAGTACGCAAAAAACTAAGAAGGTTTTGTTTTATGTTTGTAGGCTAGTCTGATCTTTTCAGTGGAATAAAGTAGTTTTATTCGCACCAAAACTGAAAAGATCAGACTAGCCTACAAACATAAAATAAAATAAATTTGAACTGATCGGACAAAAAAGATAGATAAGAAGGTTTTGATCCAGGATGTTTTGATTCGTATGCCTGTGTGGGCGTGGCTGCTGCCTGAAATTCGAAAAAAGGCAATTTTTTAAACTACCACTGAGGCCGCACTACTCAGTCCATGTCTTTGATGTAAGTATCAGTAGAAGGGTCTTCAAACAAGCTATCTAACGCTATCTTTTGATTGAAAATAGAGATTTCGGGCATTTTCTCAAAAACTGGTCAGTCGATTTTATTCTAGGTTTCCACAAATCTAGCCCAAAACCTTAGCTTTCATCTGGTATATAGCTTATATCTGAGGAAACTCTTGTTGTGGAGATATTGCTATTCAAATTGAAAAAATTTCGCTCCGAAAAGGGTCAAATGGTTAAAAATTAACATATCCATCTAATTTGGTTACTTTAAGATATAAAAATAACATACCCAGTTCCCCGAAAAAAATTACCCATTCCCCTATTGCCACTTAAACCGAAATTCCCTGCAAATCGGGGAATTCCCTCCGAGTTGATAAGTTAACGGATGCAGCTGTGCTAATCACTTCGTACATGTCTTGTAAACCACAAATTGTGTGTATTTTAGAGTTTTTTTTCAGTCACATGCCGAAATTGTAACATTTCTCCCCATTTTAATTGTAGGTATGTACACAGTATTTAACTATCCTACATGGGTTTATCACCCGCACTTAATCTACCTGGTATTTACCTATAGTTGTACATAAATATGTATGTATGAATGCATTTAGTTCACCCAATGTGCCGCTACTACTTACACACATATGTATAAATTGCCACTGAGCAAAACTACTTGAGAACAAATCATTAGTTTAATAGCACGAGTGCAACACCGTACACGTGATAGAAGTAAAACTTCTTAAAAAAAATCACATGTGTGCGCCCCACACCCAGTAGAAATCTTAACAACAATTAAACTACGAGGCAATCAGACGAATACAGTTGTTTCCTTCCTTGATATCATCATATCCTTGATCATCCTTTTTCGCTTTATTCCGTATTCGAAAAACTATGTGTTTCAATGGACACATCGAAAATATAAAACATTTAGTTTATTGTTTGTATTTTCGTCGATTTTAAATTTGCTACCCCAAAATAATTGATATAAAATAAAACACCTCTTTGAGGTAAACTTTCCGAGTGACGAAAGCTGAACTAGAAACACAAAATTTATGATATCAATTTCGTGACGAAAATTATACGCATTTTTTAACTGCCTTTGAAACGTACGGAAAATCTTTTATTATTTATTCGGAACGTTGCGAAATTCCGTCTACCTCTAGAAACACAAAATAAACAAGTAAGAAAGTCTAAGTTCGGGCGGAGCCGAACATTAAATACCCGGCGAAAGTATTAAATATATGTTTTCCACCTTTCCGAAAGCTACCGCTTCATGATAAGCCGGTGTGTATAAATTTTCAGTAAACTAGCGTCCTTAAATTTCAAAATATTGAAATTTCAAGTATTTCTGAAATTTACCGTTATATGGAAAGCGGCCGTAATTTTAGTCCGATTTCAACAATTTTCAATGGTTTACTTTTATGTGGCAAGCACAATAACCATACCGAGTTTGGTACAAATTGCTAGAACGGTTAGCGAGATACATATACGTGATCATAAGTGGGCGGTGCCACGCCCATTTTCCAAAATTTTATCATAAACGTATTTCCTGGCAAAGAATTGTTGCAACCATCATTTTGAATAAATTAGCTTTAATATTTACTGATTTATCGAGGATTTCGTATTTCTCGAAATTACCGTTATATGGGATGTGGGCGTGGTTATTGTCCGATTTTAAAAATTTTCGGCCATTTGGTATGCTGTACCAGGGCCAACAACTGTGCCAAGTTTGGAAGAAATTGATGCAGCGGTTACAAAGATATACACATGTAACCATAAGTGGGCGTGGCTACGCCCATTTTCAAAAAAATGTTAATATTCTTATTTTTCGTCTAAAATTTATTATAAATATCAATTTTGAGTGAATTATCTTCAGTAGTTACTAAAATATCGCAGTTTTTGTATTTCTGAAAATTACCGTTATATGGGAGGTAGGCGTGGTTATTGTCCGATGTTGCCCATTTTCAATACCATCCGTCCTACGTCCGAAAGAAGTACACGTACCAAGTTTCGTTAAGATATCTTAATTTTTACTCGAGTTATCGTGTGCACAGACGGACGGACAGACGGACGGACGGACGGACGGACAGTCACCGCTTAATCGATTTCTCTTTTCATTCTGATCATTTATGTATACATTTGTCTATATCTATCTCGATTCATTTTGCCTGTTACAAACAACCGTTATGTGAACAAAGTTATAATACCCTTGTGCACAAGTGCGCTCGGGTATAAAAACATAACTTATGCAACGATTCGTATGAATAATAAAAGATTTTCCGTACGTTTCAAAGGCAGTTAAAAAATGCGTATAATTTTCGAAATTGCCAGGGAGCAGCATTTTCCCCGAAAATTGGAAGCAGGAAATTCCAACTTTCGAAGAGCTGTTTGACAGTTATTTTGACAGCTCAACTCCCGCCATTTAATTTGCGTGTTTTACACATAAAAGTGTGTTTCACATAAAAGAGTATTTCAGATTAAAGTTGTTAATACATTAGTGCGCGGAAATCTCAAATCTGTGCTTTAAATTAAAGCTTAATCTTTTAACTACACGGATAAGTTGAAAGATTTTAATTTAGATCGCGCGTTTTCTTGTAGTAACCCGAAATAATTGGGCAAATAGGATAAGAGTACCCTTTGCTAAGTCCAGTTGCCACTGTTTTGGAAGCCACATCATTAATAAACTAGTGCTCCGGAAATTTAAATAGAAGTGCTATATTAAAATTTAGTCTTTTAACTACACAAGTGAGTTGAAATATTTTGATTTCAATCGCGAGTTTTCATGTAATAAACCAAAATAAGTGTGCAAATACCAAAGGGTACCCTTTTCTAGGTCCAGTTGCCACTGTGAATTTTATTAATAAACTATTGCTCTTTTATTAATAAACTATTTATTAATAAACTAGTGCTCCGGAAATTTAAATATTAGTGCTAAATTAAAATTTAGTCTTTGGACATGATTCAATAATACACGGTTCGATAAACTGACAGTTGTCTCTCTCGCACCGCTCCCTTAGCAGTGGCAAAGTGTTGCTTCTTTGCAAATTTACTTGGTAAAAGTGTTGCTTTGCTGTGAAACAGAAGTATAAGCTTTTGTGCAATATGTTTACTTGTATATGCATATGAATCACAT
>NW_023458557.1:23195448-23198752 GCF_013731165.1 Rhagoletis pomonella | reverse complement strand
TAAAACTACTATGAGATTTATGTAAACATCCAATTTAAAAACAGTTTTTGTTTTCATCAGTTAAATGTGATTCATATGCATATACAAGTAAACATATTGCACAAAAGCTTATACTTCTGTTTCACAGCAAAGCAACACTTTTACCAAGTAAATTTGCAAAGAAGCAACACTTTGCCACTGCTAAGGGAGCGGTGCGAGAGAGACAACTCTCAGTTTATCGAACCTTGTATTATTGAATCATGTCCAAAGACTAAATTTTAATTTAGCACTAATGTTTAAATTTCCAGAGCACTAGTTTATTAATAATGCGGCTTCCAAAATTCACAGTGGCAACTGGACCTAGCAAAGGGTATCCTTTGGTATTTGCACACTTATTTTGGTTTATTACATGAAAACTCGTGATTAAAATCAAAATATTTCAACTCACATGTGTAGTTAAAAGACTAAATTTTAATATAGCACTTATATTTAAATTTCCGGAGCACTAGTTTATTAATAATGTGGCTTCCAAAACAGTGGCAACTGGACTTAGCAAAGGGCACTCTTATCCTATTTGCCCACTTATTTCGGGTTACTACAAGAAAACGCGCGATCTAAATTAAAATCTTTCAACTTATCCGTGTAGTTAAAAGATTGAGCTTTAATTTAAAACACAGATTTGAACTTTCCGCGCACTAATTTATTAACAACTTTAATCTGAAATACTCTTTTATGTGAAACACACTTTTATGCGTAAAACACGCAAATTAAATGGCGGGAGTTGAGCTGTCAAAATAACTGTCAAACAGCTCTTCGAAAGTTCGAATTTCCTGCTCCCAATTTTTCGGGGAAAATGCTGCTCCCTGGCAATTTCGAATAGGAGGATTTCATTCTCGAGAAAAGTAAAATCCGCGAGAAATGAAATCCTGTATGTGCTTGCGTAGAGAGCATCAGATTGGCAACCCTTGCGTCGACGGACCCAACGAACGTTGGCCAACTCTCAACTTTTCACGCACGTAAGTCCGTCACTGCTGACAGTTGTATGTATAACCTTACGTACGCCACTTCCTTCGCATACTTTTCCGTTATTGACGTACAAGTACCCATTCTGACGGGTCTATAATGAAGCGATTTCAAAGAAAAGTGTGGCGTGTCAAAGGAAAAATTCCAATAGCAGTCGTTGTATTTAACCAAAGCTGTCTGTTAGCCATAACTTTTACTGTGTTGACAGCCTTTGTATCACAACCCCTGGACAATCTAGTTAATTAATTTATATTTTAAATTGCATTGTCATCGTGATCGGAAGAATGCTGAAATTTTCAAGTCTTCAGCTTGTAGGGAAGTTAGTTTAAAATCGATTGGAAATTTCCGCGGGATGAGCAAGTTAAATAAAAGCTTGTAATAATAAAAACAAGCGTAATGTTAAAACTTATCAAACAGTCTGATGAATTTTAACTTGAGGGATACAACCAGGCATCAGACAAACAATTTTACGTTCCAAAATTTTACCCTTTTCTTCCATATACATTGCACTTTTTTTGCTTTACATTCTCTGATAATAAGGGAAATGAATAATACGGCGTAAAAACATGATTTTAAGCGCTTATAATATGCACGATAAAATAAGAAATATGCACGAATAATATCAAAAACTTGTTTAAAATATGAATTAAAAGAAATAAATAGCTCAATTTTTCTTGCATAAATATCTATTGAATTTTATTCAAAAATGTACAAAAATACTGGTGCATATGTATAGAAATGAAAATGCAAATTTAACTTAAATATTTTTGTTGCAATAAATAACAAAATATTCGTATAAATTTTTTGAAAGAAATGATTGCCTGTTATCGCGGAATATATGTATTCTTAAACACGGAAAAGTCACGAACTTAAAGGCATAAATTTCAGTCACTGTATATTTTTCAATCGGATGAATTGAATTACCGGATTCAATTTGGCCTACAATATTTTTTAATACAATACGGCCCTGTTTTTTCTAAAAACTGATTTTAGCTTATTGCTCACAGTTGGAAAATTTACAGCATTTAATTTTTCTTCAGCTCCCTTAACAATATCTATATATGCCAATAAAGTCAATACCGTTGCTTCAAGGGGCAAACAAATTTATTCAGACAATAAGCACAAATCCAAATAAGAATTGTTTCGAAGTTAATTCAACATTCTAATGGCAACCCCGCATAAGTGCTCGCAATGTTTTTCTCAGAAATTCCTCAAAATAGCTGTAACTGGTGCAGGAAAAAGTGGAGATTTTATCTCGATCTAACATCCAATGGACCAAAATGCAGCATTTATATGGACAATATTTGTTTTTTTTTTTATTTAAATTCTTCAGAACAGAAAGCCATGCACTTATTAGACGTCGTAGCAATAATATCATAACAAAAAACAATAATATGCACTAAATGTAGCACTTATTTCTAAAATTTGCATTAAAGTTGATTTATTGGGAAATATGTTTTAACAAATATGGTTAAAACGATTTATTTCATTTTTATGCATTTTGTGATAAAGTATAAGAAAACAAGTAAGAAAGTCTAAGTTCGGGCGGAGCCGAACATTAAATACCCGGCGCAAGTATTAAATATATGTTTTTTCACCTTTCCGAAAGCTACCGCTAGATGGTAAGCCGGGGTGTATCAATTTTGAGTGAATTAGCGTCCTTAAATTTCGAATTATTGAAGTTTCAAGCATTTCTGAAATTTACCGTTATATAAAAAGCGGCCGTAATTTTAGTCCGATTTCAATAATTTTCAACGTTTTGCTTTTATTTGGCAAGCACAATAAAAATACCGAGTTTGGTACAAATTGGTAGAACGGTTACCGATATATATATATGTGATCATAAGTGGGCGGTGCCACGCCCATTTTCCAAAATTTTACCATAAACGTATATCTTAGTAAAGAATTGTTGCAAGCATCAATTTTGAATAAATTAGCTTCAATATTTACTGATTTATCGAAGATTTTGTATTTCTCTAAATTACCGTTATATGGGATGTGGGCGTGGTTATTGTCCGATTTTTGAAATTTTCGGCCATTTAGTATGCTGTACCAAGTCCAACAACTGTGCCAAGTTTGGGAGAAATTGGTACAGCGGTTACCAAGATATACACATGTAACCATAAGTGGGCGTGTCTACGCCCATTTTTCAAAAATTTATTATATTCTTATTTTTCGTCTAAAAATTGTTGTATATATCAATTTTGAGTGAATAACCTTCAGTAGTTACTAAAATATCGCAGTTTTCGTATTTCCGAAAATTACCGTTATATGGGATGTGGGCGTAGTTATTGTCCTATTT
>NW_023458557.1:23191732-23195348 GCF_013731165.1 Rhagoletis pomonella | reverse complement strand
CGTTTCGCTCAAGCATGAAGCTGACAGTTGGGTAGACTGTATCAGCCCGATTCTGAATAGAAACTCCCTAGGAATTTTTCCTCATTTCTCTTTCTTCCTATCATGAATAAAAATTCCCTGAGTATTTTTCCTCTTTCACCTATTCTCCTATCCTAAACGATCTTCGAAAAAGGGAAAATGTATTTCGGGAAAAAGTAGGTATTACGAATGTCAAAAAGGAGGAGAATTGATTTCTTATTCTGGGAGAACTTTCACCGGTATTTTAAAAGGGAACTGCTACAAAAATATAAGTTAATTACAATTTAAAGGAAATTTGGTGTAATAAAACGTTTAAACCTTTCATTTTAGGTCCAGAACAACAAATAAGAAACAGGTAGAAATCTTAATAAGCCTAATGGAAGCTAAGTTATTTTGGCTCATTACATAAAAACGCGCGATTGAAATCAAAATATTTCAACTCACATGTGTAGTTAAAAGACCATGATTCAATAATACAAGGTTAGATAATTATTGACAGCCGCGGTTTGACACTCCCTTACAAAAGGTTGCATTTAAGAAGGATGGGGAAAGGGGAGGAATGAAATTCATTGCTGCGAAAATGGTAGTAGAAAAGTACCCAAAGTAGGCAAATAGTAGTGAAATTTCTTTTGCGCATTCTAATGTATTTGCATGAAATCTGGCATTTTAAACGAAATATTGGACGAAATGTTAATATATCTGCGTGAATTACGCAAAGACTCAAAATTAAAATAAAACTACTATGAGATTTATGTAAACATCCAATTTAAAAACAGTTTATGTTTTCATCAGTTAAATGTGATTCATATGCATATACAAGTAAACATATTGCACAAAAGCTTACACTTCTGTTTCATAGCAAAGCAACACTTTTACCAAGTAAATTTGCAAAGAAGCAACACTTTGCCACTGCTAAGGGAGCGGTGCGAGAGAGACAACTCTCAGTTTATCGAACCTTGTATTATTGAATCATGTCCAAAGACTAAATTTTAATTTAGCACTAATATTTAAATTTCCGGAGCACTAGTTTATTAATAAATAGTTTATTAATAAAAGAGCAATAGTTTATTAATAAAATTCACAGTGGCAACTGGACCTAGCAAAGGGTACCCTTTGGTATTTGCACACTTATTTTGGTTTATTACATGAAAACTCGCGATTGAAATCAAAATATTTCAACTCACATGTGTAGTTAAAAGACTAAATTTTAATATAGCACTTCTATTTAAATTTCCGGAGCACTAGTTTATTAATAATGTGGCACCCAAAATAGTGGAACTGGACTTAGCAAAGCGTACTCTTATCCTATTTGCCCACTTATTTCGGGTTACTACAAGAAAACGCGCGATCTAAATTAAAATCTTTCAACTTATCCGTGTAGTTAAAAGATTAAGCTTTAATTTAAAGCACAGATTTGAGATTTCCGCGCACTAATGTATTAACACCTTTAATCTGAAATACTCTTTTATGTGTAAAACACGCAAATTAAATGGCGGGAGTTGAGCTGTTAAAATAACTGTCAAACAGCTCTTCGAAAGTTCGAATTTCCTGCTTCCAATTTTCGGGGAAAATGCTGCTCCCTGGCAATTGCGAATAGGAGGATTTTATTCTCGAGAAAAGTAAAATCAGCGAGAAATGAAATCCTATGCATAGAGAGCGTCAGATTAGCAACACTTGCGTCGACGGACCCAACGAACGTTGGCCAACACTCAACTTTTGACGCACGTAAGTCCGTCACTGCTGACAGTTGTATGTATAACCTTACGTACGCCATTTCCTTCGCATACTTTTCCGTTATTGACGTACAAGTACCCATTCTGACGGGTCTATAATGAAGCGATTTCAAAGAAAAGTGTGGCGTGTCAAAGGAAAAATTCCAATAGCAGTCGTTGTATTTAACCAAAGCTGTCTGTTAGCCATAACTTTTACTGTGTTGACAGCCTTTGTATCACAACCCCTGGACAATCTAGTTAATTAATTTATATTTTAAATTGCATTGTCATCGTGATCGGAAGAATGCTGAAATTTTCAAGTCTTCAGCTTGTAGGGAAGTTAGTTTATGGATAAGCAAGTTAAATAAAAGCTTGTAATAATAAAAACAAGCGTAATGTTAAAACTTATCAAACAGTCTGATGAATTTTAACTTGAGGGATACAACCAGGCATCAGACAAACAATTTTACGTTCCAAAATTTTACCCTTTTCTTCCATATACATTGCACTTTTTTTGCTTTACATTCTCTGATAATAAGGGAAATGAATAATACGGCGTAAAAACATGATTTTAAGCGCTTATAATATGCACGATAAAATAAGAAATATGCACGAATAATATCAAAAACTTGTTTAAAATATGAATTAAAAGAAATAAATAGCTCAATTTTTCTTGCATAAATATCTATTGAATTTTATTCAAAAATGTACAAAAATACTGGTGCATATGTATAGAAATGAAAATGCAAATTTAGCTCAAATATTTCTGTTGCAATAAATAACAAAATATTCGTATACATTTTTTGAAAGAAATGATTGCCTGTTATCGCGGAATATATGTATTCTTAACCACGAAAAAGACACGAACTTAAAGGCATAAATTTCAGTCACTGTATATTTTTCAATCGGATGAATTGAATTACCGGATTCAATTTGGCCTACAATATTTTTTAATACAATAAAGCCCTTTTTTTTCTAAAAACTGATTTTAGCTTATTGCTCACAGTTGGAAAAATTACAGCATTTAATTTTTCTTCAGCTCTCTTAACAATATCTATATATGCCAATAAAGTCAATGCCGTTGCTTCAAGGGGCAAAAAAATTTATTCAGACAATAGGCACAAATCCAAATAAGAATTGTTTCGAAGTTAATTCAACATTCTAATGGCAACCCCGCATAAGTGCTCGCAATGTTTTTCTCAGAAATTCCTCAAAATAGCTGTAACTGGTGCAGGAAAAAGTGTAGATTTTATCTCGATCTAACATCCAATGGACCAAAATGCAGCATTTATATGGACAATATTTGTTTTTTTATTTTTATTTAAATTCTTCAGAACAGAAAGCCATGCACTTATTAGACGTCGTAGCAATAATATCATAACAAAAAGCAATAATATGCACTAAATGTAGCACTTATTTCTAAAATTTGCATTAAAGTTGATTTATTGAGAAATATGTTTTAACAAATATGGCTAAAACGATTTATTTCATTTTTATGCATTTTGTGATAAAGTATAAGAAAACAAGTAAGAAAGTCTAAGTTCGGGCGGAGCCGAACATTAAATACCCGGCGCAAGTATTAAATATATGTTTTTTCACCTTTCCGAAAGCTACCGCTAGATGGTAAGCCGGGGTGTATCAATTTTGAGTGAATTAGCGTCCTTAAATTTCGAATTATTGAAGTTTCAAGCATTTCTGAAATTTACCGTTATATAAAAAGCGGCCGTAATTTTAGTCCGATTTCAATAATTTTCAACGTTTTGCTTTTATTTGGCAAGCACAATAAAAATACCGAGTTTGGTACAAATTGGTAGAACGGTTACCGATATATATATATGTGATCATAAGTGGGCGGTGCCACGCCCATTTTCCAAAATTTTACCATT
>NW_023458557.1:23189231-23191632 GCF_013731165.1 Rhagoletis pomonella | reverse complement strand
TTTGTATTTCTCTAAATTACCGTTATATGGGATGTGGGCGTGGTTATTGTCCGATTTTTGAAATTTTCGGCCATTTAGTATGCTGTACCAAGTCCAACAACTGTGCCAAGTTTGGGAGAAATTGGTACAGCGGTTACCAAGATATACACATGTAACCATAAGTGGGCGTGTCTACGCCCATTTTTCAAAAATTTATTATATTCTTATTTTTCGTCTAAAAATTGTTGTATATATCAATTTTGAGTGAATAACCTTCAGTAGTTACTAAAATATCGCAGTTTTCGTATTTCCGAAAATTACCGTTATATGGGATGTGGGCGTAGTTATTGTCCTATTTGTTAAATTTTCTGCCATTTTAGTATGCTGCATCAAGACCAACAACTGTGCCAAGGTTGGAAGAAATTGGTGCAGCGGTTACCAAGATCTACACATGTAACCATAAGTGGGCGTGGCTACGCCCATTTTCCAAAAATTTATAATATTCTTATTTTTCGTCTAAAAATTGTTGTAAATGTCAATTTTGAGTGAATAATCTTCAGTAGTTACTAAAATATCGCAGTTTTCGTATTTCTGGAAATTACCATCATATGGGAAGTGGGCGTGGTTATTGTCCGATTTTTTAAATTTTCGAACATTTAGTATGCTGTATCAAGGCCAACAACTGTGCCAAGTTTGGAAGAAATTTGTGCAGCGGTTACCAAGATATACACATGTAACCATAAGTGGGCGTGGCTACGCCCATTTTCCAAAAATTTATAATATTCTTATTTTTCGTCTGAAAATTATTACAAATATCAATTTTGAGTGAAATATCTTCAGTAGTTACTAAAATATCGTAGTTTTCGTATTTCTGGAAATTACCGTTATATGGGAAGGGGGCGCGGTCACTGTCTGATTTCGCCCATTTTCAATACCAACCTACCTTGGATTAACAGAAACCTACACAGCAAATTTCGTTGAGTTATCTCAATTTTTGGTCGAGTTATCGTGTACACGGGCGGACGGACAGACGGACAGACAGACATGGCTTAATCGATTTCTCTATTCATTCTGAGCATATATGTATACATTTGTCTATATCTATCTCGATTCGTTTTGGCTGTTACAAACAACTGTTATGTGAACAAAATTAATATACCCTTGTGCACAAGTGCGCTCGGGTATAAAAAAACATGCTCGAGCATATTTTTGGTTGCCCTACTGATAATATTCTAACTTCCAATGGCTCTATCTGTCGTGCAAAATTTTTGGTTATATACATATACTCGAAGTGAATAAAGATACTACATAGCGAAGCCAACAGCTAGTTACTTCAACAACCTTTCGATAATAAATGACAGTAGTTTTATATTCTCCACAGTTTCTGTCAAAGAGCATATAAAATTAAGAAGGTGCATAGTAGTAGAACGCGTTCCAACAAAATACGGCTTTAAGTTCACCACTGGTTGCTGGCTTTTAAAAGAAGCTGTCCTAGTGGTGAACTTCTGGCCGTGATTTGTTGGAATGTATTCTATTACACACAGTTGCATAATTTTGAACCGTATTTATTTTCATATTATTTAATTTCAATTATTTTTTTATAACAATATAGTTCATTCTATAACAAACACCATAAAAATCCACATTTCAAACTTTGATTAAAAATTCAGCGAATTTCCCCCAAATTTTTACATTTTTTTAAAGAATTTTTGGAAAGTTTTTGCGTATGCAGGTTTATAGCCCATGCAATTTTAGTATAATAAAGTGCGAGCTTCATATGTCTACAAATTACCGTTGATTTTTGGATTTTTTTTTTTGACGGTGTCACTCATTCTCTTCCATACAAAGTATGTTCGAAATTTTCTTTGTATGGAACAAAATTAACACTGTCAGCAAAAAAAAAAATCCAAAAATCAACGGTATTTTGTAGCTATATGAAATTCGCACGTTATTATACTAAAATTGCATGGGATATAAAACTGCTTACGCAAAAATGTTCCGAAAATTATTAAAGTGTAAAATGTTGGCTAAAATTCGCTGAATTTTTATAATTTTGCACAAAATTTGAAATGTGAATTTTTATGGTGTTTGTTATAGAATGAGCTATATTTTTATAAGAAAACACTTGAAATTGAATAATATGAAAATATGTAAATAGTCAAAACTTGTTAATAAATGGCGAACTTAAAATTATGCAACTGAGTGTACTATGCACCTTTCCGATAAACATTTTTCTCAAATCTCAATTTGAGATGCATTTGAGAATCGATCCTTTTCTCAAATCCCAAGCGTTACTTCTCAAATGCATCTCAAATATCCGTTGATGGTGTTCTCAAACTAAAAGGCACATTTTTAATATGGAAATATTGAATTCACAACTTTTCATCAAACGTGAGAGGAGCGAAACGAAATGAAATTCAGT
>NW_023458557.1:23187283-23189131 GCF_013731165.1 Rhagoletis pomonella | reverse complement strand
AGAGAATGTAAAGCAAAAAAAGTGCAATGTATATGGAAGAAAAGGGTGAAATTTTGGAACGTAAAATTGTTAGCTGGTTGTATCCATCAAGTTTAAATTCATCAGACTGGTTGATAAGTTTTAACATTACGCTTGTTTTTATTATTACAAGCTTTTATTTAACTTGCTCATCCCGCGGAAATTTCCAATCGATTTTAAACTAACTTCCCGACAAGCTGGAGGCTTGAAAATTTCAGCATTCTTCCGATCTCAATGACAATGCAATTTAAAATATAAATTAATTAACTAGATTGTCCAGGGGTCGTGATACAAAGGCTGTCAACACAGTAAAAGTTATGGCTAACAGACAGCTTTGGTTAAATACAACGACTGCTATTGGAATTTTTCCTTTAAAACGCCACACTTTTCTTTGAAATCGCTTCATTATAGACCCGTCAGAATGAGTACTTGTACGTCAATAACGGAAAAGTATGCGAAGGAAGTGGCGTACGTAAGGTTATACATAGAACTGTCAGCAGTGACGGACTTACGTGCGTCAAAAGTTGAGGGTTGGCCAACGTTCGTTGGGTCCGTCGACGCAAGGGTTGCCAATCTGACGCTCTCTATGCAAGCACATACAGGATTTCATTTCTCGCGGATTTTACTTTTCTCGAGAATGAAATCCTCCTATTCGAAATTGCCAGGGAGCAGCATTTTCCCCGAAAAATTGGGAGCAGGAAATTCGAACTTTCGAAGAGCTGTTTGACAGTTATTTTGACAGCTCAACTCCCGCCATTTAATTAGCGTGTTTTACGCATAAAAGTGTGTTTCACATAAAAGAGTATTTCAGATTAAAGTTGTTAATAAATTAGTGCGCGGAAAGTTCAAATCTGTGTTTTAAATTAAAGCTCAATCTTTTAACTACACGGATAAGTTGAAAGATTTTAATTTAGATCGCGCGTTTTCTTGTAGTAACCCGAAATAAGTGGGCAAATAGGATAAGAGTACCCTTTGCTAAGTCCAGTTGCCACTGTTTTGGAAGCCACATTATTAATAAACTAGTGCTCCGGAAATTTAAATATAAGTGCTATATTAAAATTTAGTCTTTTAACTACACATGTGAGTTGAAATATTTTGATTTTAATCACGAGTTTTCATGTAATAAACCAAAATAAGTGTGCAAATACCAAAGGATACCCTTTGCTAGGTCCAGTTGCCACTGTGAATTTTGGAAGCAGCATTATTAATAAACTAGTGCTCTGGAAATTTAAACATTAGTGCTAAATTAAAATTTAGTCTTTGGACATGATTCAATAATACAAGGTTCGATAAACTGAGAGTTGTCTCTCTCGCACCGCTCCCTTAGCAGTGGCAAAGTGTTGCTTCTTTGCAAATTTACTTGGTAAAAGTGTTGCTTTGCTATGAAACAGAAGTGTAAGCTTTTGTGCAATATGTTTACTTGTATATGCATATGAATCACATTTAACTGATGAAAACATAAACTGTTTTTAAATTGGATGTTTACATAAATCTCATAGTAGTTTTATTTTAATTTTGAGTCTTTGCGTAATTCACGCAGATATATTAACATTTCGTCCAATATTTCGTTTAAAATGTCAGATTTCATGCAAATACATTAGAATGCGCAAAAGAAATTTCACTACTATTTGCCTACTTTGGGTACTTTTCTACTACCATTTTCGCAGCAATGAATTTCATTCCTCCCCTTTCCCCATCCTTCTTAAATGCAACCTTTTGTAAGGGAGTGTCAAACCGCGGCTGTCAATAATTGTCTAACCTTGTATTATTGAATCATGGTCTTTTAACTACACATGTGAGTTGAAATATTTTGATTTCAATCGCGCGTTT
>NW_023458557.1:23185718-23187183 GCF_013731165.1 Rhagoletis pomonella | reverse complement strand
CGCATTTTTTAACTGCCTTTGAAACGTACGGAAAATCTTTTATTATTTATTCGGAACGTTGCGAAATTCCGTCTACCTCTAGAAACACAAAATAAACAAGTAAGAAAGTCTAAGTTCGGGCGGAGCCGAACATTAAATACCCGGCGCAAGTATTAAATATATGTTTTCCACCTTTCCGAAAGCTACCGCTTCATGATAAGCCGGTGTGTATAAATTTTCAGTAAACTAGCGTCCTTAAATTTCAAAATATTGAAATTTCAAGTATTTCTGAAATTTACCGTTATATGGAAAGCGGCCGTAATTTTAGTCCGATTTCAACAATTTTCAATGGTTTACTTTTATGTGGCAAGCACAATAACCATACCGAGTTTGGTACAAATTGCTAGAACGGTTAGCGAGATACATATACGTGATCATAAGTGGGCGGTGCCACGCCCATTTTCCAAAATTTTATCATAAACGTATTTCCTGGCAAAGAATTGTTGCAACCATCATTTTGAATAAATTAGCTTTAATATTTACTGATTTATCGAGGATTTCGTATTTCTCGAAATTACCGTTATATGGGATGTGGGCGTGGTTATTGTCCGATTTTAAAAATTTTCGGCCATTTGGTATGCTGTACCAGGGCCAACAACTGTGCCAAGTTTGGAAGAAATTGATGCAGCGGTTACCAAGATATACACATGTAACCATAAGTGGGCGTGGCTACGCCCATTTTCAAAAAATGTTAATATTCTTATTTTTCGTCTAAAATTTATTATAAATATCAATTTTGAGTGAATTATCTTCAGTAGTTACTAAAATATCGCAGTTTTTGTATTTCTGAAAATTACCGTTATATGGGAGGTAGGCGTGGTTATTGTCCGATGTTGCCCATTTTCAATACCATCCGTCCTACGTCCGAAAGAAGTACACGTACCAAGTTTCGTTAAGATATCTTAATTTTTACTCGAGTTATCGTGTGCACAGACGGACGGACAGACGGACGGACGGACGGACGGACGGACGGACAGTCACCGCTTAATCGATTTCTTTTCATTCTGATCATTTATGTATACATTTGTCTATATCTATCTCGATTCGTTTTGCCTGTTACAAACAACCGTTATGTGAACAAAGTTATAATACCCTTGTGCACAAGTGCGCTCGGGTATAAAAACATAACTTATGCAACGATTCGTATGAATAATAAAAGATTTTCCGTACGTTTCAAAGGCAGTTAAAAAATGCGTATAATTTTCGTCACGAAATTGATATCATAAATTTTGTGTTTCTAGTTCAGCTTTCGTCACTCGGAAAGTTTACCTCAAAGAGGTGTTTTATTTGATATGTATATAACCAAAAACTTTGCACGACAGATAGAGCCATTGGAAGTTAGAATATTATCAGTAGGGCAACCAAAAATATGTTCGAGCATGTTTTTTTTTCTTATACTTTATCACAAAATGCATAAAAATGAAAT
>NW_023458557.1:23183822-23185618 GCF_013731165.1 Rhagoletis pomonella | reverse complement strand
AAACGATTTTCCGTACGTTTCAAAGGCAGTTAAAAAATGCGTATAATTTTCGTCACGAAATTGATATCATAAATTTTGTGTTTCTAGTTCAGCTTTCGTCACTCGGAAAGTTTACCTCAAAGAGGTGTTTTATTTGATATGTATATAACCAAAAACTTTGCACGACAGATAGAGCCATTGGAAGTTAGAATATTATCAGTAGGGCAACCAAAAATATGTTCGAGAATGTTTTTTTTTCTTATACTTTATCACAAAATGCATAAAAATGAAATGCTAATTGTAAAAAGATAAATCGTTTTAGCCATATTTGTTAAAACATATTTCGCAATAAATCAACTTTTAGGCATATTTTAGAAATAAGTGCTGCATTTAGTGCATATTATTGCTTTTTGTTATAATATTATTGCTAAGACGTCTAATAAGTGCATGGCTTTCTGTTCTGAAAGAATATAAATAAAAACAAGTAAGAAAGTCTAAGTTCGGGCGGAGCCGAACATTAAATACCCGGCGCAATTATTAAATATATGTTTTCCACCTTTCCGAAAGCTACCGCTACATGATAAGCCGGGGTGTATACATTTTAAGTAAATTAGCGTCCTTAAATTTCGAAATATTGAAATTTCAAGCATATCTGAAATTTACCGTTATATGAAAAGCGGCCTCAATTTTAGTCCGATTTCAACAATTTTCAACGGTTTGCTTTTATGTGGCAAGCCCAATAACCATACCGAGCTTGGTACAAATTGCTAGAACGGTTAGCGAGATACATATATGTGATCATAAGTGGGCGGGGCCACGCCCATTTTCCAAAATTTTATCATATACGTATTTCATGGTAAAGAATTGTTGCAATCATCAATTTTGAATAAATTAGCTTCAATATTTACTGATTTATCGAAGATTTTGTATTTCTCGAAATTACCGTTATATGGGATGTGGGCGTGGTTATTGTCCGATTTTAGAAATTTTCGGCCAGTTGGTATGCTGTACCAGGACCAACAACTGTGCCAAGTTTGGAAGAAATTGGTGTAGCGGTTACCAAGATATACACATGTAACCATAAGTGGGCGTGGCTACGCCCATTTGTCAAAATTTTATAATATTCTTATTTTTCGTCTAAAACTCATTGCAAGTATCAATTTTGAGTGAATTATCTTCAGCAGTTACTAAAATATCGCAGTTTTAGTTTTTCTGAAAATTACCGTTATATGGGAGGTAGGCGTGGTTATTGTCCGATTTTTTAAATTTTTAGCCATTTAGTATGCTGTACTGAGGCCAACAACTGTGCCAAGTTTGGAAGAAATTAGTGTAGCGGTTACCAAGATATACACATGTAACCATAAGTGGGCGTGGTTACGCCCATTTTCCAAAAATTTATAATATTCATGTTTTCCGTCTGAAACTCATTGTAAGTATCAATTTGAGTGAATTATCTTCAGTAGTTACTAAAATATCGCAGTTTTCGTATTTCTTAAAATTACCGTTATATGGGAGGTAGGCGTGGTTATTATCCGATTTCGCCCATTTTCAATACCATCCGTCCCACGCCCAAAAGAAGTTCACGTACCAAGTTTCGTTAAGATATCTCAATTTTTACTCGAGGTATCGTGTGCACAGACGGATGGACGGACGGACGGACAGACAGTCACCGCTTAATCGATTTCTCTTTTCATTCTGATCATTTATGTATACATTTGTCTATATCTATCTCGATTCGTTTTGCCTGTTACAAACAACCGTTATGTGAACAAAGTTATAATACCCTTGTGCACAAGTGCGCTCGGGTATAAAAAAAA
>NW_023458557.1:23169994-23183722 GCF_013731165.1 Rhagoletis pomonella | reverse complement strand
GTTGCTAATCGGCCCTATGCTGACTATGGCCGTATCGTTACTTTTACCAGAGAACTTAGATAGATAGAGAAGGTGCAAATTTTTGGAACGTAAAATTGTTTGGCTGAAAAATAAATCCATGGAATATCACCACAGCGCGATTAACATTTCAAGAAGAGTTAACAGAGAAAAATGTGAATTTCTGTTATGATAATGTTATATTTGTTGCAAGTGTCTAGCTATGTGTTGCTAGGTTGCATGTGAATGCAGAAACGTATTCATGTATATTTTTTTAATAAAATTAAATAAATTAATATAGTTAAATTATATTAAATGTACTTTTATATTAGTTAGAATTGCTGACTTGCATTTCTGCATGACCATTTGTTAAATATAACTTATTCAGTAGTTAATGTTCTGTTCTTAAGCATCTGTTCAAGTTCGCTTCTTGTACGAGTATTATATTATGTAAATAGTAAAAATGCATGTTAGTTAAAAAAAATGATAAAATTGGTTTTTTCACATACTCACTTTAAAGATGGACGCATTAACAAAAAAAAAATGTACAAACAATGCACTTGTTAACTTCAAAGTTGTTTTTGACTTTTACTGCAATACTCGTAGATATTATTTGTAAATAATAGTTCTGGAGTCAAATGCAAATCCATTTCCCAGGCATGCGCATATGGATACTTGTAGTACATACAGATGCGATCAACTAATTAGCAACGAAATTCAAAATGATATTGTTTGCAAATTATATTTATTTATTTATTTTTAATAATTTCCTTTAAAACATAATTCAATCTATAACAGAAACCACAATAATAAAAGTTTAAAAGCTTGCACAAATTGCAAAATAATAAATCAAACTTCAAAAAATTGTTATAAAAATTTCAAAATTTTTAATTAGAATATTTAGAAAATTTTCGGGTATGCAGTATTGTAGTCCATTCAATTATAGTATATGAAAGTCCAAGCTTCTAGTCGTTAAAAATTACCGTTCATTTTTTAGAATTTTTTTGTGGAGGGTTGTTCGCATTTTCTTCCATATAACACATGAACAAAATTTTTTTTTTGTATGGGAAAAAACAGCGGTACCCCAACAAAAAAAAACCTAAAAAATCAACGGTAATTTTTAACAACTTGAAACTTGCACTTTCTTATACTATAATTGAATGGACTACAATACTGCATACCCGAATTTTTTTTAAATATTCTAATTAAAAATTTTTGTGACCATTTCTTGAAGTTCAATTCGTTTTTTTGCAATTTGTGCAAACTTTTAAACTTTTATTATTGTGGTTTTTGTTACAGATTGAATTATATTTTAAATGAAAATCATTAAAAATAAATAAACATAATTTGCAACAATATCATATTGAATTTCGTTGCTAATTAGTTGATCGCATCTGAATGTATGCATGTACATATGTACTTACATACATGTGTACATATGCACCCCATACACATACTCCAAAATCATTTATTGATAACGTTCTTGCACCTGCACATAATATTACATATATGTAAGTACATACTAACTTTCTTCTTATTTGGGGCAGACAAACTTTAACTTAAGAGTCGACTTTATTTCGTCTACTAATATGCCCCAATAGTTTTGGAGTCAAATGAAAATGCATTTCCCACGCATACATATATGTATCTATATGTACTACATGCTCCATTAATTGACAACGTTTTTGCATGCATATATAAGTACATCCATACATACGTGCATATTGCTGTCTAAGTACCACGCACATATATACAAATGTACATATATACAAATGTACATATGTACAACTCACGGCAGCATACATACACACATACATAATTACGCGCTTATTCAAATACAACAATAACTATTTCATTCCTAAACGCATGCGCATATTTCTCAAGGCCAAGTAAATTCATTCATAAAAACAACCGCAGCACATCTCCCCGCAAATTCATCACCAACAAGCGCAACTTTGTCAATCTGACACAAAAATTCTACAATCTTAAAATGAAGAAATCTCGGCCAGCCAAGTGAAAAGTGGCAATTATTTCTCTATAACCAGTAAAATAAGTTATCTCGAATCTTGGCAATTTTTGGTAATTTTTGACAAAACACTCTATTTCTCTGTTCCATACCAATATTTCAATCATTAACTAGTATTTTAAAGTGTCATTTTAATAAACATTAAATAAAAGTGTACGTTTTCTGCAGGAAAATACATTAATTTTTTTTAATAAAATCAAAACTTCTAAAATCACAAACATATGTGGTTTTATCGGAAGTTCACAGATGTAACGTGGCAACTTAGCTCGTTTTCACATTTTTCGGTCCGAAATTGTAAAATTTTTGTCCATGACGCGCCACGATTTTTGTACAGGTTGGTCAATGTGCCTTGAACACCATTTACATATATACAAAAAAATTATTTTATTTATTTTTTAATATTAAAAATTTCTATACTTCAAAGCGTTTATAAAAGTATATTTACATATATGCACGGACGATTTTTAATATTTTTCATCCGTAAGCAAATCTTCAGTACCATAAAAGATTCTAACACATCAAAGTACAAGCAATGCAATGTCCAAGCTAGTGCTACTCCACTGTACATGTGTATATGAATGTATGCATGTATGCGTGTAAAAAATGTCAATTCCAGTTGGTTTTTAACCCATTTTGCGGACATAGTTTTTTTGGTTTCAGCTGGTTCCAACTGTTTATGAAGCACAATTTTTCTGGTTAATCTTGATGAAAGTTACATGTATCGTCGAGAACATGGTTACATGCAGAATTTTAAATTAATTAATATTCTTCTCCATATAAAATGTACGAGTATGGCTTTATTAAATGTAAACTTATGCGAAAACCTAAATATTTCGTCAACCAAGGGTTAATTTTGGTGGCGTCGTGGCAATTCGCAGAAATTTAATAATTTGTCTATGGTTGGAGGACGGCGAGGGGAAGACGAAACCAGAACAATCGTACATATTTATGCACATATTTACATTTATAAATGCACACATATTTATGCGTTTGTCTCCTTGGACGAATGAAAAATTTCATATATGTAGTGATTTAGAGATTGCCGTTTCAGTAATGTGCCGTGGCGTGTACGCTAGAGACGATGCAACTTTTTGGCGTCTCGCCGTTTGTCTTGGTTCAAATCCCGGACGGACCAAGTAATAAATTTTATTTTTTTTTTTTTAATTGTCATATCCATATTCGATTTTAAATTTTACTATTAGCTTTATTTAAAATAATATAAATGGATATGTAGGTACAAACGCATGCATAATTTCACATAATCGCTCAAATTTGCCAAAAGTTACTGAAAGCTTTATTGTAAATGTTTTCACTAAAATATTAGTTATTGGAATTAAAATTTTATGCGAATCCAATTTTTATTCCCATTTTTAGAAAGCGCAAGTATGTATATGTTCGTTCCACAAAAATTATTTCATAAGTAGTTAATTTTAAACACAAATATGTATGTACACTGGCAAAGTGAGTGCATCCTGTTTTTTGTTTAATATTTGCAATGTTTTTAAGTTAAACTTTTATGTTATTTTCGACGGGAATTGCGGTTTTATGTATATAGCAAGGGCAATTTGTAAAAAATAGCGCTAATTTTTTTTTTAATTTGTTTGCAAACGGTCATGCGCATTTTATTCTACAAGAAATTCACTTTTATTTGGTAAAAAGTGCAAAAAGCCGTCAGCAATAAATAATCATTAAAAATCAACCGGATTTTTTAGCCGCTTAAAACTTGATCTTGTTCCACTAGAATTAAAAAACCGATCTATCTGCGTAGTCAAAATTTTTCTAAAAACTCAGATTAAACAGGTGAAAATTTAGACGAGAATTCGTTGAATTTTTCTATGTTCTGTGTAAAGTTTGAAAGTTCGACTTGTATAGTTTTGATTAAAGCATGAACCACATTTTTATTAAAAGATAATAAAAAAAAATTAATTGAAAAACATTGCAAATATTAAGCAAAAAACACCATGCACTCACTTTTGATTACCAGTATATGTACGCATGTACATATGTGTGTAAACTTTATGCCAAACTATCATTATTTTAAATTGTATTTGCATCTTCATAAAAGGAGAACAAGATAAAAAATTTAACAAAAATTACAAATTAATGAAAATTATGTGAAGATTTACCATATTTTCGTTTATTTGCTCACAAAGAACATCACATTTCATGTTGCTCAACATTGTATTATGTTATCAACATTAAATTCAACAGAATTTTTACATTCCGACTTGAACTTTTCTAACGCTGTTAATTTTTCGTCCGCGAATAGTTTCCACTTTCAGTTTGCACCTTCTCTATCTATCTAAGTTCTCTGCTATAAGTAACTGAGCTAATTTTAGCTCAAGTGTAGTATTTTTTTCGCTGTGCTGATAAGAATTACCAAAATAAGAATGAGAAGATGCGGTAGAAATTAAGTGTAAGCGCTTGTAATTTATGACAAAATTTAGCCGAGGAATTTTTATGACGCTTGGTGATATTGGAAAATATGCGATAAGAGTCTGAAGAACTGAAGTAATCATCTAAATGTGTAGGTGTAATCATGCGAATAGTATTTTTCTGCTAAGCAAATAATATTTGATAAGAAAATACATATCTAAAAATGTTTACTTACAGTTGTTACGCATTAAATGAATTAAGAAAAGTTGGGACTGTGACAAAAAGTTTTCGCTCAGAAAGTCTCAAATCTTGAAGCCAATTGAAGAATATGATATAAATACTCATGACTCTTAAAAACTCTACTGTTGTTATTTTGAGCAAAAAAATTAATTTTAGTTTTTGTCTTTTAAAGCAAATATTAAATACAAAATTTGCTGTTACATAAATATTTCTTGAGCAAAAAATTGGCAGTAAATTTTGTTTGAGTTTTCCAGGACTTTTCGAAAATGGCGCTCTTTCGGGGGCGTTCGCATTTTTTTCGAAAATTTTCGCGATTATTTTACGAGTCTTTTTAGAGTATTTGGTAGTTTTTGAGGACCTTTCAGAACTGTTCGGGAGTTTTTTGGAGCCTTATGGTACTTTTTGAAATCTTTAGCTGAAATTTTGTTGGCAAGAAGTAGCCAGTAGTACATATCGTCACTTGAAATTCAAAAAGACGTAACAAACATCATCGTTGAAATGCAAAAAGTCATAACTAATAAAAAATTCTAAATTCACTTTCTGATTAATATGATGGATTTCATCGAATTACAACTCCCCACACCATTTATGAAAAAAAAAAATTAAAATATTTGTCTCGACTTTTTTCATTTCATTTACGATGTTGTTATGCCTTTTTGCATTTCAGGTGACGATATATTTTTTTCGAGACTTTTCGGGGATGTTTTGGTTCTTTGGAGTTTTTCGGCATTTTCCAGGATTTTTCAGAGAATCTTTCCGTTACTTTTTGAGACCTTAGGCTAATATATTTTTTTAGCAGAAAGTAGGCTGTAGATTTTTCAGTAGGTACGAGTATCAAAAAATTGTGGGCCTTCTGCGAGATTTTTCGGGTTTCTGATTTCTTTCCGGATTTTTTTCGGTAACTTATGGTTCCTTTGAGAACTTTTCAAGGCATTTCGGAACATTTTACGGATTTCTTCTGGACCTGGTGAAGTTTTTTGAAATTTTTCGTACACATTTCGTGACTACGTGTTTTTGATGGCTTTAGAAAAATTATTTGAGACTCCCCGAGTAATGCCAAAACTGGTTCAGAGTTTTTCTGACCATTTGTATATGTTTTTGAGACATTTGGTTCTTATTTCGTGGTTTTAAGCAATACCATCGACCATTTTTATTTTTTAGGCTCATTGCTTTGATGAAAAAAGAAATTATTAATTTATAATTTTTTGGGTTTATTTTCTAATTTTCGAAATTTTATTTCGTGTTTTCATTTTATTTTTTGAGGTTAAGTCACATATTTGTTTACTTTGAGACTCTCATGATCAAGGAATGTTATACTAGGTTCACATATAAGTGGATTATCCTCATTTTCGAGCTTAACACCCTAATCTGTAATTATAAGAAGAGATTAGCCATATAAAATTCGTACCTTGTTAATCTGTAATTATAAAATAATCTCAGATTAAACCGATAACTTTTCGGTGTCCATCCTAGTTTTATCGATTGTTTTTGCGAAAAAGAGGAGAAATGCCAAATGCAAAAGTAAACAAAAATGTACGCTAGCAAGGAAAAGAGGTTTTTAAAGGTATTTTTAATAAAATGTTAAGTTAAAATATATTTATATTGCTTATTATAGCATAAAAACGTGATCACGGTGGCACAGAGAAGAAACATAACTTTTCCTTGAGATGTGAGAATAACAAGCACAACAAATTTGACGGCTAATAATCTGAGATTTGCCTGTGTAAACGGGGTGATTAAAATACGAGCTTTGATTGTGATAATATTGATATGTGAACATAGTTTTAGTTTGATACGGAATGTCGGAAATTTGTTCCAAAATATGTTTAACATCTTCTCAGCTTGCCGAAAGTATCAACGAACTCTGACAACGGTTTCTTGCAATTGGATAAATTAGTAAATTTTTAGAAATTTCGAAAAATCTTTAAAGTGTTCAACACCTCGAAAGGACGAATTTAGAAAATTTCCTCAAAGTTTTTAAGTTTGTAAGTCAAGTAAGTTTAAGTTTGTAAGCCCCAATCTTCATATTATTATTATGCTGTTAATATGTTTATCTTGTCAATGTTCCCTAAATTTGGATAAATTTGAAGAGTATTGCTTTCAAACTGGTCACTTATATCAAAGCAAGTACCCCTGGTTGCCAATGACTCCCACAGTACATAAAGTTATAGTTCACTCAAAGCAAATAATGCAGAATACACCACTTCCTGTTGGTTACTTCGGAGAGGATGCAGCTGAGTCACGAAACAAAATATATAAAAGCGACAGACTGCACCATGCACGTAAGACTAGCCGCATTGATAATATTTTCGATGTATTTCATAGAGCTCTTGACACATCGGATCCATTAATTTCATCTCTTCGCTTAAATACACGTGTGCGCCAAAGGAAGCGTTTAACGCTGCCACCTGAAGTAAAGGAATTATTGTATTGTGAGGATATCGGTGAAACATGTGCGACTGAGAATTTAGAAAATATGGATGACGACGAGGACGATTACCCAGAAGAACTTGAAGAGGAAAATACATTTTTGGACAATGAATTGTATTTAAATTAAAGAGTTTAATAAAATTTTAATATTTTCGAAAATAAGTGTGTAAATCATATTTTCAATTTCCAGAAACACCATATTTACTCGTAAGTATCGTATATTTTCTCATTTAGAACTAAAAAAAATAAAAACTCAGAAAGAAAAGAAAAAAAATGGTATGTAAATTTTTTTTTTTTAATTTTAATTCTAGATGTTGATAATTTAAAAAAAACATAATTATTTTATTCAAAAACACTTAAAATATACTGCAAATTCAAATTCCAGTTAAAAATTCCGATATTTTAAGTTTTAATAGTTTTGGCCAAGAAAAGTGATGTTTCCGACCATAGTGCAAAGTGACGTCACGCACACAGCTGATTCTGTCAAAATCACAAAGAGCGGATTAGCGGTACCGCGATTCGCGCAATCTCTATTTCGCTCAATCGTGACTAAACCATGTGTTGAATGAAAGCTTATCTGTATTAGCAGAGCTTAATGACGTCCTTTTATGAACCAGTTAATTTGAATGGAATTTGTAGAAATATGCTCAAAAAAAAAAAAAATAGGGGTATTCTCCAAATCTTGCAAAGCCATTGCACGTAGCACGGATTGCAAGGATTGCATAACTTGCAAACACACAACAACAAAATACATGCGAAACAACATTTCCTATCGCTGCAAAACATGCAACGTCGAAAGCCATGTATATATTTTGCAAAATAGCATAGCAAGATATATGCGACCCTGTGCTAGTTGTTTTGTTGTTGGAATTGCTACATATTTCGCTCATTCCTCTCATCTCGCTCACTTAATTTTTTTTCTGCCTTTTGTTATTGTATTTGCAACATAATTTCGCTGCTTGCTACCCATGCATGCTACCACTTTGCAATGGGGTGCTCTCGTACTCTTCGAAATATTGAATAGTATTTTTGCATTTCGTGCAATCCGTTCATCGTGCCAGACTTCGAGAATACCCCTAATGTATTAGTATTTACCGAACCCTTCAACTAAATTAACGATTTGGTACAACCTAGGTGAATATTAGAAGCTTTAATATATTTAGTTATAATTACCAACCCATGGTAATAGTTCCCAATCCTTGGTAACAGTTCCGAAATATTGTCAAAATTCGGGAACTAAATATCTTTAGTTGTCAAAACTAATCCCTTTTCTCAGTGTGGAGCAGTAGAAATATTATCGCGTACAAATTTTATATAAATTCAACAAATATCGAGCATTTAAAGGCAAAAAATGGTTGAAAAAATTTATAAATTCTTTTTAATACCAAAATGCTCGAAAATCGCTCAAATGATTTGGTTTTTGTTTTCTTTAGTCAAAAACTCAGGTTTTTTCCTTTCGTTTGGTGTATGGAAATTATTGGTTGATATCTTCTAAGTATGTTTATTTTATTCAAATATATGGACATAAGTGCTTTTCCATACAAAATCACTTCGTCATCAATTTGCAAACACGTGCATGTGTAAAAACACACTCGGAAAAAGGTTTAGTTATAATAACTAAGATTTGGTTGTAGTGACCAAGTGGCATAGTTGGATATGGCGAAATAAATATCTAATTCACGAGAGTCTGTAATTTACTTGAGACTTCTAGTTGGGACAAATGTATATTTGTTAATAATTACAAAACGACTACCTTGAGTGGACAATATTGTTAGTTAAATAAGATCATTGTTGAGCAAATATAAACAATGCTTTGGTTGATACAAGTTTTCAATTAATTTTGTGAACTTGCAGTAGACGTGAATCAGCTAACCGTTTATTATTGGAAAAAAAGTTTCAGTTTGACACAAATAAATATTTACTCGATGGTTTATGTGTTTACTTCTTTTATTTCCATATATTAAGCATAAAAAATACATACATATTTACATAAATAGTTACTAGTGTAAATTATAAATATGTATATGGTGGTGAGAATTTCCTAAAAAGAAACGATGAAACAGGAATAGTCGTGCGAAAACCCAGGTCAATATCTGCTGGTTTAAGTATACTGCTTTGCTTTTTCCTTGGCTAAATAGGTACTTTCAAATTATAATTCACATGAATTATATATCCACTGAGAGACCCCGGTTGGCATCAAACTTTATATTTTTAAATAACTATACCCGCACGAAACAACTCTCGGCTATGGCAAAACTGAAACTGAGACAAACAAGCCTGAGCATGTCATAGCACACACTTTTCTTTCTCTACCTAGCGCAGTGATCGACATACCATAGCTTACTGAGCGCTCTGTGACCACACGCGTGTTTCACCTATATACGAACAGCGGTAGCGGAGCAATCCCTGCAAAAAGTGGGACTAGATTAAACTCTAGTACAGGACCACACTACGACGTAACCAACACTAGTAACCGAAATGGTCCAAATATATGAAAAAATATGGTTACATTAACATTGCGATATCATTGGACCTGACCACTTTTGGTCCAACGCAGCATATCACTGGACCACCTACGTAACCACACCTTTTGGTCCATCGTCGCGACTGCTTACACTATACCACTTCTTAAAGTGTACCTACTGGACTATTATATCTGGTGGTTGGACTAGATCATGTTGTATTCTCATCTGATTAGACCATATTTTAAACTAATTACCTTGGATCATTCTTTGGTCTAATGACAATAGACCATTTAAATGGTCATGTAAAATAATAAAACCTTATATAAAATAAAAAAAAACCTATTCCCATTACTTTTTTATAAATTTTATTTCAGCGTTTGCTTGTATTTAATACAATTTTCACTCGTTTCTTTAACACTTTTATTTGATGTGTTCTATTGTTTAATCTACTTCAAATTCTGTAGTTTTTACATTATATGTTTACCATTACCATTTTTCATAAAAATATTTTTATTTCTTTTTATTTCTAAACTATAAATTATAGTTATTTCTTAAAAGCATATAATAATAGTAATGGTAATGTTCATCATATTGAGAGGCCCTAACTCATATTATTTCGAATTTCAGCTCTATGCAAAGTCGGTAGATTACTCACAAAAGACTTAATCGATTTTAAAAGCATCTACTACGTACATCAAAAAGTTAGTTTCTGTGTTTATTAAAACCAGTGTATTGAAAAAAATCTCAACTGAAGATATTTAGTTTTTTTAAAGCTACTCCGTAAAGGAACAAAATTTGTTAGGTAGAGCCTTTCTATATTACGGTAACGATACGAAAGTTAGTACTTATTAATTATGTTTTTCTTATTAATTGTTATTTTCATATTTGTCAAAAATATTTAATTACTTCATTTTATCATTGATGGCATTACTATTCTTTTGCATTGCATATTTATTAGTATGTATTTCTATGTAGTTAATTTTATTGTTAAACATTCATTTATTATTTTCACATTATTTATTTAGTAACATGTATATTTATTTTTTAACCATCATGCTATTCTCAAATGTTATTTATGTTAAATATTTATTTACATCTCTTATGAAATAATTTATTGTACATATTATGTGCACATCTACATATGTATGCATATAAACATTTTTATTTGTCAAATTTTTAATTGTTTTATATCTAAAAATTTATTAACATTTTTATTTATATATATTTTATACATTACACATTTATTGACATATTTTTAAGTTTGTTTTACATAAAATCTTAAACATATCTATTTAGTTTAATTTTGTATTTATTAATTTTATTTTTATTATTATTGTTACTATTATTATTATTATTACTATTAGTATTTTTGATTGTGTTGGTTATTATTAGTATTTTTATTATTATTTATTTACTTATTTATTATACAGCTATCAACATCTTAAATTTTTATATATGTATAGGGCTGCCAGATATCTCTGTTGAAAAATCGGGACACTTTAGGGAGGGCCTCTCGCTCCCTCTTCTTTCATTTCGACGTGCGAAAGGATGTAGTGAAATTTCATTTTGACAGACAAAACCAAAAACATAAAAACATGAGATCATGAGATGATTACAACGTACGCCAACAAAACAAAACAACTTATTACAACTAAAGCACAGGGAATATTTCACAATGCATGAACCTTTTTTTATTCTTTATAAAAATACAGTTTATACTAAATATATGAAAAAACATAAAAATAAAATTGTTAAACTTTGTGCCAAACTCGGGAAAATTCAATAAATTTGCAACATTCTAATCAGACTTTTTATAAAAAAAAGTTAAAATGAAGTTACGCAGCCCATTAAATTTTAGTTGATTTTTAATATTGTTTTTACTGAGAGTTTCTTCCAAACAAACTATGTTCGATAATTCTTTTTATATGGAAGACACTGTCAGCAAAAAAAAATAAATGCTAAAAATCAACGAAATTTGCTGGCAACTTCAGACTTGCACTTTATTAATTGGCTCAAAAGCTACATTTTCAAATTTTTCTACAAGATCTGATTAGAAATTGTGATCTGATGAAAGAGCCTCCGAGCCAATAATTTTGTACGGCACTGTACTTATAAGTACTCTAGGTTTCATGAAAGAAAAAAATTTAAGTACAAGATAACATTAAAATATCAGTCATATTTTTCGTTGCTGTGAACTTGTTTCAAAACTTATGTCTTTTCCTTAATATAATTGTAAAGCTCTGTGCACGTCATTTTGAACGTATTTAGGTACATATACTAATCACCAACTATTGCCTGTTCAAAGTTCAACCAGAGAACGTTTATAAATGAGAAGGCGCATTTTCTGTGTGAACTAATTGCTGCCAGAAATTTTGGGGTGCAGTCGGCCAAATCACAATATAACCAGTAAACAACCTTCGGTGAATTTGGCGACTGCCTTCCTCGGGGATGAATATGCTAGGGAAGAAATTATTGGTACACATGCCTTCCAAGCACGCAGGGTTGCTTTCAAGAAACAAAAAATAATTAACTCCAAATAGTTTGAAATAGTATAGTGTAAAACGAAACTTATTGAATAATTCCATATAAAATGGTATTCATAAATGACTCATTTTCTAAACGATTTAAATAAAACGCATTTCAAAACCTTTTTTGTGCAAACGGCATTTGCGAATTGATAGAAAAGTACTACGGATTGTAAATTTTTGTTAACTATGAGGTGGATGAAAATTTTCAACCCGGCCTGACGGTTTTGAAGAATTTTTTTGTTCTAATCTTATTACTAAGGCGTCTAATAAATGCATGGCTTTTAGTTCTAGAAGAATAAAAGTCAGTAAAGACAAGTCTTTTTTGTATAATTTCTGGTTTTAATTGCTCAACTTCTTTTGCACCAGAGCAACAGTCAAAAATTTCCAGCAGTATAAAGTTACGAATTGGCACAGCAATGTAAAATTTTCTCGCCATAATAAAAAAGTTTTTTCAACATGGATCTTTTCTACTAAGGGCCTGTGCCAATCGGTAACTTTTTTCTCCGTGGTGAGACGGGGTGGAAAAATTTGCTATGGTGTACAAATAAATTGAATTTTGCTGTGCCAAATGCAGAGTAAAATTTTGACAGTTGAAAAACCAAACAAACGCTCGTGCGAAAGCTTTATTTTTGTGTGTTGCTGAAATGCTTAAAATTTATATTTATTTTATAATTTGCAAGTAACGTACGCTTTTTTTTATGCTGTTTCAGCTTTCATTTTCATGTTCACTCCTTATTACCGCCAAGCAATATTATGTGTATACATGGTTATAAGCTGTCAAAATTTTACCTAGCCCCATGAGCTAGGTAAAATTTTGACGTTCGTATTCACCACGAGAAGTGTAAAATTTTTACTTTGATCCGTCAAAATTTTCTATTTTCTATCAATAGGCACAGGGCCTAATTGACATGAAATTACTATCTCAACGCTCGGAGCGCTGCCACTGAGAGCTTTTGCCAACTGATAAAAAAGAGAAAATTTGGAAATACCAAACAAAAATTTTGAGATTTCTCCTTGTGAATACGAATGCCATAGTTTTTTACCTGGCCCGTGGGACTACGCAAAATTTTGACAGCTTGTAAATATGTATACACATAAAGTTGTTGGCGGTAATAAAGAGTCAAAATCAAAATGGAGAAAAGAACAAAAATCGTACGTTAGTTGTCAGTTATAAAATAAATCCTATTTATTTGCGAATATTTTTTTATTCTATTTATTGAAAGGCAACTACGCGAAAAAGCTTGTGTTAATTATATTGATAACAGAACCTGGCAGCTCGCACGTTGTCTAAATTCTCAAGTAACATAAAATCCACAAAAGAATACATTGCTTGTCCATCAATACGCCATGTATAAATTTTAACAACACACAAAAATAGAGCTTTCGGACGAGCGTTTGTTTGGTTTTTCGATACTATTATAATTTTCTTTTAATAAAATCACGTATTGTCAAATGCTTAAATTTATTTATCTAATAATAATGCAGCACACAACCCTGAAATCTAAGAAAAAGTCTGAAGAAGGCCATTAAATAGCAGCACACAACCCCGTGCCTTCCTCAGGAACAACAACGACTACTACAACAACAACCCAAAAAGGTTGGTTACTGTCTATACTGTGGGCCAAATATACCACTCGTCGACAAAGTGCACCGCTCGACCGACGGT
>NW_023458557.1:23165887-23168994 GCF_013731165.1 Rhagoletis pomonella | reverse complement strand
ACTCATGCTTATTATTATCGCACTATAATTTAAAGGGCTATCAAACTGTGTACTCAAACAAATTCTAACAATTCTGAGAAAGAAGTTTGAAATTTGCGTGAAAATTCGTTGCATTTTTTGTCGTTTTCTACCATGATACATATATTTAAATTTTGTTAGTATTATTATTATTTATTTATTTAAATATTTTATTTATTTATTTTTGGATCATGGTTTTCTACAAAGTTTTAAACATGGGTTTATATGGGTTTTGTTAGAAATAGAACTCTATTTTAATTGAAAATTCCTATATCGACTGCTGAGTGGAAGATCGACCTATCGCGACAGCCAGTTCGAAAACGCCCTATCTCAAAATACTTTTCAAGAACGCCCTATTTCAGAGTTTTATTGAAAAACACGCTATCTCAGAATTCGGTTCAAAAACGCCCTATCTTTCTTCAAAATGTATTGAAAATGTGCTGACATAGGGCGTTTTTGAATCGGCAGCTGAGATAGGGCGTTTTTTGAAACAAATTCTGAAATAGGGCGTTCTTGAAAAGTTTTTTGAGATAGGGCGTTTTCGAACTGGCTACCGAGATAGGTCGATCTTCCACTCAGCACTCGATATGTAATTATTTACACATAAATAAATGAAAATTTTGCGTAAGCAATAATTCATAACTACACATTTCCATTAACATAACACTAAGCTCAACCGCGTTGCAACTGGCTGACTTCGACTGACTCAAACTTACAACATTATCTCACTTAACACAATTGCAAATGATATTTGAGATCGGTTAAAATTGTGATTATGCAAGATAGATACACTGGCTCAGTATCTGCATGCTGCCACTCTTAACGTCAGGGATGGCGTGAATATTTGCATTCGCATTCGTTATGCGAATGATTCGTATCATTTTACACATTCGCATTCGACATTCGCATTCGCATACAATGATACGAATGTTTTGCGAATGCGAATGTGTACATGGGCAGAGAGTCCCCTCTAATATTGTTGGAAGGGTTCTAACAGCCCGATTCTGTGAACTTGATAAATCAAAATTTTTTATAATTTGTCAATTTTTTATTATTTATCAAGAATTGGAATTCTAGCACAGAAATATATTAAAGCTCTTTTTCTTGATAAATTATCAAGATTGAAAATGCTATTGACAAGCGTTTACAAATTGAAATTTCATATGAAAATTAAAAAATTTGTTTCTATCATTTAAATTCTGAATATGCCGGCATTCGAATCTGGGACACACAGAATTTATAGCCGAAATCTCTACTTACTCGACCACGGCAGTCAAAAGCTTTTTTGCTTTTAAATATACACTGCCGGAACAAAGTATTGGCACTGCAAATCTTTCACAATATATGCAACAATTTTTATTCTAATATTTTTCCGCCAATTTTGTATAAAAATATGGTTCATTCAACAACAAAAAACATAAAAATATAATTCCTAGACTTTGTGCAAAAATCGCGAAAATTCAGTAAATTTTCATCAAAATTTTCAACTTTTTAATCAGATTTAAACATAGCGATTTTTGTGAAAGTATTAGCAAATTTCAGTACATCTAAAGTTTCAAAGCATTGTTTAATTTTACTTGAGAATTGTCAAAATCGGCAAATCCCAAGAAGCGGTTTCTGGAACGTTCCACATTTGTTCGCTACATCGTGATGTGATAAAAAGGAAAGCTTGCAGCACTCCGCAAGGTTGCAGAAATCTTTCAAAATATGTTCGAAAATATCTTGATATGGAAGGAACTGCTATGGAACTGCTTTACACTGTCAAGGAAAAAAATTGCCAAAACTCAACGCAATTTTTCTTTCTTGCACTTTATTATACTAAAATTAATTTTTTTTAGATTCTAATTAAAATGTTTACAATTTAGGTGAAAACTTGCAGAACTTTTTAATTTTTGTACAAAGTTTGATACAAAACCTGAGATCTAGGTACCAAATTTTTTTGAAATCTACCACATTTTTTTCCAGATTCTACCACACTATTTTTTTGTAAGACCGATCACTGGTGAAAAGGCAGCAAAATTTTTTTTGAAATATTGGCTGCGTTTCTTTATACATTCCAGATAATCCCATTTCACAGCCAGAATAAACAGAATGCGTTTGAAAAATATGTTAACATATCATCAGGAACGTTCTAAAGAATAAGTAAACAAAAAAGTTTATTCCAAACGTTCAGAATGAATAACGAAATGCAGCCATTATGCCCCTTTTTCCTTTTGACTACTACATTAAAACACTGTGTAGGTTAAGCACTCGTTCAATGTTCTAATAATGTACAATTCTTTGGGCTCTTGGCTCAAACCTTATCCATTCGTCCTGAAATATACTAGCCAGAAATGCGATTGCTTTATAAAAAATAAAGATAACCATTTTGAAATATGAGTATTTTTACTCTCTAGAAAGTAATTTATGCAACCTCACATACGCGGTTTTGCACTATATTTATACGCGGTTTTCCATTTTGTTGATACGCGGTTTTGTACTTTAAACGACGGTATGTATGTATGTGCAAATGTGCATCTGTACTCGTACAATAAATTGAACTGTGGCAAAACCAAGTTTGCCACCAACACCACTTTTTGTGGTTATTATTTCTATGTTTGTAACTGGTCATGTTCACTAAATTAATGTAAAATATTTCATGCCCAACTAGAAGCTAACGTAATCGGATGAAAAAATGCCTTTCAATAATTCAATTTGATTCTTTTCCTTGATTTAGATTTTACTTATTTTTTATTAATTTCTTCGATTTAAAAGAAAAATTTCCACTTTATTCTCTTCCACTTCAATATTTTGAAAGTGTTTGAAATTCAAGAACTGAGCTTTCTGAGTCATAAAAATTACTTTTTAAAAATTGTTTATTAATCTTAAAATGCTAATATTTTAGTCTTTTATTGTCTTAATCAATATACTCCCTTTGGCTTTACTCTAAATTAAAATTTTGTTTAAAAAAATCATTGTTTGCAATGGCTATGCAAAATATATTTCGCAAAAGCTTGCTGTGTACCAGGAAACCCGGCTTAAAATTAGCGACGTCGTTTGCCCAGCCGTTACGGTTATCAAGCACCGTGGGCGGCTGTATACTACCGACG
>NW_023458557.1:23162627-23165787 GCF_013731165.1 Rhagoletis pomonella | reverse complement strand
AAAAAACTGCAAACTTAACTTTTTTCTAGAGAGCGTAAATAGAAAATGAATTATTTTAATGAAATTTTGCAGGATTTTCTTAAATTTTGCACAAGATTTGGAACTCTGATTTTTGGGGATTTTGTTGTAGAAATTACCATATTTTTATAAAAAATTATCAAAAACTAAAATATTTAAAAAATAGTTGCCCGTATCGTAAAAAATTCGTTGTAGCTAAATTTTATTGACTGACTGTATTAAGGTGGCTCTGGCTTGTATATTTAAATAAATTTAGTGAGAAAGTGGTAATTATTTTGACACAATTTTTTTAAATGTCTCTTTTTCTGCAACTGCATTGCCTTTCTCAATTGTCCTTCAGGATCTTGGCCTTTGTTTATGGAATCACTAAGTATAATGATTATTAAGCAACTAAAAAACTATACCAGCGTGCTTACCGACGTATCCTTTTGAGAGGTTGTAGCGCCAGCTGTTTGCCAGATACTTCTGTATGTGCATGTATGTGTGGAAGAAGTGGACCAAACATAAGTAAATCATACATCTATGTTAGCGGAGTGTATATGTATGTGGGTATGTGGATCGAACATACGTGCATAGGTAGTGTGATCAAACATCTATGTTGACCAAATGTGCCTGTAGGCGGTCATGGATGTTTGATCGAACACAGTTGGTCAAACGTTAATGATATGGTACTCAGAGAAAGTTCGGAGTGCTCGGTAAAACGAAAGTTAAAGGTGTATGGGTAAAAGCGGTTTTTCCTTTTAGCTTCCCATGTACACAAGTACCTAGGTATGTATGTACATTATATACTTACAGATACCGATTGAGCCAGTTAGTCAGGCCAGAGGGTATAAAATGACCCAAACGGTGGCGAACGGGTCAGATGTGAAAGTTACGGTGCCATCGCGGTTATTTTCGAGTGTTTTAGTGGCAAAGTTATCTAAAGTTAAAAAAAAAAAGAAAAAAAAAAGTGTTAAAAGTTGATATATGTATATGCATAGGCGTATACTTGCGCGAATTGTGCGTTTTCTTTTTTTACGGATCTGTAGCACCGGTGATCACTAAGCTGCAATATAGTGTCAAATTTGGAACGGGAGGTAAGTACCACGTAATGCTCTAATTCGAATCTGCATATACATACATATGTGTACATACGCCTGCCAGTCACCTAAGTTATGTACATTTATGTAGGCGGAAGGCAAAATTATAACCCTGTAACCGCTCAACTACTGCCCTAGCCAATATACTGAGTGAGAGTTTTTTTTTTCTTCCAGGTCGCCGGCACATTTATTAATGCAAGCGAAAGGACCTCCACTCGCTTGTCACCTGAAAAAGCCACGATTTTGAGAAATCTGCGTCAATCTTAACGATCTCCACACAGGAACCGGACTCAGAGCTACAATTAAACAAACAAACAAAAAAAACCTAAGCACACATTCACACGAGCCTACAGTGAAGATCTCTGCCACTAGCCTCGAGCTACAGGAAGCACATTATCACACATCCGCACGTACTAGCGACACCTGTATACTTGCACCAAAGGAACAAAAGCCACCTACATACATACATCACATCAATCGCACAGCACACTATTCACGGATCACATCACGTCACAACCAACGACATCAACATCGACGCCACTCCAGTGGTAGCAGGCCTATAGCCGCCGGGAAAGGAATGTTAACAACAGAAAGAGACGAGACAACAGTAGCAGCGCCGCGGGAGCATACATAAGGGGGGCGCTGCGTCTACGCCACTGACCAGCAGCAGCGCCGAAAACCCAGCGATCAGCTCTCTTGGTTTTTGTTTTGTTATGGTCATTAGCATAGATATTTGGAGCTCTCTTAATTTGTATTTAGAATTTTAGTTACCCTTTTCCTACATAGCCGCATTCCTTTGTTTTTTTTTAATTCCGTTTTTTTTTAGTTGGATAAGTAAAATATATGTATGCCAGGTATTTGCTTTTTTTAGGGAAATTCACATTTTTCACATAACATTTCTATAGTATCACGTCTGAGTAATATTTACTCAGTTTTATTTTCCGTTTAGTTTCCACAGTACCACCGTTTTATATCAACCGCATGTTGACTTATGTATGTATATAGGTTTACAGGTGTACATATATAAGCACATACATACGCACATACATACCCTGATGAATATATGCATATCCATATGTACGTACGCCCGTATGTATTTGCTCATACATAAGTACACAATTTATATTTTTCGCACTTGTTCTAATCCCCGTTTCAGACGGCACAGCACTTTCTTGGGGTTTTTTTTTTACGGGCAGTTTATAATTAGTATTAATTTTTTAGTTTTTTTAGTAGTAATTTTTATTTATACCGCATTTTTGGCCTATAATTAAGGTTTCCGCGCAGTATTATGACCCGCTCGATGCCCCGAACCACGAGCGTGTGATAATACTGTGAGTAGGGCAGTAGGTAAAGAACTCAGAGCATAGGCTGAGGGAGTAAATATGTATGTATGACCATTGGTAGGAAATTCTCTAACTCCACACAGGTTCTCGTCAGCATGCTGGTACCATCATCGCTGGAGACCAAGGTGAGTACGATTTGAATTGATTTCTCTTGTTACTATAGCGTACATACATATTTAATATATACATAAGTACAAACATACATTCAATTACCCGGTATATATGTATTTGGGTAGGCAGATACATTCTTATCACGTTTTTTTTTCTTTGTGAATTATTAAAATCTAAAGCGGAGTTTAGAAGTATTGAAAATATTGAGTTAGGGTAATGTGGACATAGGTAATAGGCACGAATATATAAGATTACGTAGGTTTCACTGTTAATGGAGTAATTGAAAACCATTAGATTAAGTGCAGTAAACTAAGGTCAAAGTAGGAGATACGATAAATATTTATGTAATAGTTAGCCCAGTAGAAATTAGTTAGCATTAGGGTATACTCTTAAGCACTTATACAAAAACAAAGAAAGGAAATAATAAAGTGGTGAATTGTAGAACTAAGATAGAAAAGAAGAAATATGAAGTGAAGTCTTTTGTTTGTTTTGGATAGGAATTCAGCTGAGTAATGGAGTGCTAGGCACAGGTTTTTGGTGTGGGTGTTGCACTTGTGCAACGGAGGGGAAGAGGGAGTGTGAAGACGCAACGACAACTGAGGTGAAATG
>NW_023458557.1:23159381-23162527 GCF_013731165.1 Rhagoletis pomonella | reverse complement strand
AATTCTGAAATAGGGCGTTCTTGAAAAGTTTTTTGAGATAGAGCGTTTTCGAACTGGCTGCCGAGATAGGTCGATCCCACTCAGCCATCGATTTATGCTTAGATATATTAAAATTTGGGCGTGCAACTTGTCGAACCTAGACCGAAGGTTCCACAAAAAACTTTTATGTTCGAAGAAACGGATTCGTTTCGAGTTCACCAAAACGACTTCACCAGGGCGCCGTCGTAACGGCTTCACCAAAGCGACGTCGTAACGACGTCGGTTTGAGTTCACCAAAACGACTTCGCCAGAGCGACGTCGTAACGACGTCGTCTTCGCCCTGTGGTAAATTGGGTATTTACAAAAAAACCACACAGTTTCAAAATATGCATTTTTATTAATTACGTGTATATAACTATCAAATAAAACACCTCTTTGAGGTAAAATTTTCGAGTGACGAAAGCTGAACTAGAAACACAAAATTTATGATATCAATTTCGTGAGGAAAATTATACGCATTTTTTAACTGCCTTTGAAACGTAGGGAAAATCTTTTTTATTCATACGAATTAAAGTCCAGCGCAAGTGTATTTGCCGCATTTCGACTAGAGTCCGACCGATTAATCGGCATCGGCATCGGCTAGTATCGGCACAAAATTGAGCATCGGCATCGGCATCGGCATCGGCCTTTTTTCGCCTATTCTTTGGAATTTCATTTCAAATGTTCAGGTGAAGCGACAGCCAACATTAAAAAACAATTGCAGACAACTCACAAAAATGATTTTTTTTTGTTGAAGGTGTTTCACGTTTTTTTCATACAAAAGTATGTGCGACAATTTTCTTTTATATGGAGAACACTGCCAGCAAAAGAAAATTGCCAAAAATTAACGGGATTTTATAGCAGCTTGAAACTTGCACTTCATTATACTAGAATGAAATGGTCTACAAAACTGCATACCAAAATTCTGATTAAAAAGTTTGAAATTTTGGTGAAAATAAGCAGAATTTTTCTAATTTTTGTACAAAGTTTGAAATCTGAATTTATATGGTGTTTGTTGTATACCATCTAGACTTTTATAAAAAAAAATAATAAACATTAAATAAAAAAGACAAAATCGGTCAAAATATCGCAATTATTTTATTTTGTGGACCACTATATGTATGTACATACATACCTAGCATATAAGTTCTGATGCATTGAGTGCAAAAGAGTGTATTTTAGTACAAAACGAAGTGAAATTTTATGTTCCTAAATATTTTTTGCTTAGCACCATAAAAAAAGTGTTTTATGTAATGTACATAAATGTGATACATGTATGTACATATATTTTATGTATGTATGTACATACATGTTTATGTAATGTTGCATAACAAGCCAATTAATTCAATTATTTCTTTTCTTTTGTTTTTTTTTTAACTCCGTGAAATGAACTGATTTTATGAATTAATACATTTATTTGTAATTTTTTATGGATTCTTTCCCCATAAGCCGATTAATCGGCATCGGCAACGGTACCTGAAAAAAAATTGGAATCGGTCGGACTCTAATTTCGACCAATAAGTACTCTTTGCATTGTACTCTACTCCCAACACATTGTTACTCTTTTTCCTCATACATACACTACTTGGCGTTGAGAGAGTAAATACTTGACGTACTTGCTATTAAGGCCCGTTTACATACAACTTTGGCGTTGCGTTGGCGTTGGCGTCGCTTCGACAGCTGACTATGAATACATGTATTTATATGAAAGTCTCCACATAACCAAAGTTGGGCAACGCCAACGCCAACACAACGCAGAAAGATGTCCAACCTACAACTTTTTGCGCGCGTTGACAAACAGCTGATACACAATTTTCATTGAGCGTGAGTGAACAACATTTTTCCAGCTTTTGTAAGAATTTGGCTGAAATCAATTAGGGTATATCTTTATATACCCCAAAAACAACATTGCGGATTAAATTTAAAATAAGGTAAGTAAAAATTCTAAAATGCAATCCACGTTGGAGTAGTAGTGCACTTGGGCGGGACCTGCCCAAAACTAATCTAAAAGATGATCATCATCGACGCCAATAGTTGCGTTCCAGATGCTTCACGATTTGCAGATTTTTACAGGAAGCTGTTCCAGGCAGTGTTGCCAGAACTTTTTGGGCCGACCGGCTAGATTGGCAAAAAAAAGTGGCTAAAAACGGCTAAAATGTTTTAGTGAAATTTCACATAGAATCTGGCAAAAAACGGCTAAAATGTTTTAGTGAAAATTCACATGCTTTATTTAAATAAATCGCAAGAAACGAAAGACTAGTTAACACCATTAATTTATATCGAGTGTATATTCCTCATCATCAAATGAATCACTATTGTATATATCACCTGAATTCATTAATTTTAAGAGATCGTAATCTACAGTAAAATTATGGCAGCATTTTTCTTCACGTTTTAAACCGTATCTTATATATAAAATAGCGTTTAACGTTTTAACGCACATTGGATTTCTTTGCTTAGTTTTTATTATATTCATTGAACTAAATATTCGCTCTACTTCTGCATTACTTATAGGCAAAACAAGAAAACTAAAAACTAGGTTGGAAAGGTCAGCAAAAGGGTTTTCTCCTAGGGCATTTCGAAATTGATAAACTTCGGCCCAAAATTTTACAGTTGAGTCTAAATTACTCCAGGTATGTAACGTTAACCGTTGCCATTGCATCTCTATGGATGTTATTTCGTCGGCATTATATTTGTGTTTTTGTTGCTGTAGTTGAACAAATACTTTTGGTTTAATTACTCTTAATGCGTTTTCAACCGAAAAAAGTCAACAGCGCAAAAAAAAATAAACGGCGTCGTGTTGAAGACGAGGCGAACAAGGGGTTCGGATCACTATGCGCGGCGGTCAATGAATTTGTTGGCTCCAAATCCGAAAGCTTTATTAATAGCCGCAATTTTGAGTTTTATAAAGTTCTGGACCGCTATGTATTGAAACATCCGGAGCAGGCCCAAGATTCAATCAAAGTTGAGATACTCAACTATGTTTTCAACTATAATTGCGGCAATTATTAAAGCTTTCGGATTTGGTATTTTATAAAATTAAATAAGTGTTTTTGCCAAAATTCCACAGATACACTTGTGACCAGCCAGCAACATTTTGATAAATTTTATGTTTAAGGTTTATTTTT
>NW_023458557.1:23145825-23159281 GCF_013731165.1 Rhagoletis pomonella | reverse complement strand
ACCAATCGCATATATATCAGCAAAACTAAATAAAGCTCAACGGAATTATAGCATAACCGAGTTGGAATGCTACGCAGCGGTTATCAGTATTAAAAGATTTAGGCCTTACGTAGAGGGGTTACCTTTCACTGTAATTACAGACCACGCGAGCTTAAAATGGCTAATGAGCCAAAAGGACCTCTCAGGCCGACTTGCAAGGTGGAGCCTGAAGCTTCAGGGCTATGATTTTGACATTCAGCATCGCAAGGGAACACAAAATATAGTACCGGATGCGCTTTCTCGAGTGGACATGGACGAAATTAAAATAACTGACCGAATACTAGACGTATGTTTAAACTCACCGTTTTTTAGGACAGAAGAATATGAAGAGCTGAAGAAGACAGTCGCTAATAACCAAGACAAATTGCCTGAACTATGTACATCGGACGGATACGTTTATAAAAGGACACAGTTTAATAGGGGGGACAGGCTTCAAGAGGACCATGCCTGGAAACTCTGGGTGCCAACTGAGCTGCGACAGGGTCTAGTTGAGTCCTCACACGACTCGCCTTCCGCAGGACATGGTGGAATACATAAAACTTTAGCAAGAATTAGGGAAAAATATTATTGGCCAGGTATGGTGTCTGACGTTCAAAAGTATGTGAACAACTGTGATATTTGCAAGGGTAATAAAACGCAAAATGCCTTTCACAAACCACTGATGGGAAAGCAGCACGTGACAGAGCGGCCTTTTCAGCGTTTGTATATAGATTTTATGGGGCCGTATCCTCGTACGTGTGATGGTAATGTGTATGTCTTTGTGTGTCTTGATCATTTGTCAAAATTCGTGTTTTTAAAACCGATGCGCAAGGCAACTTCAGCTGAAGTCGTAAAGTATTTAGAGAAAGATGTTTTCCACATATTCGGCGTTCCTGAATTTGTCCATTCGGACAACGGAAAACAGTTTACGTCTGACATGTTTAACAGCTTTTTGGAAAAAATACGGAACCACACATGTAAAAACCGCGTTCTACTCACCCCAGGGTAATGCCGCCGAGAGGGTGAACCGATCGGTGTTACAAATTATCAGGTCCTTCATAAAGGAAAACCAAAGAAACTGGGATAGACATGTCAGCGATGCTGCCTTCGCACTCCGCAGCGTGGTACACTCGTCAATCAATACCTCGCCGTATTATGCCACTTTCGGTATGCCTATGATACAGCATGCTGCATCATACGAGCTATACCGAAAGCTGAGCGCCTTGAGAGACGGGGATTGCGAGGTGGAGGCAGCAAGCGATCGATTGCAAGTTCTACGAAATAAGATCTTGAAAGAGCTGAAGTTAGCCCATGAGAGAAGCGAGAAGGTTTATAATACGAGGAGTAGGGATGTTAAGTTTCAAATTGGACAAGTGGTATATCGCCGAAACTTTAAACAAAGCTCACAAGTAGAAAATTACAACGCCAAGTTAGCGCCAAAGCAGGTTAAATGTATAGTATTAAAGGCTATAGGCAATTCCATGTATGAGCTTGGCGATAGTAGTGGGAAAAAGATCGGCATATACCACGCTAAAGATATTTTTGCTAGGTAAATTTTTGTTTCATGTAGTTCTGCGTCAAGTGTTGAGTGTTTATCGTGCGGCTAGATGTTTTATGTTTCTATGTTATTTAATTATTTATTTTTATATTTTTATTTATTTTTATACTTGACTATATTTGTGTGATTATTTATTTATTTATTTATTTATTTACCTACTACTTGACTACGAATCTATAATCTCTGTGATATTTTAATTATTTATGTATTTATTTATTTATTTGATTATTTATTAATGGTATTATTTTTAAATTTATACAGTTTCTTATCTTGACCATACGTTGTAATTATTTATATATTCATTTATTCGATTTACTGTGATATTTTTTTTTTTTATTCCTATAGATATACATATTTCCATCTGTGATATTTTGGATAAATTTATTGACCTAGACCGCTCTGTGATATAGAATTAAGAATTACGTATGCATGTAGATTTACAGTAGCCCAGTGATCTGTCTTTAGTTATAGATATATGTGTGTGCTCACCCAAAGCCCAACATGAACGAACCAGATTGATAAGAAACGCGATAGAAGCCCGGCTGTGAGTCGTGGGTCGAGGCCACACGTTAGGCGGAAATAAAACCTTGCAACCAGCCGCGTTAGAAATCTTCTTACGGATACGCTCCATGATGCAGGCACCATCGGCGGGTCCGAGCCTGTAGCGCCAGCTGTTTGCCAGATACTTCTGTATGTGCATGTATGTGTGGAAGAAGTTGACCAAACATAAGTAAATCATACATCTATGTTAGCGGAGTGTATATGTATGTGGGTATGTGGATCGAACATACGTGCATAGGTAGTGTGATCAAACATCTATGTTGACCAAATGTGCCTGTAGGCGGTCATGGATGTTTGATCGAACACAGTTGGTCAAACGTTAATGATATGGTACTCAGAGAAAGTTCGGAGTGCTCGGTAAAACGAAAGTTAAAGGTGTATGGGTAAAAGCGGTTTTTCCTTTTAGCTTCCCATGTACACAAGTACCTAGGTATGTATGTACATTATATACTTACAGATACCGATTGAGCCAGTTAGTCAGGCCAGAGGGTATAAAATGACCCAAACGGTGGCGAACGGGTCAGATGTGAAAGTTACGGTGCCATCGCGGTTATTTTCGAGTGTTTTAGTGGCAAAGTTATCTAAAGTTAAAAAAAAAAGAAAAAAAAAAAAGAGTGTTAAAAGTTGATATATGTATATGCATAGGCGTATACTTGCGCGAATTGTGCGTTTTCTTTTTTTACGGATCTGTAGCACCGGTGATCACTAAGCTGCAATATAGTGTCAAATTTGGAACGGGAGGTAAGTACCACGTAATGCTCTAATTCGAATCTGCATATACATACATATGTGTACATACGCCTGCCAGTCACCTAAGTTATGTACATTTATGTAGGCGGAAAGCAAAATTATAACCCTGTAACCGCTCAACTACTGCCCTAGCCAATATACTGAGTGAGAGTTTTTTTTTCTTCCAGGTCGCCGGCACATTTATTAATGCTTGTCACCTGAAAAAGCCACGATTTTGAGAAATCTGCGTCAATCTTAACGATCTCCACACAGGAACCGGACTCAGAGCTACAATTAAACAAACAAACAAAAAAACCTAAGCACACATTCACACGAGCCTACAGTGAAGATCTCTGCCACTAGCCTCGAGCTACAGGAAGCACATTATCACACATCCGCACGTACTAGCGACACCTGTATACTTGCACCAAAGGAACAAAAGCCACCTACATACATACATCACATCAATCGCACAGCACACTATTCACGGATCACATCACGTCACAACCAACGACATCAACATCGACGCCACTCCAGTGGTAGCAGGCCTATAGCCGCCGGGAAAGGAATGTTAACAACAGAAAGAGACGAGACAACAGTAGCAGCGCCGCGGGAGCATACATAAGGGGGGCGCTGCGTCTACGCCACTGACCAGCAGCAGCGCCGAAAACCCAGCGATCAGCTCTCTTGGTTTTTGTTTTGTTATGGTCATTAGCATAGATATTTGGAGCTCTCTTAATTTGTATTTAGAATTTTAGTTACCCTTTTCCTACATAGCAGCATTCCATTGTTTTTTTTTAATTCCGTTTTTTTTTAGTTGGATAAGTAAAATATATGTATGCCAGGTATTTGCTTTTTTTAGGGAAATTCACATTTTTCACATAACATTTCTATAGTATCACGTCTGAGTAATATTTACTCAGTTTTATTTTCCGTTTAGTTTCCACAGTACCACCGTTTTATATCAACCGCATGTTGACTTATGTATGTATATAGGTTTACAGGTGTACATATATAAGCACATACATACGCACATACATACCCTGATGAATAGATGCATATCCATATGTACGTACGCCCGTATGTATTTGCTCATACATAAGTACACAACTTATATTTTTCGCACTTGTTCTAATCCCCGTTTCAGACGACACAGCACTTTCTTGGGGTTTTTTTACGGGCAGTTTATAATTAGTATTAATTTTTAGTTTTTTTTAGTAGTAATTTTTATTTATACCGCATTTTTGGCCTATAATTAAGGTTTCCGCGCAGTATTATGACCCGCTCGATGCCCCGAACCACGAGCGTGTGATAATACTGTGAGTAGGGCAGTAGGTAAAGAACTCAGAGCATAGGCTGAGGGAGTAAATATGTATGTATGACCATTGGTAGGAAATTCTCTAACTCCACACAGGTTCTCGTCAGCATGCTGGTACCATCATCGCTGGAGACCAAGGTGAGTACGATTTGAATTGATTTCTCTTGTTACTATAGCGTACATACATATTTAATATATACATAAGTACAAACATACATTCAATTACCCGGTATATATGTATTTGGGTAGGCAGATACATTCTTATCACGTTTTTTTTTCTTTGTGAATTATTAAAATCTAAAGCGGAGTTTAGATGTATTGAAAATATTGAGTTAGGGTAATGTGGACATAGGTAATAGGCACGAATATATAAGATTACGTAGGTTTCACTGTTAATGGAGTAATTGAAAACCATTAGATTAAGTGCAGTAAACTAAGGTCAAAGTAGGAGATACGATAAATATTTATGTAATAGTTAGCCCAGTAGAAATTAGTTAGCATTAGGGTATACTCTTAAGCACTTATACAAAAACAAAGAAAGGAAATAATAAAGTGGTGAATTGTAGAACTAAGATAGAAAAGAAGAAATATGAAGTGAAGTCTTTTGTTTGTTTTGGATAGGAATTCAGCTGAGTAATGGAGTGCTAGGCACAGGTTTTTGGTGTGGGTGTTGCACTTGTGCAACGGAGGGGAAGAGGGAGTGTGAAGACGCAACGACAACTGAGGTGAAATGACTGACTGATTGTTAGACGGACGTGTGTCAGGCTTAGGGGGCGTTGTAAGAAGGTGAGGAGTCACGACAACGCCCAAGGTTTCGCGTGGAGTTCACGCAGAAGAAGGGTGGGATGACTCCACCTGACAGGACGGGACTGGACCATTTATCTGTAGTGCTTTTTCTTGCCCATCTTCTTATTTCTCCTTTTTTTTGTGACCATCCGCACTAGTAGTTCTCCGTATCACCAGGCACGATTAACTTTTTGTTTGTGTAGCGACTACCAAGGCAGGCGGAAATGATAACCCCCCCCAACCGACGAGCTAGCTTGGGATGCAAGCGTGCCTGCATGCCGCGCCGCCGGGTACAAATACGCAGCTACATAACAATTGTTGAATATAATTATAACGCCCCGACAAATTTAAAATTCATTGTTAAAACTGGGCACAACATTTTGTAAATATGCAAATTTGAATCCATTTTTTATGGTCCTAGAAAAATTTGGCAAGTGATTCTGTCATTCCATCGAATGTAAATTTCTTTGTTTCTTCTTTTACTATGTAAGACAACAACAGCCAGGAAGAAATCTTATTCTTAAGTAACCCATTTCGGAACTACAAAAGTCATAAAGATTATTTGTTTACTTAAAAATAACTTGTGTAAAACAACATGAGATCGTGTATGTATTTCAATAACACATTTTGTAACAAAAACCATGAAGAACATGTTAACAAACAAAGGAGTTCACAACATACATACATATCGCACACCGTCTTCAAAAGAGTCACAACTCCAAATAACACGTTTGTCAGAAAATGCCAAAAACTATTTCTTAATACATATTAATCATATGGGCAAGGGCGACTTTACCTTAGGTTTTTATAACAAAAATTTGCTCCAGCTTTTGCTGAAAGGTAAATAAAAGCTCTACGTACATTTTTAGCGCATAATCTCAATGCCAAATATTTAGTTGTGACTCTTTTGAAGACGGTGTGCGATATGTAGGCATGTGCATCATTTATAGTCCAATTCCAATAATGTGAACAACATACAACTATCGATAGTGTTTAGAAAAATTCGATAATCAAATGAAACCATCGATACTATCGATAGCCCCATCGATAGTTTCCCATCACTACTATTTAGAACCTCGCTCATTGTGCATAATTAAGGCCCGTTTACATACAACTTTGGCGTTGCGTTGGCGTTGGCGTCGCTTCGACAGCTGACTATGAATACATGCATTTATATGAAAGTCTCCACATAACTAAAGTTGGGCAACGCCAACACAAACGCAAAAGCAAAGGGTGCAATCCCGTATTCCTCGGACTCGGACTAATAAAACTGTCAAAAAATAAAAATTCGCTCAGAGCGAGAGAGTAACATTGAAAAGTAAGGGATCACTTTCTAGTAAAAAACGGTAACTTCTGTCACCTTCAACGTAACCTCCAAACTTTGGTTGTAAATTTTTGCTTATTTTGTATGTAAACACACTCAGTTCACACATGTAAATAACCAAAAATACTTTCAAATTCATTAGAATCCATTTAAACAAGTAATTAAATACTTTTCAACATGAATTAGCAGAGTGAGAGCGAAAAATTCTCGGACTAAAACTGGTAACTTCTGACAGAGAGAGAACCGTATTTACTCTCTTTTTTGTCCTCTCAATAGTCAGAGAACCGAGTACGGAATCGATTTCCAGTAAAATCTGCCTGATTCTGACTATTTCTGACTAGTCCGGACTCGTACGGGATCGCAACTACAAGATGGCAAACTCTCAACTTTTTGCGCGCGTTGACAAACAGCTGATACACAATTTTCATTGAGCGTGGGTGAACAACATTTTTCCAGCTTTTGTAAGAATTTGGCTGAAATCAATTAGAATTAAAGATATACCCCCAAAAAAAAAAATTGCGGAGTAAATTTATAATAAGGTAAGTAAAAATTCTAAAATGCAATCCACGTTAGAGTAGTAGTGCACTTGGGCAGGACCTGCCCAAAACTCATCTAAAAGATGATCATCAACGACGCCAATAGTTGCGTTCCAGATGCTTCACGATTTGCAGATTTTTACAGGAAGCTGTTCCAGGTGACCACCTTTCATAAGGTTTATTAATGGAGAAAACAGCGCGGCCGAAGTCCGCCACCCAAAAAGGAGTTGGATGCAGGTGTCGGCCGGGAACAGCTTCCTATAAATTCCTGCAAATCGTGAAGTACCTGGAACATTCAGCCTCATTGCGTAAGTCGTAAATTAGGCTAAACGAAAACGACTTGCATTCGACACGACTCTCGCAATGAGGGTGATTATTGGCGTCGTTTGATACCCCTCTTGACTTTTTTTTGGATGAATTTTGGGCAGAAAAATGGAGGAGAAGTTAATAGAGGCGGTCAGGGCACACAGCTGCCTTTACGATAAAAGCTCCCACCTTTTCCGCAATAAATTATTAAAAGAAAAGGCTTGGGATGCCGTTGCATGCGCTGTGGGAGTACCTGGTATGTAATTGTATATATGTATATGTATATAAATATATAAAAAATTACCTTATTTAATTCTTCCAATAGTGACTAACTGCCAAACTAGGTGGAAGTCTCTCAGAGACCGTTTCGTCCGGAAGACAGGATTACAGAAGAAGAAGTCGGGATCTGGTGCCGAAGATGGAGCCACATGGCAATATTTGGAAGCAATGGATTTTATGCGAGGCTTCGTTGCTCCTCGAAAGTAAGTTAACAAACAAATAAAATGTATATACCATATCGGTCATACCAATAGCATCCCAATTTCAAAGTGATATTTGTTTGCCACTCATGCTTATTATTATAGCACTATTATTTAAAGGGCTATCAAACTGTGCACTCAAACAAATTGTAACAATTCTGAGAAAGAAGTTTGAACTTTGGGTGAAAATTCGTTGCATTTTTTTGTCGTTTCCTACCATGATACATATATTTAAATGTTATTATTATTATTATTTATTTATTTTAAATATTTTATTTATTTATTTTTGCATCATGGCTTTCTACAAAGTTTTAAACTTGGGTTTATATGGGTTTTGTTAGAAAATGAACTCTATTTTAATTGAAAATTCTTATACGTTCTTATGTGTATATATACTTAAGTTTTAATCTATGTTTGTCTATTTATTTTCAGAACATTTTCCAATCTGGATTTTACATCACAGGAGGAGGAAATAAACGGCATCAGCCAGTGCAACGTGACCGAAACCTCTTATTATGAGGAGTATGAAGTACGCTCTCCTCTTCCTTCTGTTGCGGCAAACGACACGGAGCAGTCCAACAGCGCAAAAAAAATAAAAACGGCGTCGTGTAGAAGACGAGGCGAACGAGAGGTTCGGATCACTATGCGCGGCGGTCAATGAATTTGTTGGCTCCAAATCCGAAAGCTTTAATAATAGCCGCAATTTTGAGTTTTATAAAGTTCTGGACAGCTATGTATTGAAACATTCGGAGCAGGACCAAGATTCAATCAAAGTTGAGATACTCAACTATGTTTTCAACTATAATAGCGGCTTGATGCATTTCTAAACACACCATATTTATATTTCGCGTCTTGTTTCTTAAAGTTCTTTTACTTTTCATTAATTTATGTTTATTAAATTCGATAATTGTTCTTTAATAATCAGGGTATTCTTGTGAATTACCCTGTAGTAAATAAAAGACTGAATAACTTTTATAAAATTACATACATGTACATACACACTTGTGGTCAGCTGATTAAGCTAAGTGACATTTTGACTTTTACGAAGTCTCAAATATGGATTTATATGATGGTGGTGGTTTTGTTATGTGCTAGGCTTTTATAAAAAAATATAAACATTAGACAAACATTATTATAAACAAATAGACAAAAGAAAAACTGGTAAAAATGACACTTAACTTAATCAGCTGACCACAAGGGTATGTATTCTGAGGTAGGGCGTATTCGAACTAACTGCCAAGATAAGTCAATCTTCCACTCAGCCATCGATATGTACCTATAATTAAAGACTGAAATCTTATCTTTATCTGATCTTTAGAAAATTTAGAAGTTTTGTAGCCCATTCAATTTTAGTATAATAAGGTGCAAGTTTCATGTCGCTAAAAATTACCGTTGATTTTTAGAATTTTTCTTGTGGAGGGTGTTGCTCATTTTCTTCCATATAACGCATGAACAAAACATACTTTTATATGGCAGAAATGCGCAACACCATCCACAAGAAAAATTCTGAAAAATCGACGGTAATTTTTTGCGACTTGAAACTTGCACTTTATTGTACTAAAATTTAATGGGCTACACAACTTTGTATAAGCTTTGAAACTTTTATTTATGTGGTATCTGATATAGATCGACCCTTATTTTAAATGAAAATGATTAGCAAAAAATAAATAAGGATAAGTTGCCAAAAGTGTCATTTTTAATTTTTCTGCTATTATTTTGAACGCCACTATATATACAAACAGCCAGCATCAACAATATGAATACCCTCACGTTTTTTTATATATGTTTTCCATACCAAACAGCAAAAACCAGCAGAATAAATTTTATCAATTTCATATAGAACTCGCGAAAATTCTAGAGATACCAAAAAATAAGAAAATCGTCAAAACGTCAGGGTATTCATATTTTTGACCCTGACTATATGTTTCTTCTATGTATGTGGTAAAGTACTCACTTTCGATTAGATTGCGAGGCATTATAGGCACCTTGGCAATCGAACTCAGCGAATTATAGGTGTCATAATTATATTATAATTTTCTGTAATTAGCTTTTATCGGCGTTGAAGCAAGTGCGGTTGGGTAATTATTCTCACACCTGGTACACATTCTTCAATGTTAATATTCTCATCCAAACGTTCATAGTTGAGACGTAGCGTTTGTGTGTAAAGTACTTTAAGCTGCAGAGACTGACAAAAGTGATGCGAACAGTTATATACCTCGCTTAGTGCCTTTGGATTTTCGACTAAGCGTGCCTGTATGAGCTGGTGAATATAATTAACTTGAAGTTGATGCACCAATGCCTTGCCATCTAAAAAACATTCGTTAAAAGAGCAAAATAAAATAATAGATTCAGTGGTGTATTATAATGAATCCACAGAAGACTTATGTACTTACCGCCAGTTTCCAGGAAGCTCATGATATTCTATAGAAGAGTATAATTAATCATTGAGTTTTATCGTCGTAGAAAAAGTGCGCAAAATAATTGTAAAGGGAAGCAATATACAGCTTAATATTTACATATTTTTACATACCGCAATGACTAATACTTCTATTGTATGCAACTACATACATGTTATGTGAGTGACTTAATTGAATAGGTGTGTATTTAATTAATAGGATGCGCGGCTATATAACCTTTCAATTGATATCTCAACACGAAAGCACTTCTTGTACCGATGTTTGACATTAATCGACCAGTTCCTCGTAGGGGTGCTGAGATTTCTTGGCGCCATAATCCATTTAATACATTGTCTCCTTCATATCGATCAACATATTCAGGTGGACAATAACTGCCATCGTTTAGCTTTAAAAAATTATGTAGCAGCACTGTTGCTTTCACGATCTTGATGGTTGCATTTGCAATGGGGATAGCAAAATCCTCCATCGTGCTGTCATAATTCCGAAGGCGTTTTCAATAACACGCCGAGATCTTGAAAGGCGCTTATTAAAATTTTCACGATCGGGTGGCAGATGCAATCCTGAAATTAAAAAAAGGCTTATTTGTATGTCCATACATATGCAAATAGTATAGATGCAAATAATGGTTGAGTTGCAAGTTGTATCAGTGCAAAGCATCAGACTCTTCTATTTCCAAACTATAAATGCAACTTTCAACATAACCATTTTCTATGCAATACATTTTCCGTATACTAACCAGGATATGGCCGCATTAAATTTTTTTTTAAAGGCAATGCTGCATCTCCAACGAAATTATGAGGAAACTTAATGTTGCTGTCTGGAAAAAAGTCATCCTCAGGCAGGTCTAGTTGATCATGGAACAGCCTTTGTCCAAATCCAGAATTCCAAAGCACACCGCCGTCGCTTTGCGAAACGTACGCAACAATATCGATAAAAGTAAATGTGTAATTCGCATCGCAACATGCTAATAATACGACGGAGTAGGTACCCTTGTAATTGAAAAATAGAGATCCGGAGTTGGAAGGACATTTTAAATTGACGTGCTTTCCGTCGATTGCACCCACACAGTTCGCGAAATTTCAAATAGTGTTGAAGTCATGGGATATACGTTTCCACTCGTGCCTTTTTGGCACAGACAAATATACACTGCCAAGTTCACTCCAAAGCGCTTCGCAGGTTTCCAAAATTATTTTCTTGACTGTGGAGCGACCAGTTTTATACGCTGTAGCGTACAAATGCTGAGTTCCCCCGTGTGCTAGGAAACTATGAATGTAATGCACACAAATTAGTATGCAATTTTCTTTAGAAATATTTACTTACTTCAATGTTAAGAATACGGCCTGTTGCATGGGCGTAGCCAGAACGAAATTTAGGGGGGGAGGGGGTTGCCATACAAAAAAAAAATCGAAACCAATAACTTACTTACTAAAAAATTGTTTATTATAGCTTAAAATTATTGTAACCAATAGAAGTAAATATGTTGTCCAAAAAACAAATAAAGAGATGTTCACAAAAGTTGATATAAAACTATTCGTCGATTAATATTGTTAACTTTTTACTGAGCATGTTTATTTTACGAGGAGGAAGCATCGAAAACCTAACCCCGTCAGTGTGAGACTTTAACCCAAACTAAACTTCCAACCGTCATGTACCGTTCCCCTCCCGCTACCACCGTCAAGGATTTCGTTGGGATTATAACACTGTGTGACTGATAAGGTTATAGATCTATTCTCTTCTTCTTTTCTTCTTATTTGGCGCTGTAACCACCAAAGCGATTTTGGCCAACTGACGCCAATTGGAAATGCCGAGTGACGCCAGAATACTTTCAGAGGTGGGGCGTCGGTGTCCATTCGAACGACATGGTCAAGCCAGTTGAGCCGCTGTATTTTAATTCGCCATATACCAGCACGGGCATGATGAGTGACTTATAGTGTGGTTTTCGTACGTCGAGACAGGACTTTACTCCTGAATTGCCTACTCAGTCCAAAGAAGCACTTGTTGGCAAGAGCGATTCTGCGTTGGATTTCCATGCTGACATTATTATCGGTGTTAATGCTGGTTCCCAAGTAAACGAAATTCACTACTTTCTCGAAATTGTAACTGTCAACAGTGACGTGGGTGCCAAGGCGCGAATGTGCTGACTGTTTGTTTGATGACAGGAGATACTTCGTCTTGTCCGCATTTACCACCAGAACCATTCGCTTTGCTTCCCTATCCAACTTGGAAAAGGCAGAACAGACTTCGCGGTTTTTGTTACCGATGATGTCGATGTCATCGGCATAAGCCAGCAATTGCACGCTCTTGTAGTAAATTGTTCCTGAGTCGTTCAGTTCTGCAGATCTTATTATCTTCTCCAGCATTAGATTAAAGAAGTCACATGAAATAGAGTCGCCCTGTCTGAAACCCCGTCTGGGGGCGAACGGCAACCGAGCAGAGCTGGTGGTATTGCTCAACGTTATTTTTCACAGCCGTATGAGTTTTGAGGGGATGCCAAATTCAGACATAGCGGCATATACGAAACTCCTTTTAGTGCTGTCGAAAGCGGCTTTAAAGTCGACAAATAGGTGCTGATCATTTTCTCGCTGGTCATTTCCAAGATTTGGTGTATTGTGAATACCTGATCTATGGTAGACAATGCATTCGATAAGACCTTGTAACCTATGCTTAGAAGGCTGATCCTGCGGTAGTTGGCACGCATGGCGGGATCGCCTTTCTTGTGGATTGGGCGGAGTGCACTTGAATTCCAGTCGTCGGGCATGCACCTTATTTCCTCCTTGCCATCGTAATTAAATAGCTCAGCTGACAGGCCGTCAGCTCAAGCAGCTTGAGCACTTTTCGTCATAGTCAGGCGCTGGGATATCGACACCATCGTCATCGACTGGGACCTCGGCTTCGTCTTCTCCACTTCTTTCAGTGCATTTGCCATTCAAAAGGGTCGAAAGGTGTTCCCTCCATAATCTGAGTACGTTCTGGACATCGGTCACTAGGTCGCCATGGTTGTTCCTACAAGTCTTGAAACCTTCCGTAAGTCGCTCAACTCTCTGCTAAAAATTTCGGGTGTTTTATCTGTCGGCCAGCATTTCAAGTATTTTCTCACACTCCTCATCGTACCAGTAATGAGCGGGAAATGTGGTTCCACTGATCACGCAAGTCGGTTTGTTGAAGAGTGCTCTCTCACAGCAGGTCTGAGGGTCGAGCGCCGAATCCATTGGCCGTCTGTTTTGATTGCAGCTATTCGACGTTAAAATTTCCTTGGCTTGTTGGGGGCCCTTTTTCTGCTGCTCCGAGGTTGGGTCGTATATTGGATGCATCAATATAGTAGTGCGAGTCGATGTTTGGCCCTCGGAGTGTACGTATGTACATCTAAAACATGGAAGCATGCCTTCCGTCTGTCACAACATGCTCGATTTGGTTTCCCGTTTTT
>NW_023458557.1:23144716-23145725 GCF_013731165.1 Rhagoletis pomonella | reverse complement strand
ATTCAGCAAAAATGCACACTGAAGCAAGCTAAAAATAAATACATAGCCCAGCTTCCCCAAACCTCATCTTTTGCTGGCGTTGTCAGTAACGCAGCCAATGTACCCCAAGCGAAATCAACCTCTCTTACCCCCACTGATAACATGCAATCAACAACATTAAAAACAAACCACACAGAGAATACGTTACTCACTCCACATATTACTCCAAAAGTAAGCAACAAATTCGTCCTTAAAACTCCTAAACCTATAGTCACAGGAAACGAACTATCGGAGTCCATATGCAACAACACTAACACTTCTGTCACCACTAAGAGTTTTTCATCGTCAGCAACCGCGAGCAACGAAGCTAGCCCAGCACAACCAACCCCATCTTTAAGTTTCTCGCCATTTACTAGCCTTACCAAGCAGCTTTTGAAAAATAACGATTATTTCACTTCACAATCTAGATATGTAGATATTTCCTAAAAAAAAAAAAATTTTCTTTTCCCTTTTTTTTGTCTGTATTTTGTCCTCCACTGAGATGACTTTCACTTTGTTGCATGGAATATCAAAGGACTTATTAATAATTCGCACGAACTTCAACTTCTCATAAAAGAACATTCCCCGTCACTTATATCATTACAGGAAACCCACTTACCTTATAACAAAACTACAACCATTTCAAATTCGTATAATCATTATTTCTTTAACTTACCTCAAAACACATTCGGTAAACAAGGCGTTGCCGTCCTTGTAAAGAAAGATATCCCACATAAACAAATTCAGGTGCAATCAGATATATCAACTATTGCTATCGAAATTAACTTAGGATTTATTATCACAGTCTTATGCACATACATCCCACCACAACAAACTTTTCAATTAAAAGACCTACAAAATATTATTAAAAATTTTGGAACACATCAAGATAACCAACCGTTCAGCTATGGGAAAACTAAAAATGCAGACCGATAGTACTTTTTACGCTGGTTTCAACTATACAAATATTATTTGCCGCAATTAAAAAGTA
>NW_023458557.1:23079414-23144616 GCF_013731165.1 Rhagoletis pomonella | reverse complement strand
TTTTTCGATGTGGAGCCATCCATGTAGCTTGATGGATTTGCTAGAACCCAGTAATACATACTATCAAGTTTCGGGCCCCGGAGAAGTCGATCACCCTCAGCTAATATGTGCGCTCTAAGCTAACAGGGCCTTGGATGCCTCGTTCCTCTCTTCCATCGGGGCATTGGCACATATGAATCAGATGTTGAAGAATCTCGCTTTGATTCGGATTGTAGCTAGACTTTCGTCCACTAGAATGAACGCCGGTCTCTCTCCCACCACAAATCCAACACCGAATTGCATTCCTTTACGTGGCAACTGTAGTAGACGTCGCAAGGCTCCACGATTACCTTCCTCGCCCCGTCCATCGCATTTCGTGGATGGCGGTGATGTCAGCCTTTATTTTCCCTAGCACATCAACCAGCCGGGCAGAGGCACTAGCTCGGTTAAGGGTTCGGATATTCCAAGTGCATACCCTAAAATCATAGTCCTTCCTTTGTTTGCCGTGATCGTCATTAAAAGAAAGGGGTATCATCCGAGGTATGTGTTGTTTTTCATTGGGCAGGGTTTTAACGTGGCGGGACCCAAACCCAGCGCACGCGGGCCCCTCCCAGTTGAATGGCAGTCAAAAGCTTTGCAGTACTGGGAAATGTACAAAACATAGTGGTCAAAAGCGAATATCTCAACTAAACCCTGATGTATTTTTTAAATTCATAGCTCTACATACCTGTATAGTAAACCAAATAGCCGGACCAGACGTTATTCAAAATAAAAAATGTAAAAAAATAAACTTTTTTCCGTATACTCTGTAATATTCCCCCGCAATTTTGTAAGGTAAACTAATAATTTATAATCATTGCTTTGCAGCGAAATATCTTCTCTTAAATTATATACATTGGTATGTATAAATATGGGGACGTATTGAACATTTTGAGTATGCAGATTTTTCATGCTGGTATATTCATTTATGCTAAATATATGTATTACTTGATTTTGTTTTGTCACACTTAAGAAGTAAACGTCTTGGCTGTTCACCCAACCGGTCTATAGTTTTATCAATAATCTCAGATTGGTTCTGTGATACAAAACTTTCGGTGTACGCTTAGAAAAGACACAAACCTAAAGACAAAGTAATAAACAATTGAACTATTTTTGCGTATTGTCGACTGCAGCCAGGTTTTTACCCTTTTTAAATGGAAGTGCTTTGAAGTTAGAGAGAATAACTTGATACAGAACCGGATGGTCCACATATCCACTTTTTAAATCAATTTACTAATTATTTTGTTAGCGTTGGGAGTATAATTTGTTACACAGTATATATTTAGGAAAAACCTTGAAAGTTAGGGGGGCCGAAATTATCAAGCAAGCATTTAGTGGTACTATTTTTGAATATATAATAAAAAATTTGGAAGTTAGGTGGGGGAGGGGGGGCCCTCCCTGCCCCTACCTGGCTACGCCCATGGCCTGTTGGAATACTTTATGAGGCGTTCCTTCACGAGCCCAAAGAGCAAATCAAACACCTCCTTAGTCATCCTCACAGTAGTTTTGAACTGATCCGGGTCATTTTTGTACATTTCGTCAAAACTGGTTACAAATAGTCCATCAATGTCGCGACTTAAGTAAAGAGGTCTTACCCACTCCCGCCGCCGAGAATTAATTTTCTTCAAACACTGGCGAGCCTCCTACATAAGTAGCACTATTAATATTATTTCGATAAAATATGACATTATTTTTTTAATAACGCTCGAGGATACACAAATGTTTTCACTGGCAAAAAACAAAACAAATGTATGTTTGATAATTTAAATTATTGGTCCGGCTTCCTATGAAGCTATACCGCGGTAAATAATTCGGCTTTGTTGTATTTGTTTGCGTTTTATTAACTAAATTATAAACTTTTTCTTATTTCCCGGTTTTTTACTCTTCCCCGTGGCTAGAACAAATATCATCGCCGGCGCTGTCAAAACGTTATTGTAACAAGAACACACGCCACTCTCGCTGCTGTCAAAGCGACGCCAACGCATCGCCAAAGTTGTATGTAAAAAAAAATCAGATGTTTTCCCGAAATGCCTCACAGCTGAGATCACCTGATTTTATGTGCTACAGGGTTACCCTCAATATATATAAAAAAAACTTTAAACTGACTGACAAAAACAGCAAGAAAAGTTCTATTAAGTTTAGGAGTCATTGACCAAAATGCTTTAATATATTAAACTACTGTATAAACACAGGAATTCATTTAATTCAATGCATATTTGGCCAATTTTTAAGGTTATTTCAATAACTTTAGTCTTTTTCTACATCCCTTTAAACACCCTGTCCAACATTTTGACAGGTTATTTCTACGTTTTTACAGGATATTTCTATGTATTTTCCAGGCGGTTTCCAAGCAGAAGAAGAACATTTGTCACTTGTATGTATGCACAATGACCTCGCTATAAGCTCACATTTCCAAACCAGTCACAGAAGAAAGGATTAAAAATGAATTACGAAAACTATAATCGAAAAAAGCTGATGACGTTACAAATTCTGAACAATAAAAAGAATGATAATGAAGAAATTTTTTTAAAACAATGGTGTTTAAACAACGATCTTGCCATGATGCTAAATTGTGAAGATGAATGTCAGGAGGATACATCCGACATTTGCAGCCCCGGTGCAATGGTCAATAAGGAATTATTGCACCGCAATAAAAAAAATAAATATAGCTGAAAGTCCTCTCAACTGCTGCAGCGTCAATCTAACGCTGACGACACACAATCAGTTTTGCCTTTAAATTTCCTCACACACATTGCTCGTCAAAAATCATAAAAATTTAAAGCCATTACGTAGGCTGCATTCAATTTGAGAAGCAATTTCATTATCAACATGCGGTCTCCAAGAAAACAATGTAACTAACTAGCTTCTGAAGACCATTTTCCATTTTAATTTCCAAAATTTACCAAAATCACCTAATTTACTCACCTAAATTATTTCTTAAAAGTACTTGACATCCGCATTCGTATCCGCATCCGTGGATGTTAACTACTAAACATCCGCATCCGCATTCGCATCCGCGGATGTATAAAATACCACATTCGCAACAACCCATGTCGTACATGTCGGCAAAAATCCTCCGGTTGAACCCTCCACGAGGGTGCCGACTGGAAATGGGCACTACAGAGGATTCTGTGCGATGTCAGAATGGTGCTCAGCTAAGCTCAGGAATCAGTGCTATGTGCTAAACCCCTTAATAGCTTAGTCATATGGAAATGGGTTTTGATCGTGGTTTGGAGGTCTGAAGGGGCTGGATCAAGGCGTCATGCGCACCGTACTGAGGATCGGTCAGGCTGGCGGCCCCTAAATAGCCCAGTCGCGAACGGAGCCCTTTGGGAGGCGGCCACACCCAGGATGTAAGTAGGCCTTACCTGGGCATCGCGGAACTCTGCTCGGGTGGACGACCCCCTTTCTCTGCAGCCCGTGGTAACAAATATGGAAAAAAACCAAAAAACAACAGCAACAACAACAAAAACAAACTATAAAGGGACCGGCCCCCTTAAGGCGTCGGAAGGGTCTCGGCCCACTAAAGAAGGGGCTCAAGTGATGCAGAGTACCTGTACCAGCCGTAGTGCGGTGACAAACAGCGGGAAAACAAGGCCAATGGTGAAACCGGGCCAAGCTCCTGCAAAAAAGAAGGAAAGCGGCGGTGGAGAAGCTCAAAGGAGTCCACCCCGGGAAACTCCTGGCACCAGTGGATGCCAACCTGGCATGCAGATTGCAGCCGGGGATAAGGCTGAATCTGGGGCGCAGGCCACGGGCGGTCCTCCCGCGACACCCACGGCCTTCACGAGGCCTGACCAGTGGCCAGAACCAGCTACAGCGGGCTATCGACAGAAGAAGATGGCTGCACGAATCCTGCAGAGGTTCACCACTACGCGTGACCAGTGTAGCAAGGCGAAGGCAGAGCATGTGAAGGAGATCCTCACAGAAATCGACTGGGCGAAGGCAGTCCTGCCCGATTACCGCAAGCCGGAGGAGAGACAGCCGCAGGCGCCCTCCAGTAAGCGCAATAGATCGGGGGGAAATACGCCCAACAATGCAAAGAGGGTCAGAACGCAGGAGCCTTCTTTTGCTGAAGTAGCCAAGGAGCAGATCCTGCTTGGCGTCATTGACGAGAGCGATGAAGACAGCCTAGTCCTGAGGCAGCAATGGAAGTTGGAGAATCCGGGACCTCCGCCAACCTGCAAGGGAGCGGGGTGGTTCCAAAATAACATCCGGGTTATCGCATGCGAGGATGCTAGATCAGCGGATATATATAAGAAGACAGTCGCAGGCATTGGAGAAGTCTACCCTGGTGCGAAGCTCAGGGCGGTCGACTTCAAGGACCTACCGGTGCGACCGAGAGCGAGAGCATGGTTGCCTTGCAAGCCAGTGGAACCCGAAAGGATCCTGCATACCATAAGGCTCTACAACCCGGAGCTACCTACCGAAAATTGGAAGGTGGTAAAAATCAATGAAAGCGGTAAAGCGACGATGCCTTTTAATAAGGACTCCATAGAGTTGCTGGAGCAAAAGAGCGGGGTGATACGGTACGGCTGTGACATGGCCAAAATTAAGGTCTACAGCAACGACGTAAACGCAGCGAAGAACCTGATGGCGGAGGTAGAGCCGGAGGAGGCCAACAGCGACGTGGAGATGGAGGAGGAATCCGAGCAGGTTGATCCGATGGACGACCTGACCGGGGTTATGCCTCATCGACGTCTTCGCTGGGGGTCGGACGCATGCTTCGGCTTTATACGGAGGAAGAGTTGATCGAGATGTCAGAAGACGCGGTCAACTCCACCCTAATAGGCGACGTGGGCGATAACGGCCAAAATGGTGAAGGTATTGCAGATTAACTTTCACCACTGTAAAGCAGCTTCAGCTGCACTGCTGCTCCATCTAACAGCTAAAGGGGCAGCCGACATCGTCGTAACCTTGGGTGGTGGGACAAAACATTTGCGGGCTGAAAGCGCCGGGCTACAGACTGGTAAGTGGAGCCTCAACGGGGAAACCAAGGACGTGCATAATGATAAGTATCACACTAAAGTGTCTCTTTTTTCCACAATTTAGCGACGAGGACACAACAGCGGTCAGTCTAAGTGTAGACGGGCGACCAATTAAGATGGCATCCATGTACCTAGCGCACGACAAGGAGGTGCCAACTATCTACATAAAGGACCTAGTGGCCAGCACGAGAGAGGCGCTAATTTTGGGAGGTAATGCGAATGCTCACCATCATACCTGGGGCAGCTCCGACGATAACGAACGGGGTGAGTCACTTTTTAATTTCATACTTAGCTCTAAGCTTGTTATTGCAAATAGGGGGAACGATCCCACTTTTATTACAAAATCCCGAAGGGAAGTTCTGGACGTTACCCTTATCTCTGAGAATGCGGAATGTCTGGTCGGGAAGTGGAAGGCGCTCGAGGAGCACTCCTTTTCCGACCACCGATATATCCAATTCGAGGTAGTAGGGGGAATGCCCAAGGCTCCTCTAACTAGAAACTTGCGAAATACCAACTGGCATAGGTATCGGGAAGAGCTGGACAGGCTTTTGCCAGAAGATAGAGAGCCGACTACTCCAGCAAACCTAGAGGAGCTGGAATATCTTGTCGACCATTTTACGGGGGCCTGCGGTAAGGCAATTGACATTGCATGCCCCAAAAAGCTGCACCGGGGTAGGAAAACGCCACCCTGGTGGAATGAAGAAATCAGGATTTCACGCAAGAACTGCAGGAAAACCTTCAACCAGGCCACTGCGCCTGGTAGTGAGGGACATTGGGAGACCTACAAGACAACGTTACAGGAGTACAAGAAGCTCCTAAGAAGGTCGAAAAGAACCTCATGGAAAGACTTCTGCAACGGGGTGGAGTCTATCTCAGAGGCAGGCAGGCTCAGAAAGATTCTCTCAGGTGCTGCCCAGAAAGCCCCAGGATGCTTGCAAAGACCTGACGGCTCCTGGACTGAGATCGAGGAGGAATCACTGGATCTGCTTCTTTGCACACACATCTTTCGGTCACTGGAGACTTCCTCACGAGGGGAAAGGTCATCTGGTCTATTGGGACTTTTAAGCCATATAAATCACCAGGTCCGGATGGCATTGCCCCCATACAGCTGCTACAAACACTTCAGCTAAACTCAGCGTGGCTACACGCTATAATTAAGGGTGTATTAGCTCTTAATCATATCCCTAGAAAGTGGAGGAAGTCAAGAGTGGTGTTCATCCCCAAGGCAGGGAAGGTGTCCCACAACAACCCAAAGGATTTCAGGCCCATCACCTTGTCGTCATTTCAATTGAAGGTTATGGAGAGACTGGTGGAGGTCCATATCAGAGAGTCGGTTGGTGACGGACTCTCTACCACACAACATGCTTATACGAAAGGTAGATCTACAGAAACGGCGCTACATGAAATAGTATCACATATAGAAAGATCACTAGACATCAAAGAATATACGCTAGCAGCCTTCCTGGATATAGAGGGCGCCTTTAAGAACATCATGCCGGGCGCGATAACGGCAGCACTGACGGGCCTGGGCACCGACTCGCGCTTAGTTGCGCTCGTAAACCAAATGCTGAGAGTGGTTCGGGCGGAGCTGGCGGAGGTATCGTTGACCAGGATCGTAGAGAGGGGCACCCCGCAAGGGGGAGTCCTATCCCCTCTATTATTGGTCGCAGCGGTAAACTCACGTTGTGTGGCATGGAGGGGGGTGGCTGTAAGGTTATTGCGTATGCGGATGATCTTGCACTAAGAGTAAGTGGGAAATTTCCGCAGACCCTATGTGATATTATGCAGGTAAAACTGTAGGAAGTCGAGAGTTGGACCAAAAAATAACGGGTTAGAAGTAAACCCAAGCAAAACAGAACTTGTAATGTTCACAAGAAGGTACAGAATCCCCCATTGATAACACCAAGGCTGGCACAGACCACACTAAAATTAAGCGAATCTGCTAAATAGCTGGGGATTGTCCTAGATAAAAAATTAAGCTGGTTCAAAACACCGAAGAGCGGATGCGGGAGGCCACGGTTGCCCTATACAGCTGCAGGAGAAGCTAGTGCACTGGATATACACCGTCGTGGTAAGGCCCATGCTTCTGGAAGGGGTAGTGGTATGGTGGCCAGTGCTTGAGAAGAAAGTAAACAGTATTAAATTACAAAAAGTGGAGAACACGGCCCTGAACTGCATTAGTGGTGCTCTCCGCACAACACCTACTATGGCAATGAATACGATCCTTAACATCATACCCATAGATATTATAGGACGACAATACGCTGCGTTTGCAGCCCTAAGACTACAGGAGCTTAAAAGCTGGACAGCGGCTCGATGTGGTCACAATACAATTCTGAGAAACCGACAACTACCGAGTACAACGGACTATTGTGTACCAAGGCTCACCTTCACTAAAGGTTATAGCGTAATGCTACCTAGCAGAGAATCATGGCTCGAAGGAGTTCCGGGGTCTAGAGATGCCATAAAATTCTACACGGACCGCTCCAAACTAGGAAATAGGGTAGGAGGAGGCGTCTACTCGGAGAAATTGGGAATAAAAAGATCATTCCGACTACCTGACCATTGTAGTGTCTTTCAAGCCGAAGTGGCAGCAATACAAGGAGCCGTTGACAGCCTAAAACTAGCTGTTATCGCCACTACGGAAATATATATACTCAGACAGTCAGGCGGCCCTTATGGCGCTTGACTCTATCAATCTTAGTTCGGAAACAGTTGCCAACTGCCGCAAATCACTTAACGTGATGGCAGAGCAGTTCGCTTTGCACCTGGTATGGGTACCGGGGTACAGTGACATACCAGGAAATGAGAAGGCAGACGAGCTTGCAAGGGCGGGTACTTCCTCTCCACTTTCACCAGCCTGGAAGAGGATGGGTATGCCACTCGCTTCCTGCAAGCTCTTACTAAGGGAGAACTTCCTTGAAGAAGCGGCCTCCAGATGGGATCGCAATGAAAACTGTAATACAACGAAGCTTACTCGAGAGAAATTCTTACTCTCAATAAAGGCGATATGTCACTGGCCATTGGTCTGTTCACAGGACATATCCTGATAGGAAGGCACGCAGAACGCCTCGGGGCTAGTCACAATGACTACTGCAGGAGCTGCCACGACGAATAAGAGCCTGAATCAATAAGGCACTTACTCTGCGAGTGCCCAGCACTAGGCAGGAAAAGACAGAAATTCCTAGGTATAGGTCTTCTAGACGATCTAAGCGCAACTGCTAAGTTGGGAATACGGCAGTTGCTAAGGTTCGCAGACTCCACGAACTGGTTTAAGGAGTTGGGGTTTTTGGATCCATGTGGTATTGCAATGGGCCCTAATCGGGCCTAAGTGTGCTAGCGCCCTCTGGGCCTAGCAGCTACTTCAACCTAACCTAACCTAACCTAGTATGTACATATACATGCAACACACTTCAGTATCGATACGAACAACAGTTTCGTTCCCGCACAATATGTATGTTGGGAACAAATACAGTATACGTACACTTCTCAAAAAAAAAATAAAAATTAGCTTTATTCAAGGTCATAAAGTCAATTAATGCATTTAATTAAACTTAAATATGTCGTTAACTGATGATGATATTTGAAGGATTTTTAAGCCGTTAGAAAGGTAATAAAAATAACTCTTTTTTGACATACAATAATCATACTCTTTACTGATAAAATTTACGAAAAAAACAAGTTTTTGTAAAAATAAATTTGCTTTTTAACAAATGTACTTTTTTTTCAAATCACTTCATTAATATTTTATAAAAATATCACCGTGAAAACGGCTTTAAATCCAGGTTTCATTTTATATATAACATGTCTTATCTGAACAATCGCAACTGTTTTTACGCAGAACTTCTTTCTGCGTAGGCGGACTTCGGCTGAGCTTAAGAATTATAACCATCACGAAGTACAAGTCCCCTTCCTGTGTTGCCGAAGAAGAGGTGCTGAACGCCTTTTGCAAAGAAAACCTTACTTCTTAGACGGCCTTCGGCCGCACTTAGGTATTATAACCCTCACGAAGTAGAATTCTCCTTTCTGTGTTGCCGAAGAAGAGGGGCTAAACACGTTTTGCAGAGAATACTTTTCTGCGTAGGCAGCCTTCGGCCGCACTTAGGGATTATAACCCTCATGAAGAGAATTCTCCTTTCTGTTTTGCCGAAGAAGAGGGGCTGAACACCTTTTACAGAGAACACCTTTATGCGTAGGCGGCCTTCGGCCGCACTTATGGATTACAGCCCTCACGAAGTAGAATTCACCTTTCTGTGTTGCCGAAGAAGAGGACTGAACACCTTTAGCAGATAACACCTTTCTGCGTAGGCGGCCTTCGGCCACACTTAGGGATAATAAGATAATAACCCGAACGAATTAGAATTATCCTTTCTGTGTTGCCGAAGAAGAGGGGCTGAACACCTTTTGCAGCTAATTTTTCTATGTTGTCAATAACGTCATTTAATAATAAAAATCATTTTGTTTTTTATTTTGTCTTGTTTTTTTTTTATAAAACTCATTTTTCTCATAAGCCTTACAGAAAATTAAAACATATATACATCAAAAAAGGTATTTTAACATCTTTTAGTTATTCTAATTAAAAGAAACTAGTAATAATCCCCGAAAATCGGGGTGCTCCGTGGTCTAAAAAATCTGCATATTTTTTTGTTATAAAAACCGCATGCATTGCGTTTGGTTGTTCACTTTAACTTGGTATTTCGAAAGATCGTACGCTACTCAATACGCCATGCGTTAAGCAATCCTCTTGCTAGGGTCTGACCTTGATACTTATTTATTGTTTTTGCGAACGCTACAATAATTTTGAATTTGCTACGTTTAAATACAAAAGCAAGTGTTGATTCGCTGGGCTGTTAATTTATATGGGATAGTATAATTCCAATCACATGTTTAAAGTCCGTTAACTAACCCTTTATATGCACATATTTGTATTACGGCATCCAAACAATTACATTGTGATTCTTTAACTATTAAGCGAGACCATTTACTAACCCTTCATATGTACATATTTTGGTAGTGGATTAGCATCACAACTGCTCTAACTTTTAATATCAAGTCATGAGGTGCAACTCCCCTACTTCTACTTGCTCCTGTGGATATTCAGAAACGGCAGTAGATATCGACGCCATATCTACTCCGGACAACATATTAACCATTTCTTTATTATATCGTACAGTGCTTATTTTGTGTACGCGAAATGGATCGATCCTTCACGCGATTTTAATTAATTACACCAGGCTGAGGTTCAAATACCCAATCGGCTAAATCTCGCAAAATAATCTCGTGTGGCACTAATCTTAAACTGAAATAACCAGATTCTCTGAAACGCATATTTATAGAGAGTTTAAAATACTTGAAGTTCCCTCAGTTCGCCCGCCAGGATTTTTTTAAGTTTTCCAGCATTTTAAAACCATACAAAATTGAAAATAAAGAAATGAAATTGTTCAAAATTGGTGGAAATGAGAATGCATGTGTGAGATTAAGATTTACATTTTAAAATTGCTCAATCTAAGTTTTTAAAAATCTTTCCGTGCAAATATGTATGTACATCGAATGATTCTTAAATCTGAAATGTTTGTGCAAAGTTTCAGATCCAGAACCTTAATTCGAAAGTAAATTGTCTCTGTACTATTATATATAGATACATATATAGATTTATAATACAAATAGAACCATATTTGCTTCAGAAAAAAACATCGAAATAAACCATGTAAGATTTATATGGGTATCTGTACAGAAGCAAAAGCAACATTTTTCTTTTGCAGATCTTCCGCTGTATCACATTCGCACGCATAGCAATGCTTCGCTCGATATGAAAACAAAACAGGGACGAAAACGAATAAATGGAACATAATCCTCAAATCAAAATAAAGCGCACAGCTCTGCAACGATGTTGTTATTGATACTGTGAATGAATGTATAGATATGCAACACCATTGGGTATGTACATAACTACAGAGCCAAAGGGAACATTTTCTTTGTAGATCTTTCGCTGTATCGCTGCCTACATGCACACGAACGCAGCAATGCTTTGAACGAAATGAAACAAAATCAGAAACGGAAGCGAATAAATATAACCATTTTTCATTCTCTTATGTCCCGCTGAGACGCTGCTTATCGAAATGAACGTAGCAATGCTTTGCTCAACGTAAAAATTTTAAAATCTTTCGACGCAAATATTTCGAAAATGGTTCAATGAATCTTAAATCTGAAAAGTTTGTGCAAAGTTTCAGATCGAGCACTTTAATTTGATGTATAATTTGTCTCTGTACGACTTGTAGATTGCTGGGAATAAGCGCCTTGTTTCAGAATAATATATAGATTGAAAAATTGATTCTTCGACCTTCAATAACCCCAGTAATTATTATTTCCACCTCAAAAAAAATAGAATTACTGTCCTAATATTTGCGATCAAAAACGTAGGTTTGTTTTAAGAGAAATTTTGTGCGTCTTTGTATAGTAATTATTTACGATAAATATCTTTTTTTCGTCTCGCGGGATGATTATTTTCAGATGAAAATTATTTACGTCTTTTTATTTATTTATTAATCTAGAAAATAAAATATTTCATACAGAGTATTTGGAGAAAAGTAAAATATAAAGTAATAACTAATTTAGCATACTATTTGAAAGTAGTTTGAAATTAAATTTGGAAGAAGAAAGATCGATAGCAGAAGAGTTTTAGAGCAAGTTAAACTCGAGAAAAAATATCATGATTCGTAAGGCTTCTTGGTGAGATATTAAATTTAATCCGTTCGAGTAAAAACGGCGAGCGCCGTATAATATCGAAAACGAAAGTAAGAAAAAGAATAATCCTCCTGTTGTGCAGTGACTTAAGGTTTATGAGCATGCATCTAGCGGTGTAAGATGGAAAAGGGTCAACAAAATGTAGAGAGCGTAGAGCATACCGAATGAAAGATTTTTGGGATTCGTTCAATCCTATTAATATGACATTCATGATATGGTCGCCTGATGAAGACAGCGTACTCCAGCTTAGAACGAACAAGAGAAGTGTATAGTAGTTTAATGGTAAACGGATCAGTGAAATCAGAGCTAAATCGTCAGATAAATGCGAGCATTGAATATGACTTTGCGATGCTATAATTTAAGTGGCTACGAAAAAGAAATCTGGCATCAAAAATTACTACTAGGTCAAAAACTTCACCAATGGTGGCAAGCTGCGAGTCACCAATCAGATAAGAAGTCGGGATTATGGAACGAGATTTGGAGTAGGAGACATGATAACACTTATTTGTATTAATTTTAATATATTTTTTGAGCACGAAGCTACAACGTTATTAAGATCAGCCTGTAGGATGATAGGGTCTGAAGCATTTTTAATCGTACAGTAGATTTTCAAGTCATCCGCATACAATAACAAGTAAGTAAGTCTAAGTCCGGGCGGAGCCGAATATTAAATACCCGGCGCAAGTACCGCTACATGGTAAGCCGGGGTGTACAGATTTTAAGTAAATTAGCGTCCTTAAATTTCGAAATATGTAGTTTCAAGCATTTCTGAAATATACCGTTATATAAAAAGTGGGCGTAATTTTAATCCGATTTCAATAATTTTCAACGTTTTGCTTTTATGTGGCAAGCATATAAACCATACCGAGTTCAGTACAAATTGGTAGCACGGTTATCGAGATACATATATGTGATCATACGCAAACGTCAAGCTGTGAAGTTCTACTTATTTGTGCCTTGATTGGTCTTTGTATTTTGCAAAGTTCATTGTGCTAATTTTGAGTAAAAGTTGCTATAAAAAGTGCCTACGAGCATCTAGTGTGATAATAACCGAAGCTAAGTGAAAGTTTTGTGATTTTTGTGGTTTTTATTAAATTTAATTAAATTTCACTAGCTTACATCTAATCTTGCCGAGTCATTTGTTGTAATCATTGTTGTTGTTATTCCTTTGTAGTTAACTGAGATCGTTTCTATTTTTGCACATTTCTTTTTGCTCTTTTTGTTTACTTCGTTTAGTATTTCTTGTCACAGCTGTTTGCGCTGCGTTTATTAAGTGTCACATTACAGTGATACTCAAACTGTTCGCTACATATATTTTTAAGCTAAATACATCAGCTCCTGAATTGTTGTGTGTGTTGTGTTAAACTTATTTTGCTTGTCTTTTTATTAACATAAGTGTTATTAAATCTTTCAATATGAAGTGTGATCTTGATAACTGCCAAATCAAAAGCGAATCTGAACGCTACTTATCGTGCTGGCTCTGTGATGGTATTTGCCATCTAAAATGTGCTGGTTTGACAGGAAGAATTCTGGACGCTATTAATGATGGCAAAGGTCTTCACTGGTCTTGCTTAAAGTGCAGGTCAACCGAAGTTGATCTCTTTAAGTTGTTTAGGCAAACCAGAAATGGGTTTTCTGAGGTAGGGAGAGAGTTGTCGGTACTGACCGAAAAATTTAAACATTACGAAAATGTATTTAAATCTTTTAAATGCTTAGATACCGTACAATCTATGAAGGACATTCGTGTGTCAAAACGTAAGCGTCTTCATAGTCCGCCTAATGAAAGGACCGTTCCACGTCAGAACACTCTTCCGAATGACTTAATTAACCTTTCTTCTCCATGTCCACAGACAACGGAGTTATCTTCCTCAAAAGAACATATATCAAATTCTGCTTCTAATAATAACGACCCTGCAGTATCTTCCCCGTCCCCCGTTGAAGTTGTGGCACCGCCATCCAATCTTCCAACGCTTACTCTACCCTCAACTAGTAACTCAGTTACTCAACCCCGTCCGCCGGTAATCGAGTCTGATACTAGGAGACTGGTTGTGGTTCCCCCAAAGAAGTCTATATTTGTATCTAGATTTTCGAGGGATACTTCCGAGGACGATATAAAGTTTTACATCTCGTCCAAAGTTAAAACTGTCAACTTAAGTATCAGAAAATTTAATTTTAAATATGAAAGAAATATTTCTTCATTTAAAATAGACGTAAATTTAGAAAATTTTGACATGCTGCTTAGTAGTTCTTTTTGGCCCTCCGGAGCTTTCGTTCGTGAATTTGAGTATAGGCCCAACAAAAATAATAATTTAGCAAATATTCCCCGTCAGAATACAGAACCAAAAAACTGATTACTAAATCTGCTTTAAGTATTTGTTATCAAAACGTAAGAGGCATAAATACTAAATTAACGAATTTATATCTTAATGGCCTTGAATGCAATTATAATATAATTTCTTTGACTGAAACTTGGCACAAACCTCACACTTTTAATTCAGAGATTCTTTCAAATAATTATCATATCTACAGAAAAGATTGGGAGGACAGAGTCGGCGGTGGCGTACTCTTTGCCGTAGACTCTTCAATACCATCTGAAGAAGTTAGTCTTCCACACATCGAATCTGCAGAATTCAAATGCATTCGTGTTCAGGTTGGAAGGGGGTTTACTTACTTATCTCTATGCTATATTCCTCCCCGATCTGACTTATCAGTGTATTCACAACATGTATCTTTACTGAAATCAATTAATTCAATGATTAAACCCTCTGATTCATTGATTGTGTTGGGTGACTTTAATTTACCAAATGTATCATGGAACATCATTGACAATGATATTGTACCTTTCTCGTCTAGCGCGTGCAACAACGTATTTTTAGAGGAGATGGCTGAACTCTGCCTGAATCAAGTTAATGTACTTCGCAATAAGTTTGGCAAAGTATTAGATCTTGTTTATGTTGATGATGCATCTAAGTCGGCTGTAAATAAATGTGACCCACTAGTTTTGCCCGAAGATGTCTACCACCCTGCTATTGAGATATCTTACGAAATTATAAACGATGGTCAAAATTGCGATGTCCAAACATACGAGCCAAATACTCGCTTTGATTTTTCGCAAGCCAACTTTAAAAAACTGAATAAAGAATTGTCTAAATTGTCGTGGCCTATATACAAAGAAAAAGTTGAGCAAAGCGTTGCACATTTTAATTGTACTGTACATAGATTATTTGAAAAGTATGTGCCTAAACGCACGTGTGTTCCTGAAGAACAAACACAGTTATGGTTCACTAAAGAACTGGGAAACTTGAAAAACAGAAAGTCACGTTATTTTAGATTACACAAAAATACCGGCTTACACTCATACTATGTAAAATACTCACTTATGCGTCACAAGTTCTTTGAATTAAACAAAAAGTGTTATAAAGATTACTTGTGTAAAATCAAACGACGTATAATATATAACCCCAAATCATTTTATGATTTCGTAAACTCCAAGCGAAATGTACGTGGGTTTCCTTCCGCCATGAAGTATCAAAATACCGTCTCTGGTGATAATCAAACAATATCTAACATGTTCGCTCAGTTTTTTAAATCCAATTATTCCACTAACTCCCAAGCATACTTTGACTATCCTTTTAAACTAAGTCCAATTAACTCAATACATAACCCTATAATATCTCCCGATGATGTTTTAGTTTACCTGAAGTCCTTAAAGCAGTCTTTTAGTTATGCTCCTGACCAGATCCCCACTTGTTTTCTTAGAAATTGTGCTGATTATCTCTATGAGCCGTTAAACGCCTTATTTAATTTGTCTCTTAAAGAGGGCGTTTTTCCAACTGTATGGAAGGAATCGTTCATAACCCCCTTACATAAAAGCGGTAGCAGGTCTTCAGTGGAGAACTACCGGGGCATAGCTAAGCTCTCTGCAATTCCTAAATTATTTGAAGCAATTATAACAAATCGGTTGACGCATTCTATCACTTCAAGCATTTCATATAGTCAACATGGATTTTGCCAGGGCAAATCAACTTCTACAAATTTACTTGAATTAACATCCTATATCTCAAAAGCATTTAGTGAGAGCAAAACTGTTGATTTTATATATACTGATTTCAGTAAAGCATTTGACAAAGTGTGCCACTCGTTGCTCATCTATAAACTTGATCTTCTTGGTCTTCCACCTAATTTTCTACGTTGGATCTCTTCATACCTCTATGATAGATCACAAAGGGTATTGTTTAAAAATACTATCTCCGACGTCATTGATGTTACTTCAGGAGTCCCTCAGGGTAGCCACCTAGGCCCGATTCTGTTCTTGCTTTTTATAAACGATATTTCTACAGATATAAAATTCTCCAAAATTTTAATGTATGCAGATGATGTAAAACTTTATAAATCGTACGTTTCAATTGAAGAAAGGTCTTTGCTACAATCAGACTTAAACAGCATGGCTTACTGGTGTAAAGTAAATCTTATGCCTCTAAATCTTAAGTAATGTAAAGTAATGTGCTTCTCGCGAAGAGCTGTTCTGCCAGTTTCTTATATAATAGGTAACCATAACCTGGAACAGGTATACAATTTTGTGGACCTTGGTATCACAATGGATCCTAAGCTTAATTTTAATCTTCACATTAATGTGACAGTCAACAAGGCTAAAGGTGTACTTGCATTTGTGAAACGATGGTCAAAAGAATTTAGTGACCCGTATATCACTAAAACCCTGTTTACAACATTAGTTAGGCCGATTCTGGAATACGGCTCGGTGGTTTGGAATCCAAGGTATCAAATTTACTCAGACAAGATAGAATCAATTCAAAAACAATTCCTACTTTTTGCTTTAAGAAATTTCCGATGGGATTCTCAATATAGTCTTCCACCTTATACGAGTCGCTTAAAACTTATTAACCTTCCTACACTTACCAGTCGCAGGGAAATGCTTGGTATAATTTTTATGGTTAAATTACTGACAGGCTCAATTTCAAGTCCGTCTCTTCTGGCTGTGTAAGCTTTAATGTTCCGTCACGCGTATCAAGATACTTTTGTCCCATATTTCTGAAAGCTTGTAAAACCAATTTTGAATTGCACGACCCACTCCGTTGCTTATGCCAGGATTTTAACTCTCATTCCAGCACGTTTGATATATCAGATCCGCTTTTCAGCATTAAGAAAGCGATACTCTCCTCTCTCAATAAGTGAATTATTGACATAAATACATAAAATCAGCTGATGAATTTAGTTCTGTAGCTGAACAGTTTTAGATCTCGACACTTAACAAACTCCTGCCTATCGTGACTCGGCACAAAAATTTAAAATACTGGTTCCGTACGTCATGCGGACTGCGCCCCTCGTGCGGATGGGCGGGAATGGAGGGTAAAAACCGTTGGGATATTATTATTATTAAAGTGGGCGGTGCCACGCCTATTTTCCAAAATTGTATCATAAACATATTTCTTGGTAAAGAATTGTTGCAAGCATCAATTTTGAATAAATTAGCTTTAATGTTTACTGATTTTTCGAATATTTCGTATTTCTCTTAATTACCGTTATATGGGATGTGGGAATGCTTATTGTCCGATTTTAAAAATTTTCAGCCATTTGTTATGCTGTATCAAGGCTAACAACTGTGCCAAGTTTGGAAGAAATTGGTGCAGCGGTTACCAAGATATACACATGTAACCATAAGTGGGCGTGGCTACGCCCATTTTCCAAAAATGTATAATATTCTTATTTTTCGTCTAAAAATTATTGCAAATATCAATTTTGAGAGAATTATCTTCAGTAGTTACTAAAATATCGCAGTTTTCGTATTTCTGAAAATTACCGTTATATGGGAGGTAGGCGTGGTTATTGACCGATTTTGCCCATTTTCAATACCATCCATCCTACGTCCGAAAGAAGTGCACGTACCAAGTTTCGTTAAGATATCTAAAATTTTACTCGAGTTATCGTGTGCACAGACGGACGGACGGACAGACAGTCACCGCTTAATCGATTTCTCTTTTCATTCTGATCACTTATGTATACATTTGTTTATATCTATCTCGATTCGTTTTGCCTGTTACAAACAACCGTTATGTGAACAAAGTTATAATACCCTTGTGCGCAAGTGCGCTCGGGTATAAAAATTTTGAAAAGTTGAAGCAACTAAATATATCATTGATGAAAATCACGAAAAGTAAGGGACCCAGAATACTCCCCTGAGGAACACCAGAGGATGCAACAAAGGGATAGGAGTGCACATTATCAACTACAACAACGCAATTCCGCGAAGAAAAATATGATTTTACCCACGAAAAAAAAAGCTGAATGAAAGCCTATGCTAGCCAATTTTGAAATTAAGATTGAGTGACTGACTTTGTCAACGCCTTAGAACAGTCTGCTAGTAACAGTGGACCTTCTAGGCATAAAACCATGCTGATTAACAGAGATTAAGGGACTAACTGCAAAAAAATACTCTTCGTAATTTGGATATCGTTTGAATACGGGGGTGATAAGAGTGGTCTTTCAAACATCTATAAACTCACCCTGCTCCAGAGATTTATTAGAAATCAAAAAAAGTGGATAGGCAAAACAATTCTTCAACAGGAATTACGATATCCCATCAACATCGGATTAAGTTGACGATTTGATATGCCGGACATTATCAACTGATATTGCAAGCGAACCAAAATTGATTGGAGAAAGAGCACTCTGAGGATAACAGCCACATGGATCCGAATCTATTTCAAAGTTACAGCGAAAGAAATTTGTGAAAAGATTGGCAGCTTCAGAGGGAGTAGAAGCTTTCATTTCATCACAAAACACATCACTGGCAATGCTGGAACACGATTCCTTGGATTGAAAATACCTCCAAAAAGCCTTTGGATTCAATTTTATTTCCGACTCAAATTTAAGAACATAATTCCGCTTAAGAGACTTACTCTTCGACTTGAACTCTATAGAGTATCGCAAGTATTTATCCATGTGACATACGGCATTTGAAAGTTTAAATTTCTTAAAAAACTTGTTTTTCAAACTCTTCAATTTCTTAAGTTGTTTGGTAAACCAGGTAATCTTACAGATTTTTTATGCACTATTGGTATATTATCCACACAGATTACATAAATTTTTTGCTTAAAAGTATCGAAGCAATCCGAGACACCGACACCCGCAAATAATGAATCCCAGTGTACAGATGAAGCCGCATCATTTACAACATCCAAGTTGCATTTTCTGTAGCAGAATCTAAGAGGGTTACTATCCACTAAAACAGATCTTAACTCATAAAACTCTTATTAAGAATAAAAGGAACATGATGTAGACCGGCAGTCGATAAACGGTCAAGGCACTCTTGAATTTCACCATATCGTTAATAATAAAGATAAGGTCTAGGATTCTAGATAGCTTATTAGGAAAACTGTTAATTTGTAATAGCTTAATACTTAAAAATTATCAATATAAATTCACAGCCACTGTAAACATTCGTAGGATATAAGGCTGTTCTTGCTTAGGCGTAAAAGCACATTTAGCTCTAAGTGCTACACTAAATGTACATTTATCCATACAAAATTCGTCACCTAAATGCAACTTAATGCAACTCCATTTCTGCATTAAGAGTCCAAATGTTAAAAGCAACCCTGTGATCATCAAAATTTTAAACGATTCGAACATGGTTTAATGAGAAAAAGTGGCAACATTGCTTTTTCGCGTATACAGTTGCTAGCTGCGTTTCAGTGATCGCCGATCGAGATTTCATTTATTATTTTACATTATTTGGAAAAAGAAAAATTGAGCAAATTCAACATCGATGTGATACTGATTAAAATCTGCCTCAATTTGTGATCAACGCTGTTTGTTTTTTTCCTACTCCTATTCCAATTTAAATTGACAGCACCGACAAATGAATATATACACAAACAAATTTTCGGTTATGTTTAAAACTAGGGATGTTGCGGATGTGGAATTTTAGACATCTGCGGATGCGAATGCGGATGCGAATATCTAACAGCTAACATCCGCGGATGCGGATGCGGATGCGAATGCGGATGTCTAGTATTTCTAAAAAACAATTAGAGTCTATTGGCGAGATCGTTGTTTAAACAGCGCTTACAAGCCAAACCAGGTACATATATCATGTTGTTTCAGAATTTGGAGAACCTGTAACTTTAGCACTTTTCGATTTTACTTTTTGTAATTCGTTTTTAATACTTTCTTCTGCGACTGCTTTGAAAAGTTTGTGCTTATAGCGAGCTAAATAGGTGGATATGGAAAATATATTATTATTTTTGAACAAAATTCTGTTTTCAAAGTCACGGCTGCCAGCCGAATCGGATCAGGATAATGTTATTTTTTTTAAAGCACCCCGTTTTTTGATAAGCATTTGAATAACAGATACTTACCTAATTCTTATCTAATTAAAGGTCAGACCTATAGCTTTTTAATTATTTGAGCATCGATTCTCATTATAGCTAGACGTTGATCATTTCTACTGGAAGTCCCTATTGAAAGAGCTTACTCATTGACTTTAAATAGCAAAGAAGGGACAGTTTTACCACAGAAGTTTTTAGCCAAGGATCCACTGTATATCTCTATGAAAAAAATATTATCCAACAAGTAAAAAAAACTACTGTTTTTAAAATTTTTGCTAAAAATGAATTCCCCAAAGAGCCCCATTTGAAATTATTCAAACGAATATATGTAATAGGTGGCATACGCGGTACGTCTGACCCGCGAGTCATTTGTGTACGTGTTGACTCGCCTTCGACTACACACAGTTGAATCATTTATAGGGCATTCGCACGCGGCGATTTTACAGGCAACAAAAGTTGAATACGTAGTTGAATGAGAAGTTGAAAGTGAAAAAGTTGCCATCCCTATTCAGACGAGGCGATTTTGGATTCAACACGAATCGTTATTTACATTATTGAAAATGAATTTAAATCGCAAAATTTTATCAATTGGCGTAAATTTGGTAAGCCAAGCATTGGTAGAAGTGCTTTTAGCGAAGCTGAAAGATAAAATAAGAGTAAAAAAGTAAAAAAGAGAAAAAAGTATGTATACAGAACAGTGTTGGCACTTTTGGCACAATTGTACTTGTTTGATACAATTTCATTTACAATATACTTTCCTACACGCAGTACTTTTTAGTAAAATTTTGTAATGAATACTAAAAATATATAGCTCTGAAAATTCACAGTTCGCCTGTTCGTATTTACCTTTGTAAGTTTTGAAAAATCGCTTGAACGAACCAGTATAACATAGCCTAGCCAAATTTTTAAAGAAACTTTTCGATACTAAGTTTTATTAAAACAAAATGTCAAAGTCAGCTTCATATAGAAGCAAAGTCTTCGTTAGTTATAAGAAGAGATTTTCTTAAATATAATACCTTTACGGCACTCACATATTGACAAGGTTTTACTATTTATTTTATTATTCTTTAATTTTAATTATCTGTTTATAAACTATAATGAATTCTTTAAGAAAAACTGTATAAACCCAAGATTAAATCTTTGCGAAACATCCAAAAACCAACATACTGTCTTAAAAATTTCGAGCTTTATTAATATTCTTCAGTTTTTAGCCCATTCAATTTTAGTATAATAAATTGCAAGTTTAAAGTAGCTGGCACTTACCGTTGAACTTGGCAATTTGGTTTTGTCGACGATGTCAGCCATTTTCTTCCATACGAAGTGTGTTCGACGATTTTTTTATATGGAGGAAATTAGCAACACCTTCATCAAAGAAATCTTAAATAACTTAGTTATATTAAAATTTAATGGGCTAAAAAACCACACACTCAAAATAAATCTAGGAAATCGAATTAAATAGATCGACATTTTTACGAAAGTGTGTTGGTTTTTTTAATGTTGCACAAAGTTTGAACCTTGGATTTGTACGGCTTTTCTTAAAATATAAAACGTATTTTTACAAAAAATTATTAAAATTGACTAATATTAAGATAAATGGTCAAATATTCTCGTAAAGTTTTGATAAGCACTTGAAATTCTATTAAAATGTCAAATTTTAGTACTGAATCCAAAGAAAATGTCTCTTTTATCCATTAATAATAACTTAAATATGCTTTTTGTGAAGATGTATACCTGAAAATGTGTGCATACATATTTGCGTTAAATGCAATACATGTGCACGTGGAATCAATTTGTAAAAGTGTAAAATACGTAAACGTATGTACATAAACAATAAAACTTTCTCATGAATACCATAAAATCATTGGTCTTGAAGGGAATGTACTAAGAAAATATATGAGCGAATCAAAAAGTGTATACAATTTATAGCCGAAAAGTACATTTTTTGTATAGATTTCGTACTGAAGGAACAATTTCATATCCCAACACTGATACAGAATGTAAACAAACACAGGGTTGCAAGGAAAAAAAGTTGAACGAGCTCAAAGTTGGCTGGCGACCAACTTTGTTGAAAGCGATTAGTTGAAAGGCCGTTCGGACGAGGCGATTTTTGCTTTCAACTAAAAGTTGCCTGAAAAATCGCCGCGTGCGAATGCCCTATTAGAGTCATGCCAGAAGTAGTGTGGTTCCGATACGACCCTGAACTCGATACCTGCACTCTTTAAAAATATTAAAGAAAAGTATCGATGCCACAAATGTATCGGAGAGAAGTAGTCGATACTTTCTCATATCGAACTCACTGTAAGTACTTATGTCATGTGAAGAAAAACAGAATCGGTTCGAGTACTCTCCGACCAAAACTTACCGAAAAGTAGCCACAAGCCTGTATCTTGCAAAATTTTAATAATTGACTAGTACGGGAAAGCCGGAATTGACACTTTCTTTATTAGCCAACTTAAAGCGGTGCAAAAACCACAACAGTATGATTCATATATTGTTAGAACCGTAGTTCAGAATTTTTGGAAAAGCAAGTAATACTTTAATCGCGTATTCGATACCCACCTAAGTACTTGCGGGAAGGATTCGAGTGCAAAAAGTACTCAGTACTTGAAGAAAGTATCGAGCAATTACTTGTACTTACTCGTATCGGAACAACACTAGCCAGAAATCATGTTGGTGTAACTAACACATATTTATTTTCACAAACACATCCAAACCGACTCACGAGTCAGACGCACCGTGTATGCCGCCTATAACATCAAAAAGCAAATCACGGAAATTTTGTTAAGAATTACAGTGCACACTTTCTTCTTTTGTGTCTAGTAGTTATTTTTAAGATTGGTCCAAAAAAATCATAATAACGAAAGAAGCCAAAGCAGGTGTTTAAAGCACAGAAAAAAATATTATTAAAAGGACTATGTTCTCTTTGACGTACGTCAAAGGTCAAGTAGAAGTGGGAACTTTAATGGCTTCCCATTGATAGCTCGGTTATATAGCTTAAGAAATAATATTTTAAAGATATTTTGGCTGCAATTTAGTTTGGCATCCCCGGAGTTCGGCATTAAGGAGGGTATGGAACGATAGAGGGAGTTCTCCTGATAGTAAATATATATACTTTTAGCCGCAGCAGACTTATAGTTTTTAAGTTATTTGTTGTTAAAGTTAGTAAATTGAACTAACCTCTCGACGCTATTTCACACAATAAACACTTTATTTATGTACACACTTCGGCAAAATAGTTGCATTAAAAGCCCGCACAATGAAATGTAAACATATTTTTTAAATTTATAATGTATTTTTACTAAATTAAGTAAGTTTTAACAATTATCACGCACTTATATATGTATACGCACATTGTGAATACAGAACTGTTGATTCAACCATGGTTTCACACTGACATTAGAAGGGTGCTGCCACATCTAACAAAATTACAATAAAAGGTAATAGTTTTTATCGTACCCGTTTTCCTGTTCAGCGCTGAATTTGTAGTAAAGGAGGGTTTGGGGTCATATTCCCCAATAAACCTTTGGCATAAGTAAAGTTATGTCACACAGAAAGTAGAATTCTACGTAGTAAGGGTTATAATCCCTAAGCGCGGCCGAAGGCCGCCTACGCAGAAAAGTGTTCTGCGCAAAAGTACTGTGGCTGGTGTAGCTGGCTCATGTTCTTTTATTAATTTTTTACTGACATTTGTAACCCCCTTTTAATGGGTGCCACTGCCAAAGGCATATTACTGTTTTTAAAAAGTACCGTTGTTTTTTAAATCTGTTTTGGTACTATTTTCTTAATTCTTGTGTTCTTATCTCAACAGTTGGGTGAATTAAGCGCGTTTTTAAATACTGTAATTAATATTTTGATTTAAATTTTAGAAATGAGTGAGATACAAGCTGGTATGTTTTTCTTTCTTTTTTTATGTTCATACACAGATATAATTACTATTATATTTATAGATTTTGATGTACCTTCCACCAGCCGTGGTGTTAGTGCGCGGAATGCCAATGTGCTGACCGTGGCTGAAGTAGAAAATATGTGGAACCTAGTCAAAATTTATAAAAGATTGGATACGCGGGAGAAGTGTATTGAATTTGCCGAGGAACAGGGCCTTATATTACGTAATAAGTTGTGTCGCATCCATAAGGCACCGATGCTTGTGTCAACCGCGGGAAACAATACCGTCGGCATTTTCCGATGCCGCAAAGGGGTCTGCCGTTCTAGGGTTGCCACTTCAAGGGCCGCTGGGACGTGGTTTGAAAATGCGAAGATATCGCTTCCACATATTTTTTATCTTATGTATACATATGCTTCGCACTGCCGCAGGCTCTCGTCAGGAAGGAGAATTTTATCGAGCGATCCATTTTATCCAGCGCTACCATCTGCGATTGGTACAACTATTGCCGTGAGGCAGTAGTATTGTACGAAATTGATCAGCAGGAAGTTTTGGGGAAAATTGGGGGCCCCGGTGAAAACACAATAAAGGTAACATAAATCTATATTGAAAAATACCCTTCGACTAAATGATTTTCTTTTTCAGGCAGGAGAGTGGAAGGGCATTGGATCCTTGGAATGCTGGAGGACGGCAGTGAGGATATTCGCTTGGAAGTGTGCCCTGAGAACATTCGGTCGGCTGAGGTGCTCATACCTCTGATTAAGAAGCATGTACTCGAAGGCAGCATTATTTGTACGGATTATTGGAAGGCGTATGATTGCCTTCCTAATCACGGGTATGAGCACCGGAAAGTTAACCACAGCGATCCCGATAATCCCTTTGTAGCAGAAGACGGTACACACACGCAACGGATTGAGTCGCAATGGCGTGTATTAAAAAGATTTTTTTACAAAGGATAACTATAATAATCCACAAAACTTTGCGGATATGATGTTTGAGTACATGTGGAGGAAAAAAATCGCCCGAAAACATGAGGATCCTTTTGTAAAATTAATTGAAGCGGTGAAATATACATATAAACCATAATATTGTGTATTTTTCCCTTTGCCTGCGGTGTTTTTTTAAACCATATTTTAAAAAGTGAAAATTTTTAATAAAAAATCGCGCGATTTTTTATTAAAAATTTTCGCCTGCGGCGCTTTTTCCATAAAAATCAATACTTCGATAAATAATGAAAATTTTTAATAAAACCTCGCGCGATTTTTTATTAAAAGTTTTCGCCTGCGGCGCTTTTTCCATAAAATCAATACTTCGATAAATAATGAAAATTTTTTATAAAAAATCGCGCGATTTTTTATTAAAAATTTTCGCCTGCGGCGCTTGTCATTTTTTTTTTTTAATATTGGGGGTGTTTAACCCCATACACTCCTTTACTACTAATTCAACGCTGAACAGGAAAACGGGTACGATAAAAACTATTACCTTTTATTGTTATTTTGTTAGATGTGGCAGCACCCTTCTAATGTCAGTGTGAAACTATGGTTGAATCAACAGTTCTGTATTCACAATGTGCGTATACATATATAAGTGCGTGATAATTGTTAAAACTTACTTAATTTAGTAAAAATACATCATAAATTTAAAAAATATGTTTACATTTCATTGTGCGGGCTTTTAATGCAACTATTTTGCCGAAGTGTGTTCATAAATAAAGTGTTTGTTGTGTGAAATAGCGCCGAGAGGTTAGTTCAATTTACTAACTTTAACAACAAATAACTTAAAAACTATAAGTCTGCTGCGGCTAAAAGTATATATATTTGGAATCAGGAGAACGCCCCCTACCCCCCTATAGCCACCTTTTTTTTTGTACGCGGGGGATGCCAAACTAAAATTTTCCCGACATTTTTATAAAAGTTGATAAATATGACATTTGACCAGTTTTGGTACACAAATACTCCTGCGGCATCAGGCAAAAATATTGGCTACAATATGTAATTTTTTTTGCCATATATACGTTTTATCGGTCCACTTGCAAAATATTCGCATTCGCAAAAGCTTCGCTTCGCGGAATCTCCGCGGTTGCGAATGCGAATATTCGCAACAACCCTGGCTAAAACAATTTAAGGTATTGCATTTTTTGTATAAAATTTCTTTTCCCTTTTCAGTAGGGTTTTTTGCACATTATCTTCTCTGTGCGAATTGATCGTGATAGATACGGATAAGCGACTGGAACACGACTGTTTGTCAAAAGCATACGATTTCGAACTCCCGTAAATGTACATTTGCTAAATGCGATAGCATGAACGCTCTTCGAGTAAATATGTTCGAAAATGCTACATGTTGCATTTTAAATGCAGCAAAAACGCTGCATAAGAAATTGACACGAATACAATTCTATGTCGGAAGCGAGATAAATGATCTAAATCGATGTGTGTTTGCAGGAAATATTAGTGGTGTTGCTTTAAATAGACAAATTTGCCTTTCGTATATACCTGGGGTGGGCAAGGCCGAGGCCGAAAAGAGCCACATGTAAATTCTAAATGCTACAAAGAGCCAAAAAAAACAACAAAAACAAAAAATTTATTTTTAAATAAAACTTTTATTAAAAATGAAAAACATTAATTTTATTATTATTCTAATGTACGTAAGAAAGATATTAAAGAAAACTCAAAAGATCCCTTTGGCCAAATTTTATCTATATCTGGTTTTACGTCAGTTAAAGCCATTCGTAACAGTCCTGTTGCATGTGGGTTAGTCAATAGGTACGTTCGTTTAAAATCTGCAGTAGAAAATTTAAAACAGTAAGTTCCGGCGAAAATTTTTCCAGCAGAAACGAGCAGCTTTTTCTCAAAAGGAAATATCATTTTATTCTCCCAATTTCCCCTACTTTGCAAGTATTTTTTGCGTACGCGAACACAAAAAGCTGATAGTTTTTATAACTTTCAGCAATTATCAGGTACGCGAATGCAACAAGTTGTGAACGGTATTTTGACTTTACGAATTTCATTGTAGAGTTTAAAGACTCACGGTTATAAGTTGTGCCAAAAACGGAAAATATACGGCACGCAGCTGCTTGCAACAGCGGATATTTTCAATCTGGTACTTGTTGCCGGAATTCAAGCAATGGCAAAGCTTTATGTTGCATTTCCTTTGCCTTATCGTCTTTTAATTCCAACAGCTCCAACTCTTCGCTTTTCTTAAAAGGAGTATTTCGGTTATTGTAAATTCATCCTCAATTATGTAACATAAAAAAGGTTTTATGAAGTATGCAAACGTACATTTAAATAATTTCAAATCGGCAAATCTTTTTTAAAAATCTGCTTTTATATTATGTGCAATATTTTTTCTAGCATGATGAAATATTCTTTTTTGTAGCTTCAAAACTTAAAATAATTTGCGAGAAATCAAAACCATTTTTATTCTCTCCTTGTAAAGACAATTTCAAGTTTGGAAATGTTCCATCATATCGGTAAAGAACAATAAGTCAGGAAGCCAATTTTCATTCTCCAATTGCGGGAAATGTTCCGATCTCAATTTGCGTATGTGTATATAAAAAGAATAAAATGAAAAAACGACATAATGGAAAATAATGTCCAGCAAAGAAACTTGTAATTTAAAAAGCAAAAAAGGGCCAAAATGTTCTAAGCAAAGAGCAAGTATAAAGAGCCGCACTTTGCTAAGCAGCCGCGTTTGCCCATCGTTGGTATATACGTATATTTTTATCCACTGCTTTATATGAACGAATAAAAAAGAATGCTTGTTGCCTCTCATCGATAAACTTGGGTCCGGTTTAGTTATTTGTACAATGATTTTCGGTTGTTGTGTCTTTACTTTAACATACACGTCTAATCGAAGGATTAAACTTTAATTTAAAATAAATGTTTCAAATTTCCGACAATAGTTTATTAATAAATTCGGTTTGCACTAAGAACTTTTTTGTAAATTTCGATGTGGGTTCAGCGCAAAAATACTGTGGATGGCTTAGCCGGATTTATATGCACAAGAAATGTTGTATGAATTTGACATGCGGAAGCCCCTCTTCTTCGGCAACACAGAAAGGAGAATTATAATTAGGTGTTATAATAAGTTCATGTTTTCAATGGTTTGGAGGAGGCTGTTATTGCATTAACTGGATTGGAGATTGTGGTTGAACAATTCAACCAGAAGCTGACAGATGCGTCCATGGTTACTATGCCCGACAGCTCCGCATATATTTGTGAACTCACTTCCATAGCGCGCTCTTACTCTGCTGCTATAATTGTAAATGAAATAGAATTCATCGTTTCCTTCGAAATATTTAAAATCAAACAATTTTACCATAAATAAGCACTTGATGGATGTTTTTTTAATTGCCTTCCACTTTGTTTTCCTTCACACAGCTGTCTTCGAAAAACAACTGATAGCTGGCAATGCTGCACAAGGCTCCGCAAGGGTTGCAGCATGTCGATTTTTAGTTTTTCGTAACTTATGTAGCTACGAATTACGAAAATTCGGGATCTAGAATAAGGGTGTAAATCTGCCTACCCTTACGCTACGCGCACACTGCAGCCGGCATCGGCCGAATTGTGTTCGGCGGGCGATGTGAATAAACACTTGTGATTATATGAGCGCTCTCACACATTAACCGAACCGACATCGGCCGTTGACGTTCGTCAGTTACGATAAATTCAAACATGTGTGATTTTCTCGTCCGATGTCAGATGAAAAGTACCAAAATGAACTGCAAAAAATTAACTTATTGGGTGCAAAAATAAAAAAAATTACATATAAAATCACATGTTTAGAGTATGTCAGTTAAAATGTATCAAAATATTTCACTGCTTACAAAATTGTAATGAAAACTAGATTTGTGTGTACAAATACGGTCGGCAAATAATCTGGTTAAGTGTGCGCATCATTTCGGACGGTCAAATTGTTCGGCCGAAATCGGTCGGCCTATCGGATGCAATGTGCGCCCAGCGTTACTCTAGATACCTGAATTTTCGTAATTCGTAATTCGTAGCTACGTTATGGGTTGTTTTTGCTTACGCGCTACATCACATTTAGCGCATTGTATAAATGCAATAGAATTCATCGTTTCCTTCGAAATATTTAAAATCAAACAATTTTACCATAAATAAGCACTTGATGGATGTTTTTTTTAATTCCTTTCCACTTTGTTTTTCTTCACACAGCTGTCTTCGAAAAAAAAACTGATAGCTGGCAATGCTGCACAGGTTTCCGCAAGGGTTGCAGCATATCGATTTTTCGTAACGTAGCTACGAAATACCGAAATTCGGGTTCTAGAATAAGGGTGTAAATCTGCCTCTGAAGCCAGACACCCTTACTCTAGAACCCGAATTTTCGTAATTCGTAATTCGTAGCTACGTTATGGGTTGTTTTTGCTTACGCGTTAAAGCACATTTAGCGCATTTAGGAGATATGAAGAAAAATAAAGAAGATATGAAGAAAAACTACTAGGGTTGTCCAAAACAAAAATTGTCAATGTTATTGTGGCTTATTAACATTTTATTTTTAAGATTTTTATTGAGCTTTGTACCACGATTGTTTATTAGAGAAATTGAAAAAGCAACAAAGTCTAAGCGGTAGAAGTTATAGCAGCTATTTCGGAGATCACCACATCTCCTCATCAGACTTATTTTTTCTAGACTTCAGCAGGTATCGAACCTGCGCAATCGATGTGCAAAGTCAGAAGCGTTAACCACTGAGCTATGTACATCTAGTCTAGAAAAAAGAAGTCTGATGAGGAGATGTGGTGATCTCCGAAATAGCTGCTATAACTTCTATCGCTTAGACTTTGTTGCTTTTTCAATTTTCCTAATAAACAATAGTGGTACAAAGCTCAAAAAAAATATTAAAAATAAAATGTTAATAAGCCACAATGACATCTATATATGGGTGTTTCCATGAAAATGTCAACCAGGACTGAAAAAATAAAAACAACTGAAAAGGGTTTTTACGACGAATTAATAAGAGTAAAATACTCGAATTTTTATATTATATAAGTATTTCAGCTTATTGCAATTTTAAAACTCAAAAATTTAAGAGTAAAACTGAGTGTCTCTTGGACTCAGTTTTCTCTAATTAAATGAACTATTTTCTCTTTCCTATTAACTAAATTAAGAGATTTGAAACATTACAATTACATCTTAAAATCAAATTTGCAATAACAACTAACTATAAAAATGAGAAAAAGGAGAAGTTAGAGCTCGGTTAACGGTAATTTTTTGATTTGCTTCTGATGGTATTCTAATGTCGCGTACGTTATGCAAAAACATTGTTTGTCTATGTCATTTGTATATTGGCAGTCGCAGGTAATGCAGATTATAATTCTTAAGCGAGAATTCTTCCAGTTAAAGATATACAGTAAAATTTTCTTTCCAACCGTAGTAAAACAAAAGTTTGTCGCATACGTTATTGTAAGTACGAAAATTTCAATCAAATACCTCAAAACCAATGTTAATTGCAAATTTTCCATTTAAATTATTTAGAATAGTTGTAAAACAATGAAACGGTGGCGGGAAGAGTTCTCAATAAATACATTTTATTACTTACGAGAAAAATTGTCGCGTACGTTATGTCGCGTACGTTATTGTTTTTTTTTTAATATAAAACTAGCCAGAGATAATTTCTCTTAAAATATGAAAGGATTGTAAAGGTACATTATTTAGCTTAGTTTAGGAATATTTAAAGAAAAGAAAAACTCCCATGATACGCAGACTTTCGCATATATGCGTGTTTCCATGAAAATGTAAACCAAAAATGCAAGCAAATGAATTCAAACGGCTTTATAACTTTAAATTTCGTATTCAGATGGCGGAAAAAGGTTTTGAAAACGCAAAACGGTGGAGAGAAGAACTGAAAAAATTTTATTTAGTATGTGTTACTAGTAAAAATATTGTATGGGGGAAAAATCTGTCGCGTACGTTATTATAATTTTTTTAAATAAAAACTAGCCAGAGATAATTTCTATCAAAAAATGGAAGGACTATAAAGGTACATTATTTAGCTTAGTTTAGGAATTTTTAAAGAAAAGAAAAACTCTCATGATTCGCAGACTTTCGCATATATGTATATGTGCCTTAAAACCACTTCTTTTTTTGTCGCGTACGTTATCACCTGGTTTTGAACGGATATTTTCCACACCAAAGTTTCGAGGCTGCTTATTTTGTTCTCAAACATAGTACCCTTTGGTTGCAACATAACCGTAATCTTTTTTTTTTCAGTAACTTCTATTTTTGATAGATTTACGTTACTCTATAAGCGTACGAATGTCGCGTACGGCTGTATGCAAAGAACGTAAATGTATAAGAAGCGACAACTCGTTACTTTGAAAATGTGCCGGGACGATTTTGACCGTATCTGAAAGGTTGAGATGAGGAGTTTGTCTCCCTTTTGACTCTGTCCGCGGCAGATTTTTGATTTTCGCCCCGAATGCGGAAAATGTCAGCAAAACAGAAGAAAAGCGGCAAATGCGAACTTCTTTGATTATTTTGCACAAGGTGTTGAAAAGTGTATTTTAATTTAGGAAATAAATAAAAGAAGGTGTAAAATGTATAGTATTCAGTGAATGTGTAAAATACTGAAGTGCATGTATGTGAAAGTGTCCATATTCATAATAGAGTGTTTGTAAGTGCGAAGTGTTTGTCAACAAGTGTCGATTGTTGGTGTCTGTGCATAAGAGTGATCATTATTTTAAACAAAATCAGTGTACTTTTATATAAAAATGCATTAGTTTAATAAGAAATCTATGCATTTAAATATGAGTGTACTTATGTTTTGTTTTCATCTGGAAATTTACATATTTAAAGTGTGCAAAAAAAATGGTGTTTTGGGAGATTTGATGGATAAAGTGTGTATACGGCGGCTTTATTACAAAACCAATGTTTATTATATACAGATAGCATAAGTTTAATTTAAATCTATGCATTTATACATGAGTATGCATACATTTTGTTATTATCGGGCAAGAATAAATGTTTTCCAATTTTTTGTTCATATGCATGCAAAAAATAAACACATAAATGTGAAACATGAGTTGTCTCCGTCTTTCTCACATCCTCCGCCAAAACAAAGGCGTAAATGTGAAAGATAAGTTGTCTTCGTCTCTCCCACGCCCTCCGCCATCATTATCTTGACAAATTCTTAAATTCCTGCAAAATGCCGTGTCCTGACATATTTACGCGCATACATATGTACGTTTACAGTAGGCTACTCCTAACTTGAATTCTTGTAGCTCTATTCTGCTTGTTACCGGATATTTTGTAACCAGCAAATTTTGTTACCAAACATTGTTAGCACTTCTTGTAACCGCAATTCAAGGTACCTTGGTAGAGTTTTAATTTATTCAGCATTCCAGGTATGAAGTTTTGTAGAAATTCTGTTGTTACATATTTCATGGGGCAATATTTTGTTACCTGCTTATGATATGGTAACAAATTTTACTGGTTACAAAAGTGCGCTGAATGTGAAAAGGGTTTAAAGAAAGAGAGGACCTTTATTTTCCGTTAAAAAAATCTGATTACTAACGCAGAATAGGTTAATATACGATTTTGTGTTTGAATATTTTCATGATAGTAAACAATATTTGTGTTACCAACGCAGAATAGGTCTGCATGTATACACTCACTTATACATGCTTCATAGCTTCGAAATTATAAATAATGCAAAATAATTAAATTTTTTGAATTCTTATACATGTTGCTCGTATTATCTAGAGTCAACTGTAAACAAATCGTAAGCGATCGGTTTAAAAAAATTTTAAAATTGATGACCGAAGCTGGTGAAGGCCACCATGTTGCCAAATTACATTTGTTGTAAAACCACTTATGTATGTGATTTCAGAAGTTTTGAGTCTACATCAAAATATCCAGGGCCATTTGTGCGAAAAATGCATGTTTATTTTGTTTTTTGTTAAAATAAAATCTTAAACAACTAATTAATAATTTAAAAGTTGGAAAAGCACTGCGATTTGGAAGTTTAGAGAATAAATGTCTTAACTCGAGATAAGTTATTTTTGCAAACGTCCTCAGATTTTACTGCTGAGTTGCAACTTTTCATTTGACTGGCTGTGATTTCTTCAATTTTACATTTTAGAATTTTTGTGGCCCTCGCGCAGAAGTTGCGCTTGTGGGCGATGAGTTTGCGGGGAGAAGTATGGTCATTGAATTTATGAATGAATGAGTTTGACCTTGAAGAATATGCGCATGCGTTTATGAATGAATTTGTTATTGTTGTATTTTAGTGGCATATGCGTATATGTACATATGTACGTATATTTGATTGGATGTAGAAACATACACATGTTAGGAGGAAAATCGCAAGAGTACATTTGTACAAATTGATGTAAATTATTTATTGATTATAAATGTACATTTGGTTGATATCAAAAGGGTAATTTCATCCATAAATTACAACTTTACAACTTCCATACTAAAGAGGAAGCTCATAAAGGTCTTGCATAGCGCATGTATTTAATTTACTTATATTTGTTTAAAATTATAAAATAAAGTAAATCTATGCACATGCGCATGCAAATTGTTAAATGCCGTCAGCAAATAAACAAAAAGAGCTGCGGCCATGTTTTTTTTCATTTCATTTGATTATTTCTATCATCGGTCACTTTTTCTTAACGTTCTTTATCGCCGCGAAACCATATGTGCGGCGAATTCATTTACGAAAATGGATGTCAAAACGGACGCGAACTCCTCATCTCAACCTTTCAGACCTCACTCGCCGACTTTAGCGAGTTGTCGCTTCTTATACATTTACGTTCTTTGCTGTATGGAAACACCCATATGTATATAAAAATGTTGTGTTCGTATGTCACGGTCGTCAAAACTTGAGATCGGTTGAACCGATTTGAATAATTCTTTTTTTGTATTGTTCGGTGTAATACCAGAACCAATGATATCACAAAAAATTAGAGATTTGCCACATATTTGAAAATTTTTAAACCCAATTGTATTGATAAAACAAATGAATTATTATAATGTGGGCATAAAATTAAAGAGGTTTAAGAAAGATAACTGTTGGAAATATTTTTGACGAGGGTTGCCACCTATTTGGAAATTTTAGCTCAATCAAATTGATAAAGTAAATAAAATATTGCCATGTGGGTGTAAACTAAAGAGTTTAAAGAAGGCTTACAGCCGAAAATATATTTGAAGAGGGTTGCACCTTTTATAAAATAAATGACATTACCATATAGGTTTCAAATTAAAGAGGCTTAAGAAATATGACTGTATGAAAGACTTTTGAGGAGGGCTCCCACCTATTTGAAAATTTTAGCTCAGCTAAATTGATAAAATAAATGAAATATTGCAATGTGGGTATTAAACTTTAGATTTTTAAGAAGGCGCCCGGCCGAAATTAAGTTTGAGGACGGTTACCGCCTGTTGGAAAATTTAACTCAATATAATTGATAAAATAAATGGCTTATTACAATAAAGGTATAGGATTAATGAGGTTTAAAAAAACAGATTGAAGGAATTATTTTTGAGGAGGGCTGCCACCTATTTGAAAATTTAAGCTCAGTTAAATTCATAAAATAATTGAAAAATTACAATGTTGGCAATAAACTTTAGATTTTTAAGAAGGCTTGCAGTCGAAAATATGTAGGAAGAGGGTTGCCCCCTGTTTGAAAATTTAACTCAATTTAATTGATAAAATAAATGACTTATTACAATAAATTTATCAAATTAAAGAGGATTAAAAAAATTACTGTTGGAATATTTTTAAGGAGGGTTGCCACCTATTTGAAAATTTGAACTCAGTTAAATTGATAAAATAAATGAAATATTGCAATATGGGTACCAAACTAAAGAGTTTTAAGAAGACTTACAGCCGAAAATATGTTTGAAGAGGTTTGCCACCTGTTTGAAAATATAACTCCATTAAATTAATAAATTAAATGAAATGCTAAAATATGGGTGCCAAACGAAAAGTATTTGAGGAATCTTGATTTGGAAATACTCTCAATAGAATTGTGCAATATGTAAAAGTAAACTGAAAATATTTGAATTAAATGAAATATTACATAACTGGTTCGAAACGGAAAGCGTTTGGGAAAGCTTTATTAGAAACATTTTTTATTATTGTTTTCACATATCCAAATCTGGACAGTTTAAATGAAGGGAGAGTTTACAACATCTTATCAAACGAGGTGATCATATTATCAACGAAGAGTTGGTATACAAATTACGGACAGAAAAAAATTAATAAAAAACCACTGATACAAATGAAAAAAATTATAAAAGGCATAACGGAAACATAAAGATATCCCATGAAATGAAATAATGAAAACTTAAAATTGTTATCACCATTACCTTACATTAACACAGTTAACAATTAAATTTTAATCATAAACAATTTCGTTTTGGGGTCGCCATAGCCTACTAAGTATATTGCGATTAACGAAATTTTGAATAACAATAGATAAGACTATTATGATTATGATTATTATTACTATTGTGAACTCCTATTATATGTGCAAAAACATTCCCAAATTAAAGCCAAAGCAGAAGAGCATTTACGATCGCATGATGCAAGTGTTAACATAATAAGAGCTGCAGAACTTAACCACTCAGGAACAATTTTTACAAGCACGTGTAATTTCTGGCGTGTGCCGGGGACATCGACATCATAGGTAACAAAAACCTCGAAGTCTGTTCTGCCTTTGCCAAGTTGGATAAGAAACGACAACAACATCAAATAAACAGTCAGGGAATTTGCACCTTGGCACCCACGTCACTGTTGCCAGTTGTAATTTCGAGAAAGTAGAGAATTTAGTTTACTTGGGAACCACCATTAACACCGATAATAATGTCAACATGGAAATCCAACGCAGAATCACTCCAGCCAACAAGTGCAACTTTGGACTGTGTAAGCAATTCGGGAGTAAAGTTCTCCCTCGACGTACAAAAACCACACTCTATAATTCACTCATCATGCCCGGGCTGGTTTATGGCGCAGAAGTTTAGACAATGACAAAATTCGATGAGGCGGCTCTTGGAGTATTCGAGAGAAAGATCTTACTTAAGATTTACAAGTCTCTCCGCCTTGGCGACGAGTAGTCTCGCAGACGATGGCATGATGAGTTGTATGATCTTTACAACGAAATTGACATAGTTCAGCGAATGAAAATACAGCGGCACCATTGGCTTGGACATGCCATTCGAATGGGAACCGAACTTCCAGGTCTGAAAGCATTCAACTCGCAATCCGCTGGTGGTACCAGAGGAATGGATAGACCAATTGGAGAAGGATTTGGCTTCACGTGGCATTTCCAATTGACGTCAGTTGCCAGAGAGAAACGAGTGACGTTCTTTGTCGAGCTCGGCCAAATGGCTTAGGCGGTTCCCGCGCCAAATAAGAAGGAGAAAATGGTATCTGGGGACCTTATTCTTGGATGCACCAAGAGGAACTAGGAAAACATTCCTTATCAGATTGATTCCGGGGACGGTTCCTTCAAAAAATTACATAAGCTGAGCTAGGGCTTCGCCTGCCATTTCTGCGACATTGTTAAAAGTGAAAGAATTGCTAATTCAGCAATCTCACGTGCAATATTTCCAGAACATCCGGTATGGAAAAAGTATTACAAAAATTTAAACTCATTGTTTGGGATGAGTGTACCATGGCACACAAAAAATTGCTTGAGGTTTTTGATCGATTGTCGCGAGATTTGCATGGAAACGTTTAACCATTCGGGAATGCATTGATGTTGCTCTCAGGAGATTTAACGTAAACATTGCCTGTAATTTCTCGATTAACACTACCGGGCGAGATAAATGCTTGCCTGAAATAGTCAACATTGTGGCAAGGCGAACATTCATACACTGCAGCCGAGGTATTCTCGCGACAATTACTGGACAATGGGAACAGAAAGGTGCCAGTCAATGAGAGGGTAAGACGAATTTTATTGCCTGATAATTTTGTAACTTAGAAACATCGAAAGGAGAACTGAACGAAAGAATGTTTCTTAATTAGGAAAATTAATTATAGGCTCAGTTAACGAGCTATTCTTGCTGCGAAGAATAAGGATGCCTATCACCTAAATAACAGTCGTTGCTTGAGCTGATCTGCTCTTTCACCAGACTGCCAGGCCACTTGCTCCCTTTGGTGAACACCACTAATGTTATTCAATGCAGCATTCAAAGTCAAGAAATAACCTATACGTCGATAAACACCGTTCTGGAAAAAGACGGTGTAGTTATTATCCAACGGAATTTTTGAACTGGATTGATCTTCAAGGGATGATGGCGCATACTGAAATTGAAAATAGGTGTGTGTGTTAATCAGCCGAAACTCTTCAACTGCACGCGACTAGCAGTAACGACATTGATGAAGAACGTAGTGTAAGCAGTAATTTTAACGTGGTCTTTCAAAGGTGAAGAATTCCCATGATTCCGACCGATACACAATTTCAATTTAAAAGATTGCAATTCCCAATTCTATTGGCATTCGGAATTGCAAACAATAATGCCCGTTTCGTCAAACCATATATTCTTGATATCTATGCAGAGAATGCCAAACGATATTGTGTGCACACAAGTACTTATTACAAAATCAAACTTATATGAAACGTATACTTTGTTTTGTTAATCATTTATCATCTATGCAACAGGAATATGCCACAGCAAAACGTGGCAGGGTACGGCTAGTTGACAAATACATAGTTTAGGAAGAGCCTGTCTGAAACTATACAATAAAGCAAATAAGCAAATGGATGTATAGAATTGACAACAACAACCACGCTGTCAAGTTTAAATATCGGCAAATCAGCTGCACTTGATAGTAGTTGGTTGAATAAGGAAAATAAATTAGCAACAGGAGTTCACGGGGTGTACATGACTCATTGGCTAACGCTTCTGACTTTGCACATCGATTACGCAGGTTCGATCCCTGCTGAAGTCTAGAAAAAAGAAGTCTGATGAGATGTGGAGATCTCCGAAATAGCTGCTTTAACTTTTACCGCTTATACTTTGTTGCTTTCGCAATTTTCCTAATAAACAATCGCGGTACAAAGCTCAATAAAAATATTAAGAAAAAACAAATTATATTTTTTTTAAATGCTTCTCAAAAATACTTTATATGAGGGGGTGTACGGCGAACCTTTTTTTCCGATACGTTCTACTGTACATGTTTCCGCAAGGGTTGCAGCATTTGGATTTTTCGTTTCTCGTAGCGTAACTACGAATTACGAAAATTCGAGTTGTAGAATAAGGGGGGTATATACATACACAAGGCCGTATTTAAGGCAAAATGAGCTTTTAAAAAAGGAAAAAGAAGGTCATTTATTTTTTAATTTTGTAATGTACAATGTGCATGTGTGTAAAAATATACATACAGCGCTGAAAAAATTATGGCCGAACCACTTTTTGCCAAGTTTTAACGAATTATTTTTGTTCTTATTTAATTTTGATGATTTTTTTATAAAAATATAGTTCATTCTTTAAAAAAACCCCGTGTAAATCCAAGTTTCCAACTTTGTGCAATATTCTTTGGTGGTAATAAATAAGTGAAAATGAAAAAGCACAAAAAAGCATACGTTACTTGCAAATTATAAAATAAATATAAATTTTAACAATTTCAGCATGACACCGAAAATACAGCTTTCCCACGGGCGTTTGTTTGGTGTTTCAACTGTCAAAATTTTACTTTTCATTTGGCACAGAAAATTTCAATTTATACGTACACCATGGAAAATTGTTCCATACCGTCTCACCACGGAGAAAAATGTTACCGATTGGTACACAGCAATAGCCGTGGATTTTCACGGAATTATATCAAGCGGCCTTAGGCCTTTCAAATATCCGTAAACGAATTCCAGTGTTATAATGAAAATGAAGAGATAAAAATTAAAAAGGCAAAACGTGCAGAAAAAGGCAAAATTAAAATTAAAACTTTTAATCGAGGAATACATGAAACGTGTGATTCTTTTATTTGTATAAAGATACGACCAAACAGACAAAATAGGCAAATGCCTTAAAATCCTAACCCTGATAATAACTATTCCTTATGGGAAAGTAATTAGGTTTTACACTCCACTGACGTGTTAAAAATGCAGCAGGTGCGTCACTTTTGAAGAAATAGAGTTTTTATATTTTCTAGTAATATGTTCTGTAAACTAGAGGGTTAATATGTGGTGAATCACGATTGGTAAGCACTTTTCGAAATTCACCCCATACCCTCTAGAACACATTACTTTAACCTGGGCATGTCATTGGAGGTAAGCGAGGAGGTAATGCTTTCCCACTGGATTACCTGTAATGTGAGAAAGTGAAATATTTTGTCTTGAGGCGTATTGTAACGGGTTACTCCAACGATACAAAAAGTAAGCGCTTACCAAAAAAATAAGAGTTTTTGCTAGGAGGTTAAATAAATTTGGTTAGTACAGTATCTATTGGAGCAGTAATATCTTTAAGATTACTTTTATTTTTTGTTGTTTATGTGAAATATTGTATTTTTATTAGTATTTTTCTTTTAATGAAACTATGTTAAAATAAAAGTGAAAAAAAAAAATATTTTGTCAGAAATGATATATCTTGCCCTCATTTGATTAAAAGGAAAAAATATTTCACATAATTTGATTTATTTGCAACAGCTGACGACCGACGCACGCGATCTTTCTGCTTTGTGTTGGCCTTAGCGTTGCCAAATTTTGGCTATGTGGACGGCTGCATTGAAATTCAACGCCAACGCAACGCCAAAGTTGTATGTAAACCGGCCATATGTCCTTGAACAACGGGCATGTAAAGGGATGTGTAAACATAACTCTCTCTGCGAAGTCGTGTTTTTTAAAGCTCGCAAATTAATAATCAAAATTATCGTACAGTGCCCGTGGAATTATACCAAAGGTGCAAAAAAGTGCGCGAATACACCACCGCTGGTGACTTTGTGCCTAGCGAAGGTTCCCCACCGAAAGTGGCGGTTTTTATCGTGACTTATTTGTGCAAATCCAAACAAAATCTCTGGATATTACTATATAAGCAAAGAGAGAGAGAGCGAGAGAAAAGTGCGCGGCACATTTGTTGTACACTCAAACAGAGGGGCAAATAAAGAAGTGTCAACATCAAGTGTATACAAAGTTGTCAAAACGCAGAAAAAAGTACTGTCAAGTGGAAAAGCGAGATTTCACACCTCCTGTATGGACACTAACTCACCACGGTATGGTGGAGTGCATGGTGAAACCCAGTTTAAAATGGTTGAGAAACATACGAGCCCTAGCAAAAAAAAAAAAGTGTGAGAGAAAGTATGAATTCCCCAGGTAAGTCTGCATACCCTTTTCGTAGGTGTCCAAAAATACCGCGATCACCAGATCGCATCCATTCACCTGCATTGCAAGCTGCGCAGCAATCTACTGACAATGCCGCTGCCACCCAACTGCATAGTGAGCTAAATGACAACGTTGTCGATCCGTCAGCAGTTGGGAGTGAGATAGGGAGTGCAACTTGCTCTCAATTAAATGAAGTGAGTGAGCGACCTGTAGCGATAAGAGATATGGAGGTCGTAAACAAACTGAAAGACACACAAACTATTAGTATGGTGAGAGCAAAGATTGAGGAGATGAGTAGGTTGATGAACGGGCAACGTCACGTAAATCAATGAAGAATTTGTTAGCTAGCGCTGCTAAACTATGCAAAAGCATTGAGAATGATGCAAAAACAATTAGTAAGGGAAATACGGAGTCGAAAAGAACTCAAACTGGCCCAACAATTGTAGCCAAAAACCAAACGAAGCGTAGCAGAGCTTCAAAAGAAGGCGGTCTTATATCCGAAAATCAGGCTCAACCAATAGGGAAACGGTCGCGTTTTTCTTTCCCTTGCGCTGACGAAACCGGTCAGTCACGCACAAACCCTACTGGTCGGGATGGGGCTAATGAAATTTCGAGTGGTCGTCCTGATGATGGCGGGCAAAATATCTGAGCAGACAAAGAGGGTTGGACCAAGGTGGAGAAAAAGCAAAAGCTAAATCCAAAAAGAAAGATGGTTCGCGCCGATGCCATCATTGTTAAAAGTACAGTGGATTGTTCATATGTAGACATTTTAAAAGTGGTTAAAAGTCAGGACAGCCTCAAGGACTTCAGTGCATCAGTTCGTAAAATGCGGAAAACAGCAAAGTGGGGCTGCTGTTTCAACTCGGAAGAACATCGGACCAAAATACCACAAAACTAAAAACTGCAGTAGGCCAACTACTATCTGGAAAGGCTGAGGTGAAAGCGCTAACAAAACAAACGCTGGTTGAAATTCACGATATTGATGAGATCACATCCGGGCAAGAAGTAGTGGAAGCCCTCAATTCCTTACATAGTGACATGAATTTTAAGAACTCAGACATCCGCTCATTGAGAAAAGCCTATGGTGGTACACAAACTGCTTCACTCTTGTTGCCCATTGACACAGCCAGGGCTCTAATTGAAAAACGAAAAGCCCGGATCGGGTAGGTGATATGCCGTATTCGTGAAAAAATTCAGATCACACGTTGCTACAAATGTTTAAACGTGGGCCACATCGCGAAAAACTATTAGAGTACAGAGGAAGAGCATATAGCCAAAATATGCCAAAACCCAGTGAAGTGCGTATTATGTGCAAATAAAGACCCAAGCCGAGCAAATCACCACACCGGAGGCGTGAAATGTCTTTTTTATCGGGAGGCTGTCCGTAAACTACAAAGACCATGAGAGTACTCCAATTGAATTTGAACCGTTGTCAGTCCGCTCAAGACCTACTAGGGCAAACTGTAAATGAGTTAAGCGTAGACATTGAAATCCTCAGTGAACCTTATAAACACAGAGAGAGAGAGGAAAGCAGCAATCTGGTTATGTGGACAAAAGCCGAGTTTTATTCAATGTGTAGTCTCCGAAAACTGCTTTGTATGCGCTAAACTTGAAAATTTGTATGTGTATAGTTGCTATATACCACCGAGCACTCCCCTTGCGGCGTTTGAGGATATTGTCAACAAACTCTGCCTGGATGCCAGAGGGAGAAGTAATGTAATTATAGCTGGCGACTTCAACGCATGGGCGCAAGAATGGGGCTGCCCTAGAACAAGTCCACAGGGCAAAGCGCTTTTGGAAGCATTTGCGTGCTTGGACGTCGTCCTCTTAAACACGAGTACCGAATACACCTTCAACCGCTACGGATATGGATCAGTTATTGATCTGACGTTTGCAAGCAAGGGGCTGTCCCGGCATACAAAGTGGAAAATTAGTGATTGTTTTACGCAAAGCGACCACTCGGCAATAATATGCGACTTAAATCAAGGTAGGGTCAGTACCCAGCAGGAGATTCGAATGCCCACTTTTTTCAGGATGGAAAGTTGCTTCACTGGACGTGGACGTATTCGTAGTAAAGCTACCTGCACGTGATTACGAAGGGTCGGCAGAAAACATGGCGAAACAACTAATGGCAGACATTAGGGCTTCATGCGATGCGGCAATGAAAAGGCGGCCCACACTCAGACCACACAACACTGTTTATTGGTGGAACAACCAAATAGCATCTCTAAGGACGCGCTGCCTTCAAGCCAGGCGGCGTTTTCAATGTTCCAGAGGAAGACAAAATTTCGAAGAAAGGCGAGAAACGTACAAGAAAGCACGTACTGCCCTTAAAACCGCTATTAAAGACAGTAAGCGCCAGTACTTCCTAGAGCTGTGTGACGGTGCGGAAGGAAATCCAATGAAAGCTACTACAGCCCCCACACCAAAGTGTCCCATTTTTCTAAAGACTGTGGTTGAGACGTTGTTCCCCAAACAAAGGCCGCTCGTTTCCCCAGTGAAAACCGAGATGGCATTATCGTTTGAACGGGTAACAGCAACAGAAGTATTGAATGAAGTAGAAAAAATAGACGACAAGAAAGCACCCGGGCCCGACTGTGTACCTAATAAAGCCCTCAAACTGGCAGCAAATCATCTAACTGATTCCTTTGTGGCAGTTTTCAACGCATGTTTCGCGGAGGGCGTTTTTCCATCTATCTGGAAGCAACAAAAGTTAGTCTTGCTGCTTAAGCCAGGTAAACCAACAGACGATCCTACCAGCTTTAGACCAATTTGTCTACTTGATACAGCTGGTAAGATTTTAGAGCGCGTAATAGCCAACCGCTTAGAGACAGAAGTTTTAGCTAAGGGAGGTATCTCACCCAACCAATACGGCTTCAGGAAAGGTAGGTCTACAGTGGATGCAGTATCGGCGGTGATTCAGTTAGCTAGGAGTGCAACCTCTGGTTCGCGATGGCTCGGGGGCTCTAAGCAGTACTGCCTTATTGTTACCCTTGACGTTAAAACCGCGTTCAACTCGGCAAACTGGGCAAAAATATTGGACACGCTGGATCGTTTGGGGGTATCTAAATACCTAAGTCGCCTAATAAGAAGTTACTTCCAGGACCGAATCCTGTGGTATGAAAGTGCACATAGCACGAAAAATCTTGAAATAACTGGTGGTGTTCCATAGGGGTCCGTCCTAGGCCCGCTTCTGTGGAATATTATGTACGACGGTGTTCTAGGTGTAAAAAAATCAGAAGACGTAACGTTTAGAATTAGCGAACACGAAATTTCAACAAAACCGGCGATAAAGTGTTTGGGAATTCTGATCGATAAAGGGTTGACGTTCAAAGTGCACTTAGAATATATACAAAAAAATCGGATGTGACAGTGTCAGCACAATCACGAATAATGAAAAATGCCTGAGGCCCTAAACAAGCAGTAGGAAGCTTCTGGAAGGAGTCGTAAAAAGTCAGATTATGTATGGTGCTCCTGTATGGCATCAAGCGGTGTTCCACTGTTCATACTATCGTGGTCTAAATGCAACCTATTGTTTATGTGCACTACGTGGTTGCAGCGCGTTTAAAATGGTTTCAAACGATGCGGCGTTCGTGATATCCGGTCTGCTTCCAATTGACATCTTAACCAAAGAATCGGTCATGTTGTTTTCAAGCCAAAGAGAGGAGCTCCAGAGAACCCATCACGGCAAAACAGCCTGTTAGAATGGCAACGCAAATGGAAAAGCTCAACTAAGGGGCGATGGACGCATTGCTGTATTCCGGATATTGAACGATGGACAAAGAGGTCTCATGGAGAAGTAGAGTTCCATCTATCGCAATTTTTAAGCGGCCATGGCTGTTTCCAGGCGTACCTTTACAAATACAAACACGATAGTGATCCGTACTGTGACTTCTGCGGAAAAGGCACCATCGAAGACCCGATTCCCACGATTCAGCGAACAGAGACATAGACTCCAACAGTATATCAATGCAGCACTGTCTCCAGAAGCTGTAGTAAATTATATGCTGAGAGGTAGAGAGGAATGGAGTTTAGCCAGCAGTGAAATAGCGTCAATTATGAAATATTTGAGATGAGGTATGTAATGCAAAAGCGCGGATTGGAACCCAGGTACCAACCGCCAAGGCAATGCGGCTCTGAAATTCGCGAACCCGAAGAGCATGAGCGGATTTGAACCTAGCGCGTTCCAGCCGTCAAGGCAGGAGGCTTAGAAACTATGCTTTCAAACCGTCTCCCCAACATAGCGTCGGCGCGGGTTGGAACCTAGAGTTTTACTATCATTAAAACGTGGCAGAACCTATTAGGTACAGCCCAGGACTGAGTAAATTTGACAGGAACGTACGTGCGAGCTTAGTGCCTCCCGACGGAATACTTGACGGTGGTACCGGGGGGATCCGTACTTGGACAGTAGGAGGTTTAGTTCGGGTTAAAGTCCCACACTGACAGGTACAGGCTTTCAATGCTTCCTCCTCGTAAAAAAAACATGTTATGTATGTACATATTTATGTACTAAAAAATATTGTTTTAAATAATCTATGCGTATGTATGTAAATAAATTTTATTTGTTGATTAAAATGCTGCCCTAATATAATATTCACATATTTATATGAATATACATTATACATTAAATACATACATATATCAACATATTTTCGTACATAATCTATTGAGATATGTACATTCACACAATTTTATGCCCAAAAAGGCATGTGTTGTATAGTACACTCGGAGCGCTCGCTCGTCGCTCACTCGTCTTACCTAGCCGAGCGAGTATGCAGACAGCTACTCGCCTCGGCACTAGTGTTGATATTTGAGATTTTTAAATTTTACTAAATTAACGACAAAAACTGTAACTTCTTGAGCTTAATTGTACTTTTCACCATTTCCGTCAAAACATTACCTCCCGTTTTCCTTCAATCAAACATAAACCCAAGGTACATTGAACAGGTAGTATCAGTAGAGCAGCTGATTTGATTTATTTTCAAATTATTTGGTCTCGAAAATGTCAAATATTTTTAATTTTTTCTCACGAAAATTATAAGTTATTAAAATCCATTTGCTTGTGAAACCTTTTTCCATACAAAACAAGCGATTGAATAGCAGCTTTTGGAACGTTCGCCCAACTCGGCAGCACGACCGCTGATTACTGGGCCTTGCAAAGGATGGATCAATGCTTCGAGAAGCATCAAATTTACTAGGAAAGAAAGTTGCATCAATTTTTATTTTTTCCAATTTCAATTTTTTATTTTTTATAATTTTTTGTATTTCACATGACACGCTTTGATTTAGAAGAAAAAATTCAGAACAGTTGTTGACACTTTCGATACCAGAAGCAACAACAAAATACACGCAAATGTTGTTTTTGCTCTACTGATACTACCTGTTTAATGTGCCTTGCATAAACCATATTTTTGTCTCCTACAGTAAGTTTACATATCTTTCAGTTCATTGTATAGCTTCAATTGGTGAAGACTTAATTTAACGTAACATATCATTGAGATCTCTCCAACTAGCACATAAAATCATAGCCAGTTTTGACAGAAAGTCCCACTAAAATTCATTAAGTTTACAGTTTAACTTAAGTATACACAAATAATTTCTTAAATCGTATTCCACATTTTAAAAAGTACACCAGCGTTAAAATTCTACGCTCACCCAGTTTGAGATATATATTTAATTTTTTTCATATTAATTTTCATAATTTTGTATGAAAGTATAGCTCATTGAAGAAAAATGTCAACAACGGCGTTGCGTATTTTCTTCCATATAAAATAAAATGCCAACATTCCTTATACAGAAGAAGGTGCGCAACACCGTCAACAAAAAAAAGCTAAAAATCAATGGTATTTTTTAGACATTTAAAACTTGCACCGTTTATTGAATGTATGGCATTCAAAAATGTTTACCCAAAATATTTCTAGAAGTTCTGAACAAAAACTGAAATTTTGATGAAAATTTGTTGATTTTTTTCAATATTTGAATCCGTGGTTTATTTCGTTTCATAAGACAATGACCTATACTTTTATATAAAAAAATTTATTAATTAGAAAAAATATAAAAAATAGCCCAACCCGGGTAACAGTATAATTATGTCGCGGGATGTATATTCAAATATGAAGACAATAACTACAAAAAATTAATACAGAAGATAGATCAGTTTATAGTAGGGAAAATAAATCACATAAAATGATATCAGTAACACTAAAATGGAAGTCCACAATAGAAATTTTTAGTTTTAACGCATGAATTTTTCGCAAAGTTTTTTACTTTCAATCCCCGAATTATTCAACTACATACTTAATTTTCTGTTGAATCTTCGTTAGGTAAACTGCATATCCAAAGATTTTTTCAAAATAAATAGCGATGAGGGATATTTCACCCACCGGTGATAAAAAATCGCAATCACCACAACGCTCAACACTAATACGCCTTTCACAATCACGTTTACTTTCAAAATTACAATTCAGAATTTCGTTTTGTACCAAATATGAAATGTAGGTATGTCCATTCACTTAAGAATGTAACAAGAAGTGAGGCTATCAGTGAAAATTACTATTTTATGATAATTTTCACTGATAGCAATGCCAATAGCACTGCCTATTGCATGCGATTCCCCAAAAGTAGAGGAAGCTTTGAAAGGGATCTTATAGCGATGTTCAGTATTATTAGCATAGTTAAACGACACCACAACCGGTGCTTTCGTCAGAGAGCGACGCATCACTATAGAAGATGTTGAATTTATCAGTTATGTATTTTTCTAAAATACTACCATGATGAGCTTTAATGCTCTTATTTGTCATAGCCGCTTTTTTATTAGGAAGAGTTTTGTGATGAAAAAACACCACATCAAGCCGGTCAAAAATATGAGAGAATTTGATGTAGACCGTAGAATAGCTAGAGTTTAAAAAGCGATTTTCACTAACTGATTTGGCAATCGGATCATTATATGCAAATATTTTAACTAGCTCTTTAGCTGTGAGACATATACACCTTGGGATAGGTGTAGACGGACTTACTCTTAAACATCTTCTCAGAAACTTGTTTTGGAGTGTGGCAATTTTTTGAATGGAAGACTTAGTACAATTTGCAGTAGGTGTGTTACTGTATTCAATCTTTGATCTCACTAACGATTTGTAGATGTCTAAGGCTGCGCGGCCGAAGGCAGAAACAAGCGCAGGTGGTGGACCTAACAAAGTGCATGTTTTCAATGGCTTGAAAGAAGCTGTTATTGCATTAACTGGATTGAGAACCAGTTCTTCAGGTATAGGAGTTCTGGCTTGTGGTTCAACCATTCAATCAGAAGCTGACGTAGATGCGCCCATGGTTACTATGCCCGACAGCTCCACATATCTTTGTGAAATCATTCCCATAGCGCGCTCTTACTCCGCTGCTATAATTGCAAATGCAATAGAATTCATCGTTTCCTTCAAAATATGTAAAATCAAACAATTTTACAATAAATAAGCACATCATGAGTGTTTTTTAATTCCTTCCACTTTGTTTTCCTTCATTGAGCTGTCTTGGAAAAACATCTGATAGCTGGAAAAGCTGCACATGTTTCCGAAAGGGTTGCAGCATGTAGATTTTTCGTTTTTTATAGCGTAGCTATAAAGTCCCATATAATTATTATTAGAAGGCGAATATAATTTACATCTTAAAATAATCATCCTGCGAGACGAAAACAACTTTTTCATTGTTCAGTAATAATTATATAGCAATATTTAATTTTTGTTTCTTATAATCGTTATGGTATCTGCAAAAAAATAATATTATTATGATCATGACTAAGGCCTTTATTCTAGAACCGTTTTTTTTCGTAATTTGTAATTCGTAGCTACGTTACGAAAAACGAAAAAGCGACATGCTGCCCTTGCGGAAATTGTGGAGCATTACCAGCCAGCTATTGTTTTTCGAAGTCAGAAGTATGAAGGAAAACAAAGTGGAAAGGAATTAAAAAAAAACTCATCATGTGCTTGTTTATAGTGAAATTGCTTGGTTTTACATATTTTGAGGAAAATTATGAATTCTGATGCGTTTCCGATTACAGCAGCGAAATAAAAGCACGCTATGGCAATAGATAGAATATGCGGAGCTGTCTGGGCAATCGTAACCATGGTCGCATCTATGTCAGCTTCTGGTTGAATTGTTGAGCCACAAGCTAACCCCCTTATTCCAGAACCCGAATTTTCGTAATTCGTAATTCGTAGCTTTGCTATGAAAAACGAAAAATCCACATGCTGCAACCCTTGCGGAAACATGTGCAGCATTTCCAACTATCAGTTGTTTTTCAAAGATAGCTGCATGAGGGAAAACAAAGTGGAAAGGAAAAAAAAAAACATAAATTGCTTATTTATAATAAAATTGTTTGATTTTACATATTTTGAAGGAAACAATGGATTCTATAGCATTTGCAGTTATAGCAGCGGAGAAAGCGCGCGGTATGGGAATGATTTCACAAAGATATGCGGAGCTGTTGGGCATAGTAACCAAGGGCGCATCTATGCCAGCTTCCGGTTGAATTTCTTAACCACAAGCCAGAAATCCTCCTATGCCTGCAGAACTGGTTCTCAATCCAGTTAATGCAATAACAGCTTCTTCCAAGCCATTGAATATATGCATTTTGTTAGGTGCACCACCTAGTTGCGCCAGCTTCTGCCTTCGGCCGCACTTAGGGATTTACCCCCTTATTCTAGAACCCAAAGTTTCGTAATTCGTAATTCCTAGGTACGCTACGAAAAACGAATAATCCACATGCTGCAACCTTTGCGGAAACATGTGCAGCATTGAAAGTTAGCAGTTTGAAGATACCTGAATGAAGGAAAACAAAGTGGAAAGGAATTAAAAAAACACTCATGAAGCGCTTATTTATAGTAAAATTATTTGATTTTACATATTTTGAAGGAAACGGTGGATTCTGTTGCATTTGCAATTATAGCAGCGGAGTAAGAGCGCGCTATGGGAATGATTTCACAAAGATACGCGGAGCTGTATGTGCATGGTTCAAATTTACACCCTTATTCTAGAACCCGAATTTTCATAATTCGTAGCTACGGTACGAAAAACGAAAAATCGACATGCTGCAACCCTTGCGGAAAAATGTCCAGCATTGCCAGCTATCAGTTGCTTTTCGAAGTCAGCTGTATGAAGGAAAACAAAGTGGAAAGGAATTAAAAAAACACTTATCATGTGCTTGTTTATAGTAAAATTTGTTCATTTCACATATTTGGAGGAAAATTGTGGATTCTGATGCATTTGCAATTATAGCAGGGCGGAAGCCCCTCTTCTACTGTGAGAGGTATACATCATTTATTGTGCATATAACTCCGGCTACGCCATCCACTGTATCTTTGCGCAGAACCCACATAGAAATTTACAGAAAAAAAGGGTACGGTTCAAACCGAATTTATTAATAAACTAGAGCTCGGAACTTTGGATCCTTTGTTTTAAATTAAAGTTTAATCCTTTACTGCACGTGTTAAAGTTTTTAGATTCTGGTGATGCGTTTGGATACAACAACGCAAAGTGATTGTATAAATAACTAAACCGTACCCAAACCTCGAAAAGGGGCAACTAACATTATTTTTTGTTCGTTCATATAAAGCACTAGATAAAAGTATACGTATATGCGAAAGGCAAATTTATCTTTTTAAAAGAACTCCACTAATATTCCCTGCAAACATACATCGATTTAAATCTGTTTGCTTAATTTTTATCTCGCTTCCGATTCGTAGCAAAATCCGAATACGAAAGTGTTGCTGAATAGGGGTGCGAATTTATTACTAAACTAGACCTCGGAAAATTGGTACTTTTATTTTAAATTAAAGTTTAATTATTGTACTCCAGGGGTATATTAAAGGTTTTAGATTCGGATTATGCGTTTGGATACAACAACCCAAAATCATTGTGAATAAAAGTATATATATATATGCGAAAGGCAAATACAACACTAATATTTCATACAAACACACACCGATTTACATCTTTTATCTCGCTTCTGACACTGAATTGTTTTCGTACAAAATTACGCTAAAAAGCTGTCAATTTCTTACTCGTTCGTGGCATGCCATTGTTACGAATCCTACTGAAAGAAGTCTGATGAGAAAATGTGGTGATTTCCGAAATAGCTATCACTTCTACCATTTTTTCAAATTATTGTTGCTTTTCATCAATAAGTTTTTCATTAAATACGGCCGCAAGCTCATTAAAATTTGTTGGATATAATTGTTATAAGGCCATAAAATAACAAAAACAAATAACTTTAGGACGAGCAGACCTAAAAGTTAAAAATTCTAAAAATAGAATTATTAGCAAAAACCAACAAAACGAACTACCACATGATCAAGTGATTTTCAGCGGAATAGCTGCGCTTGATTGTGTTGGCATAACAAATGAAAAAGTGGGAAAAAATCAACGATAATTTACAAGGCGAACTTAGCACAGTACATAGGCAACTGGCTGAGTCAGTGGGATCGTCGGTTCGAAGCCTACTGAAAGCAGTCTGATGAGGTAATGTGCTGATTTCCGAAATAGCTATCACTTCTACCATTTTTTCACATTATTGTTGCTTTTGCACAATAAGTTTTTCATTAAAAACGGCCTCAAGCTCATTAAAAATTGTTGAATATAATTTTATAATTTGAATAGCTTGTTTATAAAAATATAGTTTACTCTTTAAGTAGCCCGGACTTACCGTTGATTTTTGGCATTTTTTTTTGTTGAAGGTGTTGGTTATTTTCTTCATATAACAAAATCGTCGAACATACTTCGTATGGTAAAAATTAAGCTAGCACTTTATCAATGTAAAATCGAATGGGATATAAAACTGCATACTCAGAAAATTTCTTAGAAGTCGAGTTAAAATGCTCGAAATTTTTACGAAAGTTGGTTGATTTTTTTAATGTTTCACAAGGGTTGAAACTTCCATTTATGCGGTTTTTGCTAAGGTGTAAACTATATTTTTTTAAACAAGTTATTAAAATAAAAAAATAGCAAACTAAATACTCAAATCTTGTTAATTTCTGAGTGTGGTAAAGTTATGATAACCACTATATGCAAACTTAGTATAAGATTTATAATAATTCGACGAAGTTCGAAAAATGGACATCAAAATTTAAAATTTATAAATTGGAATTTCTGGAAATAATTCAGGTATGCAGTTTTGTAGCCCATTCAATTTTAAAACAATATTGTGCAAGTATGAATTAGCTCAAATTCTCGTTGATTTTTGAGAATTTATTTCATTAGCGGCGTTGCTCATTTTCTCCCAACAAAAAAAAACTTTTGATCATACACTTGTGATGAGCTGACTAAGTCATCAATATTTTGATAAATTTTGGCTATTTTTCTTTTGTTAATTTATTGTTTATTATTTTTTCCATAAATGCCTAGCTCATTTTATAACAAACATCATACAGATCCACATTTCAAACTTTGTGCAAAAATTATAAAAAATCTGCAAAGTTTCAGCTAGATTTTCAACTTTTTTTCAGATTTTTTAGAATTATTTTGAGTATGCAGTTTAATATGTCCATTAAATTCCAGGGTAATAATGTGCAAGTTTTAAAAAATTTAAAAAATGAGCAACACCGCTAACAAAATAAATTCTCAAAAATCAACGAGAACTTTGAGCTAATTCATACTTGCACAATATTGTATTAAAATTGAATGGGCTACAAAACTGCATACCCGAATTATTTCTAGAAATTCCAATTAAAAAGTTTAAAATTTTTGATGTCCATTTTTCGAACTTCGTCGAATTATTATAAATCTTATAGTAAGTTTAAAGCTTTTAGTTATTTAATTTTCGTTGTAGCATGCACTATCTTTTCCTAAAAAAATATGTTGAAAATAATAAATACAAATAGATGGTCAAAACTTCAAAAAGAAAATCGTTTCTAATTATCGGGCCACCGGTGTAGATACCTCTTATTAAAATTAATTTTAAAACATAAAACCAAAAACAAAACTGAAAATAAAATGAAATGGATTAAATAAATTTAATAGAATTATACTGAAATTCCAAATATATTATTTTTTAGTACTTCATAGTTGTAGGTTCTAAAGAGACGTTATATAACGGCCCCTAACTCTTGCACCCTCCCTTGCATTCGAATTTTCTTCAGCTCCGATAAATACTTCAGAATCTTCCCTTTCTTCTTGAATTACCTCGAAACCGAGGTCAGCAGCCACACCATTTTTCAGAAGGATGTTATGGAGAATAGTGCAGGCATATATTATAGTCGCTGCTCTTTCCGGACTATGCGGACTATGTGGAGTATGCGGTGTTTCGACAGGCACCGAAATCGTGATTTTAAGACACCGAAAGCTCTTTCAATTGTATTGCGCGTTTTAGCGTGCAACTTATTGTAACGGATTTCCCTGGTGTTTGAGGGCTCTGCTAATGGTGTTAATAGCCAAGGCTGCAATGGATACCCCTGGTCACCTAACAACCACGAATCACTTTGGGCGTTGTGGTTCCTCATCAAGTGCAGTCGGGTTGGGGATGTCGTCCAGATGCCAGAGTCGTGGCAAGAGCCAGGATATCTCGCATTGACTACCGTAAATAATAATCGATGCTCACACACCTTTAATAACAAATATTCAAAAATTAAAAATTCAAAAAAAAAATACAATGTTTACATATTGCTTCTACATTTATGCTGTAAAAGCCCTTTCTGTTCATAAAAAGGGACAGGGGTGTGTTAGTATCTGTTGACGTCGGTGAAATAATCCCCACATGCGTACAATCGATTGCTCCAATTGTACCTTTCATTCCAAATTTTGTATAAAACGTATTTTCAAAAATATTTGTACAACAATAAACAATAATTTGCTGAATTAAATCCCACTCTATCTTCACATCTGCGACCTCCTGCAGAGTTGATGGAAATCGTATTTCGCCTCCCTTAACATCTAAAATTAACTTGGATATGAAGCGCAGAGACCGGCTCACCGATGACTGGCTCATCGAATTAGAAAAACTATTTCCAACGCATTTTTGATAAGAACCGTGCGAGTAAAAATATAGACACGTTAGGAATAGAAGTGTAAAAGTTTTCTTTGATATCTGTCTATCATTCGGTTCCAATACCTGTATCAGCGTCTGACACAGGGCTTTTGGAAACCGAAAAGTTTGAATGAAAATGAAATCCTGCATGGAAAAAGGATCACTTTTATCCCGAAGGCTTCTCAGAAGTCTTCTTCTCTTCACTGCCTCCTCTTGCTCTTCCAAAACTGCTGCACAAACAAGCAATAACTCCGCCATTACTTAATATTCTTTAAATAAAAAAAATCAACACAAGCTCTGATGGCGAGAGAAAATTAACAAAATAGTCTTCAAATTGCTCAATAAAAGTCAGCTGTTTTGCTTATGTGAGGGTCTCATTCGTACATCAAAAATTTTCTGACAATTGTGAGCGTTTGAGCTTTTGAATTTACGCCAGCATAGGTATAACCTCACAGTAGTCAGAAACCTCACAATAGTGAGTGTGGTGATTTTTGTGAGGGCAACAGAATAGGGATGTAAAATCCGTACGCGGTCAAAATGTGGTGGGTGAAAAATCCGCACAAAATCCGTACGCTCAAATTAGTTTGGCGAACAAAAACAATTGTTTGTATTAGGAGAACACAGGAATCGTACTTTTAATAATATCAGGTAAAGCATATTTCCACTAGTCCTATTTATTGATTGCTTCACAGACAATCTTATTATTTTTCTGACAAGAACTTTTTAACAAGCAGTGTGATCTTAGTTTATGTACATGTAACAAAACTTTTCAGGTAGGTTGTCGACCCTATCGGGTAACAGTATAATGTTTGAAGCAATTGTTAAAGTTGAAAAAAAACAAAGAAATTTTTTTTTTAATTTTACGTGGAAAAAACACCCAACAACAATGTCTACCAATATATTGTAATTCATAATTTTAAAGGCCTATAATGCAGCGTTTTTGCTGCATTTAAAATGTTAAATTTAGCACTTTCGAACATATGTTCTCGAAGAGCGTTCATGCTAAAGGCCGCTATGCAGCTCTCAAGAAAAGCAAAAACTCCATATAAAATGACGTACAAGAAATGGCTAAGAAATTTTCTTGAGTCAAATTTCCTTAAGGCAGTACGCAGTTCTTAAGAAATTTACTACGCTTTCTACCTCGGGTTTCTAAAGTTTTTTGTGAAAAAAGAGCACAAGGCAACCCAGGTTTGCAACAGAAATATATGCCCGTTCCATCATTTCTTGAGGAAAGAGTGAGGCAACAGGCTGTGAAGTATCAAAAATATCAAAATTCCTTGGACACACACACGAAATAATTGCAATTTTTTCTTGACCGTTTTATTGAGAGCTGCTTTAGGCATTTAGCAAATGTACATTTACGCGAGTTCGAAATCGTATGCTTTTGACAAACAGCCGTGTTCCAGTCGCTTATTCAGATCCGTATCTATTACGATCAATTCTCACGCAAAAGATAATGTAATGCGTAACTTTTCTTAATCCAAATAATGTAAAATAATAAATTAAATCTCGATCGGCGATTACTGAAACGCAGGTAGCCACTGTATACGCGAAAAAGCAATGTTGCCACTTTTTCTCATTAAACCATTAAACCATGTTGGAAATTTTGGAAGATCACAGGGTTGCTTTTGGCATTTAGATTCGTAATGCAAAAATGGAGTTGCATTTAGTTGCATTTAGGTTACGAATTTTGTTTGGCTAAATGTACATTTAGAAAAGCATTTCAAGCTAAGGGCCGTTTGCACCATGTCTAGTTAATTCTAACTCCCAGTTAAACATCTTTATCGACGTTATCGACACCCATCATATAACATGTGATCGATAAAGCAGTTGCTGTGCTTAACTGAAGGATGTACCTCCAGTTAGCGTTAACTAGACATGGTGCAAACGGCCCTAAATGCGCTAAATGTGCTTTTACGCGTAAGCAAAAACAGCCCATAAATCCTCTTCTCATGTTTGATTTTTAAATCGGGTGAAAAATAGTCAAGCTGTCAATAGATTAGTCCCTCAAGTGCGAAAATAACGCATTTTTTAATAAAAAAGTTTAGGGTTCAGGAACTATAAGAAACCTATGAGATATGTGTAAAATTTTTACAATATGAAAAAACACTCCAAAAATCGGTACAGCTTGACGGAGAGCTAAAAATCCGTACGTTGAATCCGTACAACCATTTTCACCCCTGCAAATCCGTACCGTACGGAAAAATCCGTACATCTGGCAGGGCTGAACCAAACACGAAAGCGTTGCAGAATGGGGTGAAAGACCCCTATGATCCCAATATAATTTTTTTTAATAAGAGAAATTTACGTTTCTGCACTTATACCATATGTTGTGCTGTATTCATATATGTAATATTCCTACATTGGCAGTATGATCTAGTACCGTCCGAAAACAATACAGTACAGATATATCAATAAACACGTACGAAAGAAAAGGAACACATACGTTTACAAACATGTACACAACACATACTCAAAAATGGCACTCACGTACACAATACATTCTTAAAAACGGTCCAAGACTGTCCCGCTTCGATTTCGGAACGCTTACACATTTAGGGGATTCCCTTAAACTCGTAAAGTCTTAAACTGTGTAAAACTCGTAAGTTTTCGAGGCTTTTATGGGAACGTATGCTTTGTGAAAATTTGTAAATAATTGCGTAAAGTGACTGTTTGACAGATCAGCCAGGATTTCGTGAAACAGTTTTTGTTTCGTAGTATTTTCCCTTAGAGCACGCCATCTTGTCTCTATCACTATTGGCTAAAATTAAATTAAAATGACGAAAATCAGCAAACAACCCATGGCAGTACAGTTAGTGGATGAAATTCATTCTTTTTATTCACATATTATTATTTTTCATTTGTTTCAATATTATATAATACATTTTAGTATAAAATTTTCCGCTCCTCCGCAACACTGAAATTTATGAGGTCATTTGCGCATCAAATTTGCCTCGTAATTTTACGAGGGGCTCGTAAATAGAGCTCCATATAAATTCTGACAGTTCTTTTACAAGGCTCGTAAATTTACGAGCTTTACGAGGTTTACGAGGCTTTCACGAGTTTAAGGGAAGACCCCTATAGAGAAGTTAGCTTACTGCCATTATAGAAACAAGGATGACATGATACAAAACTCTTTTTCTCCTGAGAGCGCTGTGAAAGGGGTAATTTTTATAACATCTCCCAATATTGCCACAGCAGCGAAAATCATATTGGTGGATTTATTGAGCAAATTTTTTTGAATATTTTTTTTAACCAAACAAGCAAATATTTTAGATTTTTAGTATCTTCTTAGTTATTAAGTGTTAAAAATTACATATAAAAAAATTTTTTCTGCAAACACTATCCTTAAGCATAATTTTTTAATGAGTTTACAGGAAATCCATTGGAATTAAATCGGTGTATTTTGTGCGTATCTAGTGGCAGCTCGCTATTTTGCTCGTCTGCTGTTCAGTCCATCTTTATTTCACACAAACATATCTTTATTTGGCACACTTAATATGGCGCAAGAAAATACTTTTATTTTGTATAAATAATTTGCAGATAATGCATTCCATAATTATTTAAAAATTTCCAATGTTAATTTAAATATTTTCCATTTGTTTTGAAAGGTTTCAAGCGCCGAGAGCGACAGCAAAACGCACAGTTTTCGATGTTAACATTATGAGAGCACAAGATGTACTGACGAAATGTATGGATCGCGTTTTAAAATACTACACATTCCATATTTATTGACAGTATCGCGATTCGCGACCAGATTTCCAAATTTCTAAATATTTTGCGATCCGTGTGGGCACCGTCACACGGTCAATATTTATTGACATGATCCAAGTATCGCGATATTTATTGACGGTGTAGCATGCAGTATTGATGGATCGTGAGCCATATCGCAAAATTTCTAAAAAATTTGAAATCTGGATCGCGGATCGCAATATTCTCAATAAATATTGAGCATGTTGCACTTTCAAAACGCGATCCATACATATCTTGTACTATCATAATGAGAACATCGAAAACGTATTCGCTCATGGGGCTTATAGGGCCCTGTCACACGGTCAGTAATTATCACGATCACGATTGTTTAATGTGTTGTTAATAGGGCATACGAAGTTGAATGAGAAGTTGAAAGTGAAAAATTTGCCATTCCTATTCAGACGAGGCGATTTTCGATTCAACACGAATCGTTATTTACATTATTGAAAATGAATTTAAATCGCAACATTTTATCCAATGGCGTAAATTTGGTAAGCCAAGCGATAGTACAAGTGCTTTTAGCGAAGCTGAAAGATAAAATAAGAGTAAAAAAGTAAAAATGAATAAAAGTATGTATACAGAACAGTGTTGGCATTTTTGGTACAACTGTACTTGTTTGATACAATTTCATTTCCAATATACTTTCCTACTACGCAGTACTGTTTAGTACAATTTTGTAATTAATACTAAAAATATATAGCTCTGAAAATTCACAGCAAGAAATTTTTTGTATTCTCTTTTGTTCGCCTGTTCGTATTTACCTTTGTAAGTTTTGCAAAATGGCTTGAACGAACCAGTATAATATAGCCTAGGCAAATTTTTAAAGAAACTTTTCGATGCTAAGTTTTATTAAAACAAAATGTCGAAGTCAGCTTCATATAGAAATAAAGTCTTCGTTAGTTATAAGAAGAGATTTTCTTAAATATAATACCTTTACGGCACACTCATATTGACAAGATTTTACTATTTATTGTATTATTTTTTAATTTTAATTATCTGTTTACAAAATATAATGTATTCTTTAAGAAAAACTGTATAAACCCAACACTTAATCTTTGCGAAATATTCTTTAGTTTCTAGCCCATTCAATTTTAGTATAATAAAGTGCAAGTTTAAAGTAGCTGGGACTTACCGTTGAACTTGGCAATTTTTTTTGTCGACGATGTCAGCCATTTTCTTCCATACGAAGTGTGTTCGACGATTTTTTTATATGGAGAAAATTACTAACACCTTCATCAAAGAAATCTTAAAAAACTTAGTTATATTAAAACTTAATGGGCTAAAAAAACCGCACACTCAAAATAAATCTAGGAAATCGAATTAAAAAGCTCGAAAACTTTACAAAAGTGTGTTGGTTTTTTTAATGTTGCACAAAGTTTGAACCTTGGATTTGTACGGCTTTTCTTAAAATATAAACCGTATTTTTACAAAAAATAATTAAAATTGAATAATATTAACATAAATGGTCAAATCTTGTCATAAAGTTTTGATAAGCACTTGAATAGCTATTAAAATGTCAAATTTTAGTACTGAATCCAAAGGAAAATGTCTATTTTATCCATTAATAATAACTTAAATATTGTTATGGTACGCATACATTGGGAGCAGCAGTGAGTGCAGTCGGCATGACACAATGGGGTGCACTGTGGCTAGTCATGTCGGCTGGGCGGGGTTCTTGCCTCACTACTGTTCCCTGCGCCATAGCAGAGAAACAGTCATGCCTGGTCAAACGTCTTAACGGACGGACATACAGCAAAAAATTAAAAAATTCAAAAAAAATCCGTTAACACGACCAGAAAAAAAACACTGAAAAAAAGAAACGTTAAATTTAAATATTTTAAATAAACTGAAAAGCAAAAGAAACCAAACTAAAACTCTGAAATAAAAGTAATGAACCAAAGCAAAAACCTAAGGCCGAATATAAGGGCGCCACCGATGGTGATGTGACGCCCGGTGCTAGCCCACCCTCATCCGTGGCTATCAGCGCACCCTAGTATGATAGCCCCATTATAAAGTCCCTGATGTGCCTTCCTAAATAAAAAGGTTAGTCAGCATTCCCATTTTATATTACTATTTTATTCACAACAATTCATTTTGCTTATATCTAATTCCTAAAGCTAATCATCCTAACACTAAGTCCTAATCTCTAAAACTGGTAAGTATATGTATTTACTTAAACAACGCTAGTCAACTTCTCACTAGAAGTAAAGAACCTAATTTCAACAATACAAGCAGCCAGTCTCATGGCTCATTTGAACAATCCTATGCTTTTGCAGGAGTTAATTTGTATACTCCCAGCCAAACTAAGTTTAGATTGGGCGGTGCATAGCAGTCATGTTGTTAACGCGAATATGGTTGACTTTAGCAAATGGTTGTTCCATTTGGCTCAGGCAGCTTGCACCGTATTAACCAAACCCTTGAATGTAAATCAGCAACCAGAGACGCGTAAGGCACATCGTGTTGGGTTTCACGAAGAAGAGAAACAACAGGGCAACAAAAGAAATGAATCGCACAAATGTTCACTGTGTGATGAGGGTCACCATATGTCGCATTGTAAGAAATTCAAGGCAATGCAATATGATGACAAATGGAACACCGTGCGTCGCCTAGAGTTATGTCTTAAGAAGCACAATCCGAAATTTTGCAAAGAACGTAAGGAATGTGGTGTAAGTAATTGCACTGCAAAGCACCATTATTTGCTGCACAGGCCGATTGAAAATAAAGAAATTGTTAAGGGCGACGATAACTTGATTGCCATGCATGTCCAGAGTACATCAAACGTACTGTACAGAGTGGTGCCAATTACAATTCATAGTAGGCACGCAGCTATTGATGTATATGCGTTATTGGATGATGGATCTGGGCCAACAATAATTGAAAACGACGTATTAAAGCTTTTACAGCGTCAAGGTGAAAAACGTCAGCTACGCCTTCGTTGGACGGATGGTTCTCTTAGGGTTGAAAATGAATCCCAAATGATCAACCTACAAGTATCTGCCAAGGACAAAAATAAAATTTTTATGCTTCGGGACGTTCGTACAGTTAACAAATTAGACCTTCCTGAACAAACCTTAATTATGACAGAGCTGGCTGACAAATATAAGGATCTTAAGGGTTTGCCGGTCGAGTCCTATCACGGTGTAGTCCCCCAGATAATTATCGGGTTAAATAACAAGCATGTGGCAATGCCACTAAAGTTCAGGGAGGGAAAAAGTGATGGACCCGCTGCAACGTAAAACACGGCTGGGCTAGACAGTTTACGGTGTGGTGAAAACTCATGATGATAAGAACACCGACAACCTTCAGCTACATATTTGTGAATGTGATAACGACATCGCCCTCGATAAACTTATGTTAGAACACATGAAGCTGGAAAATGCTGGATTAGAGAAGATATGTGTAAGCGATGGTAAAAGAGATGTGCTTGCAAAATTCGTTGAGCGCACTGGCGACCATTTTAAAACCAGGCTGATTTGGCCCAGCGATAATATAACCTTGCCAAACAATTTTGAATCTGCCTTGCGCAGACTTGTTGGGTTTGCGAAAAAGCTAAGTAAAAACATCGAGATGAAAGATAAGATTAATGCGCTCATACATAGTATGGAACAAAAAGGGTACATTCGAAAGCTCGATGAAGTTGAAATTAATCAAGAGTATAAACGCAAGTGGTATTTACCTATCTTTTCCGTAAGCAACCCTAACAAGCCAAGTAAGATACGGGTGGTTTGGGACGCAGCAGCTATGCATCAAGGAATATCCCTCAACGTGTGCCTCGAAAAGGGGCCTGACCTGTTGCGGCCATTGATTGACGTTTTGTAAAACTTTAGAATCGGGAAGAGTGGCATCTGTGGTGACATATGCGATATGTTCCACAGAATAAGGGTTCATAATGACGATCAGCATGCGCAGCGCTTTCTCTGGCGCGATTGTGACACTAGTCGATCGCCAAGCACTTACGTACTCCAAGTGTTGTCATTCGGCGCAAGTTGTTCTCCTGCAATCGCACAATACGTAAGGAACAAAAATGCAGAAGACTTCGCCAAAGAGTATCCGAGAGCGGTAAAATCGATAACAGAAAGGCATTACGTGGATGATATGCTAGACAGTGTCGATACGGAACAGGAAGCAATAGAATTGGTAAAGCACGTTGTCGAAGTTCACAAGCGGGGCAACTTTCATATCAGGGGATGGCTGACCAATTCGTCTCAGGTTGCTAACGCCATAGGTGACAAAGGTTCGGGTGATGAATTTTGTAACTCGGGAAGAACCCTTGACCAGGTGATAGAGCCAGAAAAGGTTCTCGGCCTATGGTGGCGAACGAGTTCTGATACGTTCACGTTTGACACTAAGTATACTAAAGCCAGCAAAGAGATTTTGCGTGGTCACAAGATACCCACCAAGAGAGAAATTCTACGGCTACTCATGTCAGTTTATGACCCCTTAGGTTTCCTATCGTTTTACACTATACAACTAAAAATCTTCCTACAGGATATCTGGCGAAGTGGTGTCGAATGGGATGATGCGATTCCTAAAGAGTGCGAAGGGGCGTGGCGTCGGTGGTTGTCAATTTTCCAGCATGTAAAAGAGGTCCAGGTTCCTAGATGCTATTTTGGCAAACTATCTAACAAAAAATATAAAATAGAACTCCATACCTTCGTAGACGCCAGCGAGGTAGCAAGTGCAGCCGTGTCATATTTTAGAATAACAAACGAGGAAAATATTCAGGTCGCTTACGTAGCGTCAAGGGCCAAAGTTGCCCCACTCCGACCTATATCTATACCACGAATGGAACTACTTGCTGCAGTATTGGGAGCCCGCCTCGCCAATGCCATAGTTAAAGGTCATGAACTCACCATTCACGATATGTATTTTTATACAGATTCACGCACAGTGCTGGCATGGTTGCACTCTGACCCTCGAAAGTTTAAACACTTCGTCATGTTTAGAGTCGCAGAGATTCAAAAAACTACACACGTAACAAGATGGAGTTATGTTCCCTCAAAGATGAACGTAGCGGATGCGGCCACGAAGTGGAAGAAAACAATCGAGTTTGGTCCGACAAGCACCTGATTTTCTGGTCCAGGATATTTGCATTCACCGCGTGGGCAGTGGCCTATATATTATCATAAATCTAGTGTGACGCCCTCTAAAGATATGGAACTAAATCCGGAAGCAGAACATTTTAACGTACATACAGAGTTCCGCCCCATAATAGATCCAACAAGATTCTCAAAATGGGAACGACTTGAACGAAGTATGGCGTATGTGAAACATTTCATCGACAAATGCAAACCTGAAGCAACGAGGAAAAAGTTTGATCATGAGCAAGGAAGGTCTGAAGGACTGACCGCTGAGGAGTTGCAATGGGGCCAACGTTGGCTCTACCGTCTTGCACAAGCCGATTCATATTCTCAAGAAATCAAGATGCTTATGAAGAATTCGGACAGTGTCTTGCCAAAGCTAAGCGTTTTGCGGAAGCTGTCACCATTTATTGATAACGATGGGGTTTTGCGTCAAAGGGGCCGCTTAGAATACGCTCCTATTAAAGATTCTATAAAGAATCCAACAATATTGCCAAAAAATCACAAAATAACACAACTGCTTATCAACTGGTATCATCGCAAGTACAAACTCGTCCATCACGATGCTGTTGTTAACGAGATATATCAAAAGTCTCACATACCAAGCTTACGTCGTGCCCTGCGAACAGTTCGCTATGACTGTCAGCACTGCAAGTTGCGTAAGGCCAAGCCACTGCCACCGTAGATGGGTTCACTTCCTGAAGCACGCCTGGCACCCTACACAAGACCGTTTTCTTACGTGGGAATTGACTTTTTTGGGCCATTCCTGGTTACAATCGGACGGCGTGCTGAAAAACGATATGCTGTTTTATTCACCTGCATGACATGTCGAGCCATTCACGTTGAAATAGCACATTCGCTATCCATGAATTCCTGTGTAATAGTTGTTAGGAATTTCATAAGCCAGAGAGGAACGCCGGTGCATATGTTCAGCGACAATGGAACAAATTTTGTTGCTACAGAGAAAGAGTTACGAGAGGCTTTTCGCCAACTTGATATTGGCGCTCTTCAAATGCAATTCACGTGTGTTGGAACTAAGTGGACGTTTATTCCTCCTGCTAGTTCACACATGGGAGGAGCGTGGGAGCGAATGATTCGCACATTTAAAGATGTCCTATATCAAATACTGACCCCAGAAACCAAACTCAGTGACGAGAAATTGTACAACCTATTCGTAGAGGTTGAGAGCATTATGAACAGTAGACGACTCACGTACCTATCATTGGAGACCGCAGAACAGGAAGCGTTGACTCCGAACCACTTCCTGTTGGGAAGTTCGTCGGGACTTAAGCCGCCAGGTCTGTTTTCCTCCTCAGACCAGTACGTGAGACGGTCTTGGCGCCATTCACAGTACCTAGCCGATTTGGAAAAGGTGGGTAACAGAGGTGCTACCAACGTTAACCAGAAGAGCAAAGTGGTATGACGACGTTAAACCAATTAGAAAAGGTGACGTTGTGATCATAGTAGATCCCAACCTACCCCGTTACACGTGGCCGAAAGGCAGGGTCGTGTACACATTCACAGGGAAAGATGGCCAAGTAAGAAGCGCTTTAGTACGTACCGCAACCGGCGAGTATCACCGTCCTGCTGCAAAACTAGCAGTACTGGATGTAATCGGCGATGATGCACCTGTTAAGGTATTAACTCATCCATATCGTTATACCGGGGGGGGGGGGGGAGAATGTTGCAACACCGCCCGGTAACACACCACAACTGACGTAACAATATGGCAGCACAGGAAAGATGCAACTCTGCCAAACAAAGAAATATACAAATGCGAACATTCTTTGATTTTCTTTTATTCTTAGATGATATTCTTAGAAGTTTTTAAGCGAACGTCATTTTTGAATTCGCAAACGAACGTTATTCGTACTCTCTTTTATTTTTGCAAGCGAATCTAGTTGGTCAACCAAAGTAAGTTTCTGAAACGATGTAAATGAATTATATGTATTAACTTGGATTTTAATTTCAATAAATTGTTTTTTAAAGCTGCTGTAACTGCTCAAATTAAAAGAGTGCAACACGATTGTTTTAACTGGGCGGACAGCAGCTGTTAACGTTGGTGAACCAACAATATGCTTTTTGTTAAGATGTATACCTAAAAATGTGTGCATACGTATTTGCGTTAAATGCAGTACATCTGCACGTGGAATCAATTTGTAAAAGTGTAAAATACGTAAACGTATGTACATAAAAAATAAAACTTTCTCATGAATACCATAAAATCATTGGTCTTGAAGGGAATGTACTAAGAAAATATATGAGCGAATTAAAAAGTGTATACAATTTATAGCCGAAAACTAACACAAACACAAAGTTGCAAGAAAAAAGTTGAACGAGCTCAAAGTTGGCTGGCGACCAACTTTGTTGAAAGCGATTAGTTGAAAAGCCGCTCGGACGATGCGAATTTTGCTTTCAACTAAAAGTTACCTGAAAAATCGGCTCGTGCGAAAGCCCTATAAAAGCCCGTCCACATACAACTTTGGCGTTGCGTTGGCACTGGCGTCGCTTTGACAGCAGCGCGAGTAATGCCCGTGCTTGTTACAATGAACGCTTAGCAGGGAATACTTTGATCACTAAATTAACATACTAGCGGCAGATAAATCAAAATTGTATATTAGTAATTGCATTAAAAACTATGGCCCGTAGTCATAGTCAAAATAAAGTCGACTTTAAAGTTAGTTGCAGCTTTTTGACATAATTTTCAATGGGATATCTGTCAAAAAAGCTGCAACTAACTTTAAAGTCGACTTTATTTTGACTATGACTACGGGCCAATACTTATTGTCCGCATTTGATTAAAAAGGAAAGTTAAATCACATAATTTTGATTATTTGGAACAGCTGACAAGCGATGCGGGCAAAAAATTGCGAATTGGCCATCTTTCTGCGGTGTGTTGGCGTTGGCGTTGCCCAACTTTGGTTATGTGGAGACTCTCTTATAAATGCATGTATTCATAGTCGGCTGACGAAGCGACGACAACGCAACGCCGAAGTTGTATGTAAACGGGCCTTAATTGTGCGTTTCAACGGTGGAGAAAAAATGTGTAGTAGTTAAATAATGTGGCGAATTCTGCGGCAACACAAAGCGAACAACGAGAAATAGGCA
>NW_023458557.1:23062905-23079404 GCF_013731165.1 Rhagoletis pomonella | reverse complement strand
GCAAGCTACAAGTAAAGTGAGCAGAAAAGCGAGTTGCGAATAAGCAAGCTATAAGTTTAATTGTGTGTAACAAGTTTAGTAAAGCGTTGTAATTGCTTTAACAAGTATTGTAGTGTTTTTACTGTATTAGCAAGTATTGTAAAATTGTTTGTTGTACAATAAAGTTAATTGTACTACAATTTGGTCATAGATTGCATTTATTTTACAATCCAGCGATACGAGCCGAGAGATTTGGGAAATCCGGACGAGGTTTCAAGGATAATCGTAACAATAACTAAATCAATAGTTTTTACGAATCTAGCTACTTTTCAATGTTTGTGCTGGTGGAGTTGTGTTTTGACAGCCGTTCTCGTTAAAAGTTAGAGAAGACAACAATTTCTTCGTGATTCGCATGGTGATTATAGCTCTGATCCAGTACTCCATGAACTTACAGGATTTTACACGAACTTGCAGGAAGTTGCAGGAAAATTTTTCCTTACTACCAAATCCTCCAATATCCTGTAAGGCCCCGTCTCCACAGGAAAACACTGATGTCGTGATAACCATATCACAAAATATATTTCCAATGGAGACCGCCTATTTATCATGTGCTGCAATATATGTCAGCGCTTATTGCTTGACATCTACTGCAGGCAATTCGATAGTTTTCATTTGAAAGAAAGCGTGCTGGTGGTAACATCGATGAAATTTTGATATTAAATTAAGACAAAAATCTGTTCCCTATAGGATTATTTATGATTACGTTGTAGGAAATTATTCAGCAAGTTTTTTAAAGATTTAAATGTTTTTAAACATTGAAATTGAGAGAATGTTGTCTGGTGACGTCATGCGACAAATGCTTATTTCAAGACATCAACGTGCCCACACACAAAAACTTGCAATCACATTGCTCATCAAAATGACAGTTGGTAGGCCATCGGTGTTCGCCTGTGGAGTTCTGCGGTAAATGAGAGCGACTTTTGGAGAGTTGTGTAGAGAATGAAGTTGCAAGATTTTATCCGAACTTTTTCTTCTGGTAAAATCATCAAAAGTGTCAAGCAATCACTGGTTGACGTTTTTACAGGAAAAATGGTTTTTTTGTTACCGTACTTTTTGTTGTTACTCACTTTTTCGCTCACTTCAGAGCGTAATTTTGCTGTTTGACAGTTTTACAGGATTTTTCAGGAAAAGTATTGGATCAGAACTTATATCTGAATCACTTACAAATGAAGTGGTTTGGTCTCAAACTTTTGTATGGCGAATTACGTGATTCGGCTCGTGATTAGTGCGCCAATCACGTATGGGAGAGCGAATTACGAATGAGAGAGCGAATCACTTAGTGTGGAAACATCGTTTTAATGGTGCATATACGGAAAATGCGAGTAACGAGTTTATTATGTGAGTAACGATTCGGTACTTCGAGTTGGGGTTTGTACCCGTTAGTAACGAATACATACTGCTCTATTCCTCTGTCTACGGAACAATAGCTTTGTTAGTATCGGAATATAATTTTTATAGGATAGCAAAGGATTTGCTTTTTTAGCTCTTAAACATACTGGATTGTTATTCTCACATATAGAGTACAGTATTTTTGTAATCAGTGAAAGCTTGTAAGTATTGATTCCCCTTGCTTTTAACATGGAATCAAGGTATTTAAAAATATTTATTTTGAAAGGCGAGTATATTTGACTCGCTTTACTTTGGTAAGCTAAATAATGATAAATTAGCAAACATACATAAGTAGACCTCCATGTGTATAATAACCGACCAACATGGAAAGCGAAAACTGCACCGTTTTAGTATGTACTAAAATGGTTTATTTTAATAAATATATTGAATAACTGGTAAGTGATGTAGATAAACAAAACATTATCTCTTAGAATACCATAACCTTAACTCGCATTCCTGTAAGAGCTGATACCTATTTTCCGAAATCGTTTCGCGTCAGGAAGATGAGTTAAGGGATACCAAATTTTGTACTCTCACGTAAATTAACTGGACTATTAATTAAGGTCTCTGTAAGCAGCCGTTCAGCTATAGAAAAACTAAAAATGCACATTACTAGTACTTTTTACGCTGATTTTAACTAAATAAATATTATTGGCCGCAATTAAAAAATTAAGTAGATATAAAAGGTAAAACAAAAAAATTGTGATATATTTAAATATTAATATTTTCTAAAACGCGTAACCGATTCAAAAGGTAATGATGTCAAAATAAAGCCAAAATAATTTGTCTTCAAGCTGATATATAAAATGTGTACGTAATTCTCTAGTATAGGGTAACAACCCTTAAAAAGGTCTGGAAAAGTCGGGAGGGGGCCAAACTTAATTACTAAACAAACACATATGGCTGGTTTCTCCAACTCAACTTAACTTAGTTAAGCCAAGTTTCATCACTTATACTAGGTTCACATATAAGTAGATTATCCTCATTTTCGATCTTAACAGCCTAATCTGTAATTATAACAAGAGATTAGCCATATAAAATTCGTCCCTTGTAATTATAAAATAATCTCAGATTCAGCCGATAACTTTTCGGTGTCCATCCTAGTTTTATCGATTGTTTTTGCGAAAGAGGAGAAATGACAAATGTAAATGTAAACAAAAATGAACGCTAGCAAGTAAAAGAGGTTTGTAAAGGTATTTTTAATAAAATGGTAAGTTAAAATATATTTATATTGCTTATTATAGCAGAAAAACGTGATCACGGTGGCACAGAGAAGAAACATAACTTCTTTGAGATGTGAGAATAACAAGCACAACAAATTTGACGGCTAATAATCTGAGATTTGCCTGTGTGAACGGGGTGATTAAAAAACGAGCTTTGATTGAGATAATATTGATATGTGAACATAGTTTTAGTCAAGAACAGGCTGTGTAAAGCATAGGCTTACACCCGATTTACATGATACAAGTACTTGAAAGTAGTTCTTGCTCATTCTCTTTTGTGTTTTCTATTTGCTTTTACACGTTTCATTTCTGTTGAATTCAAGTTTTTGGGGTAGTAGTGCACTTTAGCGAAGGTAGGTCAAAATTGACGGAAAAAGTTCGAGAGTGGTATCAATCGACGCGTCTTAACGACAATAATAACAACCCGAGACAGGAAATTAAGATTTTTAATTCATTGAAAAGTTATTTGCAAAAAACACTTGCACTTTCCGCCTACGCAGAAAGGTGTTTCCTGCAAAAGGTGTTCAGCCCCCCTTTGGAACACAGAAAGGAGAATTCTACTGCCTGAGGGTTATAATCCCTAAGCGCGGCCGAAGGCCGCCTACGCAGAAAGGTGTTCGATGCACAAAAACATTTTTAATAGAGTGGCAGCAGCAATTTAGGTCCATTTTATTTTTAATAGAGTGGCAACACTAGTTTTTCTCCATGTTATTTATATTAACTACCCAAGATTGTTGTGCGGATTTTCATCGGAATATTGCTATTAAATACAGAATTTCGCGAAAGTGTACACTTAAAACGTCACAAATGTATAAAAATTAATAAACACGTGTTAAATTAAGTTCATTTCTTCCTTTCATTTGTGTGAAATTCATCGAAACATAGTGCGGAAAGTGCAAGTGTTTTTTGCAAATAACTTTTCAATGAATTAAAAATCTTAATTTTCTGTCTCGGATTGTTATTACTGGCGTTAAGACGCGTCGATTGATACCCCTCTCGAACTTTTTCCGTCATTTTGACCTACCTTCGCTAAAGTGCACTTTTACCACCAGCCCATAGTTTTATCAACCTAAGATAGATTATTTGGTAATTCTCTAGTGTAAGGTAACAACCCCTAAAAAAGGTCCGGAAAAGTCGGGAGGGGGGGAGGGGTTCTAATATTATTAACCATTTAAAAGTTATGAACAAAAAACTTTTGTTAAATTTGGTTGTTTGTTACCACGTCAAAAATGCACTAAATAACCAGTTTACATTTTAAAACACTTAAAACGTCTCCGGTTATTATTTTATGCAAACCAAATCATTTATTCGCTTTTATTTTATATATTTCGTTAATAAAACAAAGTAAACAAACTTTGCGCCTGCCAAAATTATTATAACCTCAAATCGCTGGTATTGCCACTTTATTTCACATTTCATTTGCGCTATTTATTTATTTATTTATTTATTTATTTGTTTATGAAGTCTACAACAGGATGTTCTTACAGACTACACATATTAGAAAAAATTACATATTATAAAATATTATTGAGATTACTTAAATAAGATTCAAGCCGATTTCGGAAAATACCCTTTGGCATAGAGAGATCAAGGTCTAGAGAACTAGAAATCGTATTGATTTCTTGCAAAGTTCTATTTAAGGGAGCATTTCGACTGTAAAGAGTTTTGCTAAAAGCGATTCTAAACAAATCAGAATGCCGCAAAATTCTGCTAGGAACATTGAAATAAATTCTGCTGAGCAGTAAGGGGCAATCAACGTTACCGGAAATTACATCAAAAATGAAGGAAATGGACAGGAAAATTCTTCGGTTATGCAATGGCATTAGGTTAATTAATTGACAACGTGAAAAATAGGATGGGATAGGGTCGGAGAAGTTAAGCGATCTTAAGGCGTGTCGGATAAACACGCGCTGGACTGACTCAATCCTGTTTATGTGGACTTGGTAATAAGGTCTCCAAATAAAGGCAGCGTACTCTAATCTAGACCGAACAAATGCAGAGTATAAGACTTTGTGAGTGTAGGGATTCAAAAACGCAGTACTGTTGCGTCTTACAAAAGCAAGCATCGAAAATGAATTAGCTACGATATAATTGACATGCGTAATGAAGGTAAATTTCGAATCGAAAAATACTCCGAGGTCCTTAACTACGTTGAGAGACTCCAATCTAGTATCAGAAATACGGTATGATGTGGATAGCGGTGTAGATTGTTTTGAAAACGTGATTTGGTTACATTTTTTAATGTTAAGAAATAAGCGATTCTTAACACACCACAAAAATAATCTGTCAAGATCAGCTTGAAGTAGAAGCGCGTCATTATAAGATCTAATAACTGAGTAGACTTTTAAATCATCTGCGTATAAGAGATACTTAGAGGTAGCAAAGCACGACCCGATGTCATTAATAAATATTAAGAAGAACAATGGGCCCAATATACTACCTTGCGGAACTCCAGAGGTGAGCAAAAAGGTCTTCGAAGAAGCGCCATCTAGAACAACAGAACTAGTTCTGTGTGATAGATAGGTCTTTATCCACTGAAGCATGGACGAGTGAAACCCAAGCTGCGAAAGTTTACTAATTAAAATCGTGTGCGAAATTCTATCAAATGCCTTGGAAAAGTCCGTGTATATTGTATCCATTTGATACCCTGCAATGAAACTTTTAATACAATCGTCAGTAAAAACGGCAAGATTAGTTACAGTGGATCTGCCTGCAACAAAACCATGCTGATTGGAGCAAATAACCCGTGGTAAAGTATAAAACAGCCTATTTTTTATTATAACTTCGAAGAGCTTAGAAACTGTGGTTAGCTTAGAGATCGGACGGTAGTTGCTGACATCACTCTTATTGCCGCTTTTAAATATCGGCGTGATGGAGGTATGCTTCCATTCCTCAATAAAGATGCCAGACGATAGCGATTTATTAAAGATAAATTTCAAGGGTTCCACTAAGGAAACGCATTTCTTTAATAAAATAGCAGACATGCCATCTTCGTCTGTATGACAAGAATGTTTAAGATTTTTAATACCATCTAGAATATCTCCGTCTTTGAGAATCAGAGAGCCTACATCGAAGGAAGCACACTCCATATGGTTAGTGTCACTATCCGCAATTAGCTCACCAACCCCATCATCTGATACAAAATTTGAGGCAAAAAAATCAGCAAAAAGGTCAGCTGCCTCATATAACGAGGCTGCCGTAGCATTCTTATAATAAACCGAGGTGGGAACGTTAGATACACCCTTCATAGACTTAATGTAGTTCCAGAAACACTTCGGATTGCTTTTAATGTTTCTTTCAAAATTGGCAATGTAACCCCTATAGCAGGACTTATTGAGAGTATTAAACTGATCTCGGTAACTCGTATAGGAAACAAAGTGTGTGCTGTCCTTAGTTTGCTTAAACTTTTTAAAGAACTTATTTCTTAGATTCTTAAGACGCTTCAACTCCCTCGTGTGCCAAGGTAGCTTGTAAGACATTTTGGCATGAATAGGTATATACATCTTACTTAGATTAAAAATAATATTCCTGAATTCATTAAAACAAAAAGCAACATCGCCTGACCCAAAAACATCATTCCAATCAATAGAGGAGAAGGTATGGTCAAGAAAGTCAAAGTCACAAGAGCCATAGTTAAAGGAAACCCTTTGCATATCTCTAGGAATGCAAAAGTATTCAAAAAACTCAATCTCCAATATTAAAGGAAAATGATGCATATTAGGCGGGGAAATTGCAGTAACGGGAAGATATAATTTAAACTTAATGTTATTGCTAACAAAAATTAAGTCTAAGATCCGATTTAGACTATTTGAGAACCCATTGACTTGTGTTAAGTCGATACTTAATAAATTATCAACTAAGTAGGACTCGGTATTACTGCTTATATTAGATGGAGTTAAATACATGTTGTTGTGCAAATAGGACCACGAAATATTGCTAAGGTTAAAGTCCCCTAAAACACATAACTGGTGAGCACTAATTTCCGATTGCAGAGCAATAATGTTATCGACATGAGCACTATAAATGCGATCCTCACTGGCTGGCGGAATATAAGATGCGCAAAGGTACAGCAATCCGGAGGCACCTTTTAGTCGCACACAAAGCTGATCAAGCATGGAATCGGTGCATTTTAACGCTATTGAAGACGCTTGAAGTTCACAACGGGAGGCAATGAGCACGCCCCCCACCTCTACAGCAACCAGTTTTTACGGCATCTCGATCCTTACGGAAAACGTCATAGCGGTTCAGATCAAAAAACTCAGCATCGAAAAATTTTTCATTAAGCCATGTCTCGATAATGACAAATACGTCATAGTCCAATTGCGAACTCAGCAGGCGCATATCCTCAGACTTAGTTCTTATACCTGAAGCATTGTGAAAGTATATTTTAATAGATTTGCGGTCATTAGAAGCCGGCTCCGCTAAGCTGTTTGATGATCGGGCAATGTTTTCTCGAAAAAACGAAACGGACGAACGGCCACATTGACAGGCCAGAGGTCTGAGTTTAATATAGAGTCAAATGAGTACTCAGGAACACCTAGTTTGAAATTTATCCTTTTCAAGTCAGCATCAGGTGTACCTTTTTTTACCAGCTTGTAGCAAGACATACTATTTTTGTTGACAGTTGAGTGCTTTGCGACATAGTCAATAATATTATCCTCCGTGACTGATTTTGAGAAGGAAGATAAATGCAACCACTTGTGTCGAACTGCAACCTCCAACTCTATATTTGTATTAGCGCCCCAAACAGTCTTCTTATTTAAGTTTTTACGCTTTTTTTTCTCCACTGTGGACCACTGTGCACCATTACTTGGTAAAGGTGCCTTAACACCAACACTATGATTGTTATTAACAGCAGCAGCACCAGCAACCACAACATCGGCGTTCTCGTCAATAACAGGCATAGCGGGCAGCACATTGAAAACATGAGCAGCATCCGTGCTAATAGTTGCCGACTCATGCGCATTAGTATTAGTAGCCGTCGCAGCAGCACTCGAAGTAGGCGTCGTAGCTTGCATTACCACTGGGACAGGCGAAGGAGAAGGAATAGAGCCACTAGAAGAAGCAATCCCGCCAAAATCAACTTTGCGAGCGGGAGAGATGACGTTGACACTCAGAGAGGATGTGCGCTCAGACAAGACGCTTTCAGAGCCAAACGAGTGAGGGGCAGCGGGAGCCACAGCAGCACCAGTCGATGCACATAAATTATTGTTGTTGTACGAAGCACTAGCACCACACTCAGCAGCCGGCAACCCCACAATACACTTGTCAGCAGGTAAAGACGAGATATCAGCAATAATAACATTATTGCTGTTTTTGGCTTTGTTTTGCTTTCTACCCGCACTAGCATTAGTCGGGACACCGACCGACGGCATACATGTAACAGGCAGCGAAATACAGCCATTAGCAGGAGTAGGCAGATTGGAATATGGGGATGCAGAAGGCGATAAACCAGCAGCCGCTTGAGCCCAACTTAGGCGAGCGATATTAGCGTGAGCAGCAGAGACAGCCGAAGAACGAACGTTTACAGCACTAGCTTTAATCTGATCATCAACTCGACCGGGGGAAGGTGAAGCAGAGGCAGCAACAGCAGTGGCGTCAGACAACAACGAACGAAGTTCGGCCACTTGAGAAGCGACAGCATTATGCGATTCGCCGACAGAGTGAATTTTTAGCTCAGCACCAACAAATTTCTTCAAATCATCAAACTGGTTTTTTAGGTTATTTGCATTGGAGTTGTTGATTTCCGAATGCAAAGAAATTATTAATTCTTTTAGATCATTAAATTGCTTCACTAAATCTTTAAATTTAGATTCAAAGGCGGTTGAAATTAAATCAACACTGAGCTTTTGAGTCACAAGAACTGCATCGAGAGCTTTACTGAGTTTCTCCGGCATAAAGACACACTCTTCACAAAGATATAGCAAATTACGTTTTGTTTTGATCAAATTCATATCATATTCAGACATTTCTTTACAGCACGCACGGTGGAAAGTTTTTTTGCAAAATCCATTACACGGCAACAGATTAGCGTCAGATCTTGAAAAAGATTTATTACATTTCCCGCAAAAGTTATCCATTGCGAAGAAATACGATAAAAAAACACCAGAGCGAATAAAAGCACGTCTGCACACACCGATGGTTTTCGCATATATACTCAGTTTACACTATACACTTGTTCTTCTTCTTCTTTTTTTACTTTCACCTAAATAAGATATTCTAACCAAAATATAATAGCAAGTTTCGGTATACCATGGCAGCGCTACTTTTATGGTTTACAGTTATTTTAGCTGTAATTAAAAGTAAGCGTCATGGAGTGCCAAAAGTGCGGTTATTTATTGCAAATTTTCATTATTTATCGAAGTATTGATTTTTATGGAAAAAGCGCCGCATGCGAAAATTGTTAATAAAAAATCGCGCGATTTTTTATTAAAAATTTTCATTATTTATATATATATTAAACGAAAGAAGATACCGAAAAGCATTGAACAGTGCACACACCTTATAAGGAAAAGTGAATTATTACGAAATACTAATACAGTGGCAGCACTATAGCTATTTTGGAATCTCGCGTTTCAGTTCGCAAAGATTGTCAACTTCTTTTTAATAACAAAATAATCTATCTTAGGTTGATAAAACTGTTTGTTTAATAAATAAGTTAAATTATATATTTTAGTAGTGTTTAAAAAGTGAGAACAGGTGATTTAGTGAATCTTTGTCGGTGTAATTGCCCATAGAAAACAACGAAATTTAACAAAAGTTTTTTGTTCATAACTTTTAAATGGTTAATAATATTATCCTTCCCCCTCTGAATTGTTAATAGGGGGACCGAAACGCGTCGTTTGGTACCCCTCCCGACTTTTCCGGACCTTTTTTAGGGGTTGTTACCCGACACTAGAGAATTACCGATTATTTTGTTACTAAAAAGAAGTTGACAATCTTTGCGAACTGAAACGCGAGATTCCAAAATAGCACGTTTTAGTAGTGTTTTAAAAGTGGAAACTGGTGATTTAGTGCATTTTTACGTGGTAATTGCTCATAGAAAAGAACGAAATTTAACAAAAGTTTTTTGTTCATAACTTTTAAATGGTTAATAATATTACTTGGACTTTCTAAATAATATATATGTTGTTGTTGTTGTTGTAGCGGCTACAACAACCCCTCCCAGATCGGTTGGTATCTCAGTCGTTGTCGTCAAGTTCCACTAACGGCAACCCTAGGAAGCGTGCAGCTTCTGTGGGGTTTGTCCACAGGGACAAGGCCGTTAGGGTTGTCAGGTTTTCCGGGCATGCGAAGAGATGTTTCGAGTCGTGTGGGGTCTCTCCGCATGCCGGACACTCATTCGGCACATCCTCATTCAGCCTACTCAAGTAGGAGTTCAACCTGCTGCAGTAGCCGGAGCGAAGTTGAGCGAGTGTTGTGCGTGTCTCCCGAGGCAGATGAAGCTCCGTCTCGTCTATGTCCGGGGGTGGTATGCCTAGAACGGCATTCACAGGTCTAGAGTCTACATAACTTGAGACTGAGTCCCTGTGAATGCCGTTCAGGGCCTGTCTGTAAGCTGTCGGGTCCAGAGGTTGCTTAATGAACCTCTGGACTTCGTCCGTCAGTTCATATAGATGCCTCCTGACGTGCCTAGGCGAGGGCTCCTCTGCAAGCAGCTGTCTGCTTGCAGAGCATTATATTATGCTGCCTTACAGGGAGCATTTGCGCCTCGCCGTGCAGGTGGTGTTCAGGCGACATCAAGAGGCATCCCGTCGCTGTCCTAAGTGCTGTATTTTGTACCGTCTGTAGCTTCGTCCGCTGCGTCCTACTAGTCCCTGGCGACCACACTGGCGCTCCGTAGTTCAAAACGGGCTGGCCTATTGCCTTGTATGTTGCCAGCAACGTTTCTTTGTCTTTGCCCCAAGTACTGCCGGCTAGCGAAAATTGAGGACCTTGTTGCGGCTCTGTACTTTATTGACAATAGCGGTTGAGTGCGCAGAGAAGGAGAGCAGGCTGTCGAATGTTACTCCGAGTATTTTGGGGTTATTCACCGTCGGAATTGGTGTGTCATCGACGTGAATCCCCAGCGGTAGCCTGACCTCCTTCGTCCAGGTTGTGAACAGGGTCGCGGAGGATTTCGTAGGGGAGAGGGCTAGATACTTTGCAGTGAAGAAGCGAGAAAGTTCGGAGAGATAGCCGTTTACTTTCGAACACAGGTCATCAATTCCATTCCCAGTCGCCATGATCGAGCAATCGTCGGCGTAGGAGACAATCGAGACTCCCTCTGGTGGTTGAGGGAGCTTTGAAATGTAAAAGTTAAACAGTAGCGGGGAAAGGACATCACCCTGAGGAACCCCCTGTTTTATTTTTCGCTGCTTACTCGTTTTGTCTCTAAACATTACCGACGAATGTCGACCACTCAGATAATTTGCCGACCACCGTTTGAGCCTCTGTGGGAGAGAGGAGGCCTCTATATCTTCTAGTAGCGTGGAATGGCAGACGGTGTCAAACGCCTTTGACAAATCCAACGCTACTAGAATCGTTCTCTCACAGGGACGGTTACGGTTAAGGCCACGAGTTATCTGAGTGTTTATGGCGTTAAGTGCTGTTGTACTGTGCACTTTACGGAAACCATGCTGATGCTTCGCTGGGGTCAGGTGGTTTGTGAAGTACGGGAGTAGCAAGGCCTCGAGTGTCTTCGCTACCGGGGAAAGGAGTGTAATCGGACGATACGAATCTCCTTTGTTGGCAGGTTTCCCCGGTTTGAGCAGTGGGACCACTCTCCCCACCTTCCAGATGTCTGGGATGATGAGAGTGGCCATTGACAAGTTGAGGACCTCCGTTAGGTACGCTACCCCCGCAGGACCCAAATTTTTCAGCATCAGCATGCATATTCCGTCGGAACCCATGGCTTTGGAGGCTTTCGCCTTCCCGATGGCCACCTGAACTTCACCGCAAGTGAAAGCAAGGGGGGCACAAGTTGTTGGCAGTTTGTGCAGCCTTCTGGTCACTCGACGCTTGGCTTTGTCCACCGGAGGATGCAGTATGAACTGCCGGCTAAAATAGCTCGCGCATCGCTCCGGGTCCGACGAGGCATGGTCGCCGAAGGAAATTCCGACTCTGTCGTCGTGCTTCGTCGGATTAGACAATGACCTCACGGTTGACCAAAGCTTGCTCACACCAGAGGTGAAATTACAAGTCTTCAGATGCTCCTCCCACTTCTTCCGCTTATGTACGTTTACAAGTTGCCGAATCTCCGCGTTGAGATCCCTGATACGGGGATCTCCGGGATCGGCCGCTTTGGCAGGGAAGTTTGGACGTGGGTCCGATATACATCCTGCCGGTATGAAGCGAGCTGCAGCAGCAGTGATAGCCCTGCGGAACTTACGTTCACCGAGATGGACGTCGGTTGGTGTGGGGAGCGCTGCGAAGGTGTTTTCGGTAAACTCCGCGTAACCTTTCCAATCAGCTTTAGAAAAGTTGATATAGGTCCGGTGTTTGGCGGAGGCAAAGTCGGTTGGTTTATCAATCGAGTATCTTAGAAGTTGTCCGTCCATAGGGCTAATATATATGTCTTTAGCATTGATTATGCACTTTTTTGTAAAAAATGTTATTTTATGAAAAAATTATAACATTTTAATTGTGTTTTAATATTTTTGGCTTAAATATATACGCAAGCAAGCACCTTTTATATATCGACTTAAAGATAGATTAATTGTCTTTATTTTGATATCATTACTTTTTTAATCGGTTACGTAGTTTAGAATATATTAATATTTTAAGATATCACAAGCATTTTCTTTAACCTTTTATATCTTCATTACTTTTTAATTGCAGCAAATAATATTTATATAGTTGAAACCAGCGTAAAAAGTACTATCGGTCTGCATTTTTAGTTTTGCCATAACTGAACGGTTAGTTATCTTGATGTGTTCCCAAGCTGAGAAGAAATTCAAAAAACTTTTCCATTGGTAGTAGACGAAGGGGCCTTTCCCATCAGAGAGAGCCCGTATATACCTACCACCATTTATGAAAATGATTTCGAGGACTTATATTCAATCCTCCTAAGACTAAAAATCAGTGCAATGTAGAATAACATTATAGATATTAACAGCCCGGTTCTGTGCACTTGATAAATTGAAAATCTTTATAATTTTGCAATTTTTTATTATTTATCAAGATTTGGTATTCTAGCACAGAAATCAAAATCTCTTTTCTTGATAAATTATCAAGATTGAAAATGCTATTGACAAATAGAAATTTCATGTGAAATGTATAAATTTTGTACATAAATAAATTTGTTTCTAACAATTAAATAATCCATGTGCGGCATTTGAACCAGCGACACACGGAATTATATTCGACATCTTTACCTACTCGGCTACGGCTTTTAAATTCGTATTTTTCATATATGACAATGAAATCAGTTCCACTCATGTGGAAATTAGTTCCACTCATGTGGAAATCGTAGAGCTTTTTGTTTTATAAATATTGACACAGAATGCGAAGGGAGCTTTTACTTGATAAAAATCTTGATAAAATTTCCTTACGAAAAATTTATCAAGAAAACCAGAGCTGGGTCGTAATGATTCCTTTAGGAATTAAATTACTCCCAATTATAGATTACAAGGAATTGTAATTAGGAATCAGTTTCTTCAGTCCACAGCAAAGGAATCAATTACTTTTTCAATTCCTTGAAGTAATTTCAAATGTAATTGGTTTTTTCTTTAATTCCATTACAAGGAATTTCATATTGTAATTGGAATAAGTTACGTGCTAGTAATGTAATTTTTTTTCCAATTCCTTTGAAAGAAATTGAAAATATAATTGATTTTTTTTTTCAATTCCATTACCTGGAATTGCAGTACTTTAGTTTTTTCAATTACTCAAAGGAATTGTAAAAGTAATCGAGAAATTGAAAGTTCATTCACGAATGTACAATGTGGAGTTTTTGTTGTGGTCAAAGATCAAAATCGAAAGCACACATTGAACATCTTCTATGTATATCTATATCTATACATATATAAAAATGTGTTCGTATGTCACGGTCATCAAAACCCGAGAACGGCTGAACCGATTTGAATAATTTTTTTTTTATTATTCGGTATAATACCAGAACCAATGATATCGCGAAAATTTGGGGGGTTGTCACCTATTTTAAAGTTTTTAAACCCAATTATATTGATAAAATTAATGAATTATTACAATACGGGTATCAAGTTAAAGAGGTTTAAGAAAGATAACTGCTGGAAGTATTTTTGACGAGGGTTGCCACCTATTTGAAAATTTAAACTCAGTCAAATTGTTAAAAAATTAAATATTGCCATGTGGGTGTCAAACTATAGAGTTTTAAGAAGGCTTACTGCCGAAAATATGTTTGAGGAGGGTTGCCATCTGTTTGAAAATTTAACTAAATTACATTGATAAAATAAATAAAATATTACAATATGGGTATAAAATTAAAGAGGTTTAAGAAAGATAACTGTTGGAAATATCTTTGAGGGGGGCTGCCACCTATTTGGAAATTGTAACTCGGTTAAATTGATAAAGTAAATGAAATGTTGGCATGTGGGTGTCAAACTAAAGAGTTTTAAAAAGGCTTACAGTCTACCATGAACACTTCCAGAAATATGCAATATGAAAAGTTCGGTTTATATGGGATGTGCCACGCCCCATTCTCCAACCATGCAAATTTTTTTCCAGTTCTAGTCCTCTATAACAAATATATGCAGTTTGAAAAATTCGGTTTGTATGGGAGGTGCCACGCCCCCTTTCTATATCGAAACGTTTTTTTAGCCTATAATCATCCTTGGAAAGTCTGCAGTAGATTCCGAAATTTCAAAAAAATCGGTACGGTCTTTCTCGAGCTTTGCGAACAGAAAAAAACGCCTTTCAAAATATATATTAGTATTGACTAGCCCATATCTGCTTGTTTTGCGGCTTAAAACACTACTACCGATGAAAATCGATGGATAAATAAACAAGTTTGCAAGGGTTAAGTGAAAGTGCAATAATTTTTTTTATGAAATACTAGCAGGAAATAATGTTACCCATACGCCATATCGTACATGACCGTATGATCATGTTAAAGTTTGAATTTTTTTCGTCGCAATGAAAACTTAAAATGAAAATAACTTGACTAAATGCCCTTATCTATAAAAAACGGTATACAGATCCGTAACATACTACTTAAAATTAATTTTACGTTTCTCGGCCTTTTTTGTGTAATTTTTGCGTCGTTACAGTGTTATCATCAAAATTTGAAATTTGTTTATAAAACTCTTAGGAAGTAGGATCTCCAGTCCCACAGGGCTCGTAATTCAAGCGGACTCTTTCCTTTTGTAACGCAGGATACCAGTAAAAGTGCTTCAAAGGCCCCAGAAGGCACTCCATTTTGGGTAGAATTAAGGGTACTGTAGTGATACACATTACTTGTTAAACACTTGTTCTTAAAATACTTTGAATTATGAAAATATCTTGTTACATTTATTTATGTACGATCAATTTTGAGTTGAAAATGTTTATATTCATTCATTCGTTTTTTTGATCTCTTAAAATAAATACATAGAAGTTTATTGAAAATAAAATTAAATATTTCTATTTTAATATACCATAAAATTTGGCGATCCTGCCAGGAGTCCTGCATATGAAATTACGCCGCTGTGTTCAGTGATACCAAGAATACAACCAATTAGTGGTCGTTGCGGACTTCGCCATCCCAGCTCACAAACACAAATCAGTTGTGCTCTAGTGCGTTCCACGAAATCACCGGAGAAGCTTCACTCTACACACGCGTTGTTACACCATTTTTGAGCGTGTGCCATATTCTCAAAGGGAGTCACACTTGAGCGGCGTCTACAACAGTTCCTATCCACATTACATACTCTAGCCGCAGCAGCAGGGTGGTCAACGGGGCGAGCACGGTAAGGAGCAACATTTATTGCCACTACCACCACTCAAACCAGAACCAGCGCAGTAACTGCACTTGACTTCGCTGCTCAAAATAATTGCATAAACCGCAACTGCTACAGAAAGAGGAATATTCCAGCAGGTTATTTAGCAGCAACAGCAATCGCAACAAACACTACAGTTGGAACATTATCAGCAGCAGCAGCAGCAGCAACAACAACAACGGCGAGACATTCAGCATTCAAACCGTCATCAAGCAAAACATCTAAATAGATAAGTTTATGTTAACGTAGTTTAGTTGTGTTAAATTTTACACTCAGACAATTTTTAGCGAAGGTTACGACGAAAATGTGTGAAAGTTTTAATCGTTTGCAGTTGGACATTAATGAGATTAAAACGCAAATATATGATAGACCATCACGATCAAGAAGGAGGTATTTTAGTAATAATAAAAATTCCCAGTCACGTAGTAAGTCTCAATCTAAAAATTGGGTCTGTCGGTACCATTTCCGTTTTGGTAGTAAAGCACGTAAGTGTGAAGAACCGTGTGCCTTTAAAAGAAATAATTCTGACTCGACAAACTAGGACATGCTGTTGTTGCAGCGACTAACAATGGCAATTTGAAATTTTCAACACGTCGCTTATTTGTATTAGACAAGGAAAGTAAGCTTAAATTTTTAATAGACAGTGGTGCCGAAATTTCAGTTCTTCCTTCCTCCAAATTCAAAATTCACAAACGATCTTCCGACATTATTTTAACTGCTGCAAATGGCAGTATGATTTCGACCTATGGAAAGAAATTATTAAATATTTTTATTGAGCTTTGTACTTTGTAGACTTTGTTGCTTCTCAATTTTTCCTAATAAACAATCGTGGTACAAAGCTCAATAAAAATATTAAAAATAAAATTTTAACAAGCCACAATAACATTGACAAATACATAGTTTAGGAAGAGCC